>NC_050576.1:339765805-340087805 GCF_011100635.1 Trichosurus vulpecula | reverse complement strand
CTATTATTTAAAGAATTCTGGTCTTTCTTCCTCATCAGAATTGTTTCCCCCATGGCTTCCTAATTTAATTCTAGAGTAATTCCCATTGTTGTTGGGCTAATTTCCCAGTGAGATCCTTCAGAGCTTTCCTCTGAAACCTTTGAAGTCTTCTCCCCCTGCAAAATAAGGGTGTGTGTATAGATATATACAGATGTCAGTCTATGCCTGGCTTTTATGCTACATCAAAAATTCCAAGAGGAAATATTAACTACCCCTGGAAGGTTTCTATCATTTCCACACCAACAGCCAGTTAGAATTGATTCCTACACTTTTTGAAGTATGGAATTTTCTTTAAGGCAAGTGAAGTTATTAGGTGTTTTGTTTTTGGTAAAATGAATGCAGCCAAATATGTCTGGATAATTGAAGTCTCCTATTTTTATTATCATAACAATATAACACCATTTCTCCACCATGCCCGAGGAAGCTCATTATTAGGAAAACGTCATCATCTTGCAAGATCCCATTAGCCTCAGGACTCCACTTCATCACTAACCTCTGCCCCACCATTTGGAGGGCAGAGCCATTAACTCTAAAATCTCCATTTAAGGAGGGAGATCAGTTCTGATAACCTCATTTCTCACCCAGCTACACTACTGTGGAAATTTTCTGACTTCTCCACTATCCCTGCACACTGGGTACTTAGCCCTCTTCCCTTTCACTTTCCTTTTGTGTGTTGTCTTCCTTCATTAGATTGTAAGCTCCTTGAGAACAGGCTCCTCTTTCTTTTTACATATTTGTATCCCCAACAATCAGCACAGCTCCTGGCACACAGGCATTTAATAAATGTTTACTCACTTGATGAATAACAATATACCTCTGTGCTAGGCTTTTAATATGCTCTGAATTCACTTCCTCGTTTTCTCCAAGTGATCTGACAGTGGAACCATCATTTTTAGATTAAAAACTACAAGCCTTTAAATGATGGACATTTATATAGTGCTTCGCAAATATGTAGTTGTGAATAAAATATGAACATATGTAGTACAAATACATTATTTCATTTAAGCCATATAACAGTCCTATAAAATTGGTACTGCATGTATTGTTATCCCCATTTCACAGATGAGAAAAGTGAGCTTTTGTAAAAATGTTAGTCAGAATTTGAAAACAAGTCTTTTTGGTTCCAAGTTCAGTATATATTCACTATGCCACTCTTCTTCACAGTAGCGAATATACTATGTTAGAAAATTGGAATGATATCTAAAAAGATGAAAGTGGGGAAGAACTCTTGGACCTATAACAAAACATAGTGAAGAAATCTGTGATCAAAATAATTTTAAAAAGCACCCATGGATCAATTTTTCAAGACGTAGGAAAGTGGGGAAGATTTCAAAAGAACGGACAAAATAAGCCTGCTTTTGATTTTTAAGATGAAAAAAATCAGCAACTATGTACTCATGTCTTTCACATTTCTATAAAACTTTTCTGAGTGGTCTATGAATGAAAACAAGAGGGGTGTACAGACACTTCTGAAGATTTATTTTACATAGCAAGCCACATCTTAAAGCAAAAAATAAGTGACAAAAGTAGAGAGAATATAAAATCCATTATTCCCATTGTTTTTGGGTTTCACAACATAATTTTACTTTCAGTTTTTTTGAAACAATATAGAAATTGTTAAATTATAATATACTAATTTAGTGGAATATATTTTGTAATAAAAACAAATATCCAAGGACATCTGGGTAGACCTTTATGAAACAATGAAAAGTTTAAAAAGTATAACTAGAAGGGTAGAGCCTTCGAACTATGAACATGTGAGTAAAAACAAATGAGAAAGAATGGGCAAAGAATCCTAAGGAAGACTTAGAGGAAATAACTGAAATAACGTTGCTACTTCATAAATTGAAATTAATTAAAATATAAAGTTACTAGGACAGTGCAGTTATTTGCACTGATATTCAATCTTAAATTTCTAAGAAAATATTATAATTAAAATTACTTTTACTCAATACAAAAAAAATGAATAATTTGAAAGCCTCCTCTCCAACAAGCTATATTGTTTTACAAGTTAAAAGTACATAAGACTATGACATGTGACCAGAAATAACTTCTTTTCAAGAATCCTATGAGTATCAAAAAATCAAATCCCATAAAACAGAGGACATATGCTCACCTAAAGCATTAGCATACAGAGGAAGTCCTAAGTAAAGAGTGAATCAAAGAGGAGTTCCATGAATAAAGAAGGATTCTTTCAAGGGTTCATGTATATGCATGACATTGTCATCACTACATTTAGCCTCAGAACACTACGGGTCATCTTCAATGAAATTTATGGCCAAAGAGATACTAACCATTTACAGTGGAAAAACCAGAGTGTATATATGTATATATCTATCCATAAGAATATACATTGGAATATACACATTTATTCCAAATTAAGATATACAATTGAGCAGACAGACCATTAGTTATTCCATCAGTGTAGGTATATATACATGTAGATATAGTTCTATGTATATATACACACCAGGATGTGTATTACTGGAAAAGGAGGTATAAATTCATATACATACCCATACATAAAATAAGGAGCAAGTATTTCAGCCGATTAAAGATAGACCTAGAGAGTGCTAGAATGGGCTGAACAGCATTAGAGAAACTATCTTCACAACTCCTTTGGACACCTTCAGAATCTTATCATCCCCTAATAACCTCATGGGCATTACATCACTCTATGAGAGTACCTGAAAAGGCCCGAGCCTAGAAGGGCCAGGTCCCTATTGCATCCTGGATCATCTCCAGTCATCCTGATGAATGTCTGGTCACTGGATCCAGATGGCTCTGGAGGAGAAAGTAAGGCTGGTGACCTTGCACAGCCCTCCCTCACTCAAATCAAAGTCAACTGCAAGTCATGTCACCATTTCCCTGATGCCATGGTCCTCTTTGAGAACAAAGGACAAACATAACCTATGATTATACAGAGATGCCTGAACAGTTGGGTAACTCAGCTAGACCTCTCCCTCCCCTTCTCCTCTCCAGAGGAAGGTAAATTTTGATGGCCAGAAGCTGTCCACTTAACTTGGGGTTTATTGGCTAGAACTTTCTTTTCTTTTCTCTCTCTCTCTTTCTTTCTTTCACCCAGTTCACTCTGCAGCTCACAGACTGGACCACAATAGGTCCCTGACCAAGCTCCACTAAATGCCAGTATTTTGGGCCCTCCAACCTTGGAGTGAATGTCTATGGTAACTGTTTCTCTTTCGAACAGCAACCCTGAGGATCTTCCCCTCCCAGCTTGATTTTTTTTTCCTTTTTCTTTTTCTAATTAAAGGGGCCATCCCTTGATTCACTTCTTAAAAAGGCCTATTCACTTAATGGGCGTTACCTCACTTTATGAGAGTACCTGAAAAGGCTTTGGCCTAAGAGGGTCAGGGTCTCCCATTGCATGCTGGGCCATCTCCAGTCATCATGATGAATATCTGGTCACTGGATCATGATGGCTCTGGAGGAGAAAGTGAGGCTAGTGACCTTGCATAGCCCTCCCTCACCCAAATCAAAGTCAACTGCAAGTCATGTCATTTCCCTGATGTCCTCTTCGAAAACAAAGGACAAACACAACAACCTCATCATTAGGAAAGCTCATCATACTGAAAGATCACATCAGCCTTGATACTCATACTTCATCAGTACCCTTTGTCTCTGATTGAAGGCAGAGCTGTGAGACCCAAAACCTCAGGACTACCAACTCTTCGTTCCACCCAGCTGTACTCCTTTTGTACTTCTTTGAACTCCTCCATCATGCCCACCAGCCCTTTCAGCTTCCTTTTATGTACTTTCTTCCCCTGTAATATTTTAAGTTCCTTGAGGGCAGGAACTGTTTTTTTTTTCATATTTGTATTGTTAGAGGTTAGCCTGGTACATAGTAGACACTTAATAAATGTTTACTGGCTGACTGACCATAGGACACACACCAATAATCCTTGCTACTGGAGAGGTTGAGACTAAAGGATCTCCTGAGCTAAGGATTTCTGAGCTACAGGGGCTAAGGCAATAGGTTACTTACAGTAACTGTGTTAATATGGTAAGCCCCTGAAAACAAGGGACACCAGGCTGTTTAAGGAGGGGTGAACTAGTCCAGATCAGAAAATGAAAGAGATCAAAGCTCCCATGACAATCAAAGTGAGCCTGGGCTGTAAGTAGTCCCAACACTTCTAGCCTGGGCTAGATAGGAAGAGAGATGGGATAGGCAGCCAAGCAGAGACAAGCCAGGCAGACAGTAATGTGCCTTTGGGCTCTATCCTCTCCCTAGTAATTTCATCACTAGGAGAACTCATCAGGATAAGAAGGTATTGAAAGGTTACAATTTTCACTAATGGAAGGAGTACCCAAACAGATGAGATAATGGATGTAACCCAATACAGGAGGTATTTCTGAGTACCTATTCCATACAAAGGGCGACTGTGCAAAGCTACTGATGAAGATTCAAAACGTCAACAAGACACTTGTGGAACTTAAAGTCTAAAGGATTACAAAGTACTAAATATTTTTTATTTCATATATATTTAGCTAAGAATGACTAATTTGTGTTGACCCACAATTTGAAACTTTACATCACTATCTGAAGTTCCACCAGAAGACTACATAATTTTCTGGAACTAAAATCTATAAAGGACTATCATTATCAACTATGTCTATCATTGTTGCTTTAAGGTCCTTCCTAAGTTAAAAAAAAAAAGATACTAGTAAATGACTAGTAAAATACCACATGTTAGATTTGTGGACATATACTTGCTCTTTTCTTACCCTCTATCATTATTCCAAAATTAAAAGCTAATGCCGTTCAAGGTATTTATTCTTTAGTCTTTTGTGGTGTTTCTAAAATAAATACTAAACATTCCATTCAAATGTTAAGTTCAACTACCAAAAAGTATTTTATTAAATGTCACCATCATTTCCTAAAACATCAAAGAGCAATACAGTTCAATTCATTAAGCTAAAATTGTGAATGGTAAATATATACACACATTCATATAAATTAATGCCATATCATTTTTAAACAAAATACAAAAGCTAAACAGAACGTCTTAAGGACATTAGCCTTTCAAATAATGATATAAAATTCTAGAAACAATTTCTTCGGTATCTGTCAGGATGATAAAGAGAAGACAATCTCAAAATGCTTGGAAAACATTTCTTCGTCGTTGGAAGAAAAATGAAATTTTCTTGCTGGTAGTATGTTAACATCAAATAGGCAGCCCACCCTCTGCCCTCCCTCAAAAAAAAAAAAAAACCTCTCAGATAAGTGACAGATGTTATTCAAGTCAGCTTGTTCTCAATAGAATTGTAATATGAAAGGTACTCCAAAAAGCTTTATTCAGCCTCTCTTCCCAACTGCCTACCAACATGCTCAGCAGTCCTTCCCAATCTGCCTTTGACCTTTCTACCTCTTCTAATGTCCTGTTTCTTTCTTTACAATCAAACTTCTCCCAAAAGTTGTCCATGCCCAATACCTCAACTTCCTCAATACCCAATTTCAATCCAACTCCTTGTAGCCTTATTTCCTTCTCCACCACACTACTGAAACTTTAATGTCTCCAGTGACATCTTAATTATTAAATCAAATGCCCCTTCCATTCTGTGATGTTAACCAGCTTCACCTCTATATAACATTAGATGACCACCTGCTTAAAGGGCTCTTAACTTTGTGTCATTGATACTGTTAGCAGTCAGTGAAGCCTATGGATTGCTTCTCAAGGTACTGGACCTGGAGTCAGGAAGATCTGAGGTCAAAATCAGCCTCAGACACTTACTAGCTCTGTGACCCTGGACAAGCCACTTAAACCTGTTTGCTTCAGGCTCTTCATCTGCAAAATGAGCTGGAGAAGGAAACGGCAAACCATTCCATTATCTTTGCCAAGAAAACCCCCAATGGCGTCATGAAGAGTCAGACACAACTGAAATGAACAAACATCAAAAAACAAAATATAGAGAATCACAAAGGAAATCAACTCTAATGAAATAAAGATGTATTTTTTTTTCCTCATCCAAGGTCATCCACTTTTGGATACTCTTTCCCTCTTGGCTTAAGAGACATCAGTCTATTGAAGCTCTCTCTTTCTAACTTTGCTGTGTCCTGCGCTGGCTACTCGTCTTCTTCCTAACACCTTTAAGATGCACATCCCACAAGATTCTTTCCTCATTTCATTTTCTTCCCTACATTCTCCCTCTTGCCAATCTCATTCATTCCTCTGGCTCTAAGATTACTTCCGGATTTTTATCTGCAGCCTTGCTCTCTCTCTCAGCCTCTAGAACTGTGACCCCAAATGTGTGCCAGACATCTCTACCTGCATGTCCTGCCAACACCTTAAACTCAGCATGTTAAAAACCTAGTCAGGGGTGGGTAACCTATGGCTTCAAGGCCACATGAGGCCCTTTAGGCCCTCAAGTACGGCTGAGTCAAAGGGCTTTGAACCTAGAGGGCCACACAACTGACCAAGGTTATTGTCTATTCCCAAAAAAGCATGGACCTAATGACTTCACTATTTCTATCAGTGGCACTACCATTCACTCAGTCTTCCATGGTCAAAAGTCAGTGTTATCTTTGACTCTTCTATTTACCTCATCTTTCAGATAACAGTATCACTCTATCTTTGCAACATCTCATATTCTCTCCCTCTATTTCCAACCTCACACACCCTAATAGATTATCCCTAATTACCTAAACTAATGCAATAGCTGCCTAAATTATATTCCCACCTACATTCAGCCACCTCCCAATATAGCCTTCACTTCCAAAGTAGTCTTTCTTGTACATGGATCCTATTATCTAACTGCCCTCCTCAAAACCCTCAGAGTATATGACTGAATGCACAACTCCTGGTCTGCAAGACCAGGCCAGAGTAGATAAACTCTTCTCTAAAGAGGAAAAATCAGTAGCTTCAAAATACATAAAGGAAATATTAGCAGGTAAGTACTGTATTTGGGTGGGGAGATTTGAGACATTCACCACTAGAATAAAATTGGAAAAGGTCATAAGCAGGGAAAAATCTGACTTAGAAGCAAAACAAGACCAAATGGATTTCCCAATTAATGCTAATAAGATGTCTGGGAGTCTGTCATCCAGGCCCTCCACAATCTGGTACTATGCTATCCTTCCACAGCTCTTTCACACTACTCCCCTCCATGTAATCTCTGCTTTAAACTGGACTAGTTGCCTGTACACTCCCTGTTGCTTTGCTGTCTCCATGCTTTTGCTCATTATGCATGCCGTCTTTACCAGGCCTTTCCACCTACAGCTGTGGAATTTCTACCCACCCTTTAAAGCCCAACTCACATACCACCTCTCCAATAAAGCCTTTGATGCTTCCCCTGGCAAAGGTGTTTAACCTGGTGTCCCTGAACTTGCAGAGATCTTTTTTTTTTTAATTTGACAACTATACTTCAATATAATTGGTTTTCTTTGTAACCTTTTGTGTTTTATGCATTTAAAAGAATTCATAGGATTTCCCAGACTGCCAAAAGGGTCCGCAACCCTCCAAAAAAGTTAAGAACTCCAACTTTCATAGAGACTTTCTTCTTGTGAACAGTTCTTTGTATATATGTAATAATCCTCTTATTATATAAGCTCCATGAGGGCAGGGTCTCTAAGTATTATTCAAATTCCCATTACTCCATCTAGCATAGTGTTCTGTACACAAGTTACTTTAAGAAATCAAAATCACTAAAAATTAGCTAATTATCTTTTTTTAAAGGAAAAAAAAGGTCTCTAATATAAACATCTATATTCTCATTACCTCATAATATAGTATGTAATAGTTTACTTAATGCAATCAAAATCACTAAAAATTAGCTAAGGACCTTTAAAAACAAAAGGATGTCACTGATTTAGAACTTACAAGCTAGATAACTCTTTAATCTTCGGGGGACAAAAGACTTAAACTGGAGAATGCTTAGAGTACATTTGGTGTTTTATGAGATTAACCACCTGCACAGGTATCAAATAGAGAAGTTCAGATGGACACTTGTGAATATTTTAAGCTTTCGTACACTTAAGAGTACCAAAGTGATTTTTCTTTCTTTATATTATCTGGGGCTATCACACAAAAGGACAGAAAGAAAGAAGCCTAAAAGGTAGCAAAAAAAAGAAAAGGGAAATCACTTGAGTGTCTTTTAGGGGCAGGCAACGGAGGCAGCTGCTTAAAGTACAATAAAAGAGAAAATGTTAAAAGTGTCCCTTTCTAAAAATGCACATTTTGAGTGCCACAAATTCTGTCCCCGGTAGAATGTGCAATTGCTGGGGGCAGGGAGGGGAGAGAAAAAGGAAGGTATCCTGTCAGTTGTGAGTTTCAGAGAAAACACATTTTAGGGAACAGTTAACACACCAGGTGTTACGATTTTAAACCTTGCCTAGGGCAGACAAATGCTTTGTCAATGCAGGCTGTGCCCTACTTAATCTCTTTGCCTAGATCAGAGCTGGTGAGCTTTCTTATTATTATTTCCTCTTTCACTGGATTTTAAAAACACAATGTATGCAATAAACCTGTGAAAACAGGAAAAGAACCAAGACTTATCTTGAAAAACACGAGGTTAACAAATCTGAAAGTATAACCGGTGACCAAAATAAGTTTTCATTTCCCTGTTATTTAGGTGTTAGTGATGTTAATTTTCCTAGGTGAATATGTCACAATCTCCCCGAGTCACATTTTACTGATGAGGAAAATAAGGGGGTTGAACTAGATGTGATCTGAGGTCCCTTTCAGCTCTTGAACCAGGACCCTATTTAAGCCATGTCTGACTTTGGTCATCAGTTGAGAATCTACTAATTAGAAATCCTCAGAACTTCAATTCAAAGCCTTTTGCAAAAGGCAATGGACATGGCAAAGAGGTAAAGAGTTTTCAATTGAATTTAAAAGTAAAAAGCAAAGTGCACAGCTCCTTGATCAAATATCCGCCTAGCACACACATGCTTAGGACTCCCTAGTTAAGTCCACATTTCTGACATCCATAACTGAAAAAAAAAGCCAGTGAAGTCAGCACATTTTGCAAGGCAAGTCAGAATTTCAAAAGGAGATCTGCAAGAATAAAATATCAGTGGAAATGCAGCAACTGAAAATGTATGACTGCACCAACTCAGGTCTCCCAGATCGAGGCAAAATAGATAAAACTGTTCCATATAGGAAAAATCGTTCCCTTCAAAAAAGCAAAAAAGGAATATTAGCAGGCAAATAATACATGGGAGTGGAGGCCGGCAGAGAATCCAGATAATAGGATGACTCCGTTTCTCTAATGTGGAAAGGTAATAGTGACGGAAAAGCAGATTTAAACAGCAGCAAAACAAGATCATATGGATTTTCCAGTTAATGCTAATAAGGAGTCTGGGATCCAGCAACTGTATCAAAAGGAGGATTAAAAGGCAAGCCGGTGTAGCTAGCCAGCTCATCGCTTAGACTCTTCGGCAGAAGGTATAGCAGAAAAAAGGGGTGGGGGCGTTCCAGCTATTCAGGAAAAGAGCCTCCTTTGGTCCCTCCAGGGAGTGAAAGCTAATCGCCCCCGCTCAAGGAGAGCCAGGAGCCCCGGAGTGACACAAGCTGTTTGCACCTGTCACTACCACCATTTCCTGTATCCGAGGGAAGGAGGCGACAAAGTTGCCTTCAGGGTCTCAGAGGAAGGGAGGGAGGATGGAGCCAAAAAGGCCGGGCAAGGCCGTAAGAGCCCAGAGGGGGGACCTTTCAAACCCTCTGCCTCCCACAGGGCATCTAGAACCCCAGGGACCAGGATCCTTACATACACTCCTTTCCCGCGAGGCCAGGGCAACTGGACACGCTCCAGGGATCAGGGCTATGAGATGAGCACAAGGGCTGGAATAATAAAAGGAGGGAGAAAGACTGGGAAAGGTTCGACAATACCATGTATACTCGTCCTCCAGCTGGCTGCAGAATCCATTCTCCAGGTCCAGCAACTCCACTTCATCCAGCAGGGTTGGAGCAGGGGAGGCCGGGGCCGGCGACCCCAGCGGAGACGAGCCCCCAGGCTCCTGCCCCCCACCACCTCCACCTCCCCCTCCCCCTCCGCCTTCTCCCGGCCCCGGGAAGCCGGAGGGGGATGGTTTGAAATAAACGAAGGGGGGTTCGGGCTGGCCCAGGCTGCACAGGAGGGTCGGGGCCGGGCTGGGCAGGCAGTAGGTCCCGGGGAAAGCCGGGCTGCCGCTGCCACTGCTACCGCTGCTGCCGCTGCCCCCGCTGCTCAGGGCCAGCGCCAATCCCCCCGCGGCGCCCGCGGCCGGGGAACTCAAGGGGCTTCCAGCGGCGGGCGGGACGGTCACTGTCATAGCTACGGCTGGAGGGGACAGCGGCGGCGGGAGCAGCAGCAGGTGAGAGCCGGAGGAGGCGGTGGCCGCTGCGGGGTGGGCGGAGGAGGTCAAGGAGGAGGCTGAGGCTGAGCAGGAGGAGGAGGAGGCGGCGGCGGCCGCGGCAGCGCTGGCCGCCCGGCTCCGCAGCTGCTCGTTCTGCTTCTCCAGCTTGCGCACCAGCTCCTGCAGCTTCTTCACCTCTAGCTCCGCGTTCACCACGCTCCCGGAGCCGGCTCCGGGGCCGCCCCCGCCGGGGGAGCACTTCACCTGCTCCGCCATCATCTGCGGCGCGGGCGGCTTCAGCAAAGCTGCCTCCATCCTCCGCTCCCGGACCCTGAAGCCGAGGCCGAGGCCACCGTCCCCGCGAGCTGGGGCTGCCGCTGCCGCTCCTCCCTTCCTCCCGCCTGCCCGAGCCCAGGGGCCAGCACTGCGGGTGCAGAGAACGAGCCGCCTGAGAGCATCAGCCACCTGCCCCGGCCTCGTCCGGCCGAGCGAGCGCGAGCCAGAGAACGAGCGGCCGGCAGCCACCAAGTTCTTCTGCACATGCTCACTGGAGCCCCCTCCAGTCCCACAGGGCTTTCAAGAGCAGGGCTCCGCGGCTCCGGGTTTTTGCGGGGGCCGGGTGGGGGTGGGGGGCGTGGCGTGGCGTGGGAGCGGTTGGGGGATGCGCTTTGATGAGAGGGAACTGTGAACTGTGAAAGGGCGGCGCCGGATCCCCAGCTAGGGGTCTAGGTGGCGAGAACGGAAACGAGCACGCGAGAACCTCTGCCCAGGTGCCTAATTAAGGGAGCGGTTTTTTGCAGAGTGTGAAAAGTTTCCCTTCCTCTCATTCATCCCTAACCATTGACTCTAAGTGCTAGGGGAGGAGAAGTGAAAGTACCTTAAGAGGCATACGGTGCCTGCTCTTAGAAAGCTTATGTACCGGGAGACCAAGCACCCAGGCTGGAGGTGAGCTGTGGGCTTTATTCACCACCTATTGCTAAGAAAAAATCTACAGTTGTGAATACCAGTGCTAATTCATAGCTGTTAGGGTGCACACACTATACTGATTCGAAAAGTAATCAGGCACTGCAACACAGATACACAAAAGGTAGGACTTAAATCCTATTGACACAAGGCAAGACATCACCCCATGATGTCATCGGTCCTCTTCGAAAACGAAGGCTGAACAAGAACAACAGTGGTTTGAGAAGCTTTTCTCAGAAGCAAAATTTGCTCGTTGGAAGGGATGCTCAAAGGTCATACAGGAAAGGAATCGCCACTGTTACACACTGCAATACAACCAACAATGAGTTAACAAATCAGCGTGAATATGCCCGTGGAGGGGGAAACTACCATTGTGCTTTGGGGTAGTTCTGAGAGAATCTCTCCTGCAGTCAATCTTAAATTTGTCTCCTTTGCAGCTTCTACACATTGCTCGGATTCTGCCCACTGGAACCAAACAAAGCAAGTCTAAATATCTCTTACACATGATAACCCTTCAAATACTTGAATCGGATTAGTTAGCACCTTCCTCTCTTTCCCAGCCTTCTCTTCCCCAAGCTAAACATCCTGACTTCCTTCAATGGATCGTTTCCACTAGTTTTTCCATTGACTTTTTTCATGGGAAGATGACAGAGGGAAGTTCTGGAACCTAGCCCTAGCTTTTCTTTTTCCTTTTTTTAACTTATTTTTTTTCTATTTATTAGCCCCTGTGGCAAATTCTGTTTCATAGGTTCCCATGGGCTTTCTTGGGCCACACCAGGCCAGATGGGAGCCTCCCTCCACCTTCCGCAAAGGTAGAAAAGGCCTCTCTACAAAGTACAAGGCAACTTTGAGGTCCTCACCTTCCAATTTTACCTAGGAGATATCTGAGGACACAGGAGGCAGAATAGGAGATAACACCTGAGCAGAGAAGAGAGAAGGCCTGATAGACCCAGGAGTGGATAATGAAGGGAGATTTTAGTGGGGGAGACAGCATTTGGGTTGAGTTGGGGCAGGAAGAAGTAGGAATCTAAGAGGAGTCTAACAGACCTATAGGATAGGGGATACACACACACCCCCACATCCACCCCCCCCCCCAGGATCAAGAGGTATCATTCTTAGCTCTAGCCCAACAGGTGCAAAGATTTCAGGGAAGAACCAGGAATCCAGAGGATATTTTAATCCTTCCTATCATAGAGCATCAGTGGGTAGGGATGGAGACAAATTTCCTGAATTCTTTCTTCAGGCCCCACTAGTCCAAGGTGGCCTTGAACTTGCCACAACATGCAGGTATTTGGAGAATCCACAAAGCCATGTCCAGCCTTCTTGGAATACACGAGCTTCCCAACAACATTACCTCAAATAAGCAGGTGACCTTGAGGGTCCCCTCGCCATTGATGTTCAGGAGGCCGAGGGAATTTCTCCTCTAGCTTCTTCTTCAGCAAAAGATACTTGGGCTTGTAACCTCAAGTACCACAGTAAACCATATGGACTTGGATGGCAAATGACTGGCAAGTGGCTTTGTCCCGGAACCACTAGGCTGCAGCAGCAGAATAAAATACTGGCACTGCCCACATTCCAAATTCTGGAATCTAGTCTTAAATTTCTACTACCTAGATTTGTCCAAAACTGAACTCTTTCCCTCTCACCCTCCCCTCTAACAAATTTCCTTATTTCTGTTGAAGGTATCATGCTTCAGGGGTCCCAGGTCTTGTAACTTCCACATTATCCTAGACTGCTTGCTCACTTTCCTTCACCCAAATCAGTAGCCAAATCTTGTGCCTTCTACAGCCATATCTCTTGAATCCAAACACTTCCCTCTATTCACACAGCTACCACCTTAGTTCTGGCCCTCTTTACCTCTCACTTAGATTATTACAACAGTCTCCTAACTGGTTTCTCACCACTCCAGTCTATCTTGTACAGAAATGCTAAAGTAATTTTTAGGGACTTACTGAAAATTTGAGCATGTAACTCTGCTACGCAATCACCTCCAGTACTTTGCTATTTTCCTGTAGGATGAACTGGAAATTCTGTTTAAATTTTGAAGTCCTTCACAACGTAGCCCCGAATCATCTTTTCAAACTCAAATACATGAACTGGCCTCATCTCTGTTCCTCACACCATATTTACTTCAACTTCTACTGGCTATATTCCACAGGTTTCTTGCCTCCACTTCATTGGGTCCTTCTCTCTTCAAGACTCAGCTTAAGGACAATGTTTGGCACAAATGTACACCTGATTACCCCAACTGTTGGTACTCTCTTTCCCAAGCTCTCTCCTATTTAATTACTTTTTTTTGTTGTTAAATAGGGTGCTAACCTTAAAGCGTTTAAGACTGCACTAAGACTTTAGAATGTAATCTTGTGAATAGGGATTATTTTATTCTTTGGACTGTAACTCCAGTAACTAGCACAGTACTTGGTAGTTAGTAAGTGCTAAATAAATAAATATATTTATGCATGTATACATACATGTATACTGTATACACATGTGTATATATGTATATATATGTATGTTTGCATGTATATATGTTTTCTTATGTTGTTGATCAACATCCCAGTCTCCAATGCAATGAGTATTGGACGTGTATCCATAAGCAAATAAACAAACAAGGGAAATCTTTGATATAAACAAAAGTATGACCCTCTTGCGATATCTGCCCTTGACCAACCCCATCTGTCTACCTTCACCTCTCTTAGAAACTAAGACCTAATCCTGCACTCCCCTTTTTTTGAGTTTCAATCTATCTCCAGTCTCTTCTGGATGTCACTAAAACCTGGAAAAGTGGAGTCCTTCGAATGAAAGTCCTAAGTAAAGGGGTCTATGGAAGGATTTTTCGCATGCTCAGTAGCAGATGCGGGTAAGCAGTATTCCTGTTACACAAAGAAGGAAAGAGACGGGCACAATGGGAACAAAGAAATACCGGGCTCCACATTAGCAAAAGAAATAAAGAAAAGGCACATCCTAATGCAAAGAATAAGAGTGATGTGATAAAGAAATGCAGCCATCTTACACCAGAATTAACACTCCAAGGGATGAAATAAAGATGAATAGGCCCCTCCCCCATTTTTCTGATTGTGCCACATAGGATACAGCAAAGCAACCAGTAGTCAATATTTTCTATTGTGTCTTCTAAGGACTGGTTTTTAGTAATGTACTTGTAACTGAGGAGCTCTAGGATCATATATTGTTTTCAACATATCAATAATAAGGCAGTAATCAAAGGTTGGATTCTAAAGTTCTTTCCAGCTCTGAAAAAAAAACCAAACCTATAGCTTGCCATTTAGACAGGGAAAGTATGGGAAGCTAATCTGTTCTTAAAAATTTGCAGAATTCTGCATCCATCTTCTAACAAAATAATACCCCCTCCTAGAAATTCTAAAGTGGAAAAATGGCAAATTCCTGGAGAATAATTGAACCCTTTCACTCCTTTGTATTAAAATACTTTTAAATTCCCTATGAACTATACACTGATACATGCACACGGGTGCGTGCACACACACACACACACACACACACACACACACACACACACTTCCATATAGAGGCACTCAAAAAATCAGACTAATTTTGAGTTGGTTATCCCCCCAGGATGTCAGTCTCTTTAACACATATAATTAAAGAGGTTGCTGGTGTCAGGGTTGTAATTAAGCAGTCTTAATTTTGATGCAAATTTGTAAGCTTTTTATTTTGAACAAAATTAACTGTATAGTTGCCTAGTTCTTTAACAAAATTTTAAAAAAGAGTATTGTAACCTGATTCAATCCATACAATATAAACTCATAAAAGTGATAGGGATTTGTATTGTGAATTATGGAAGAAAGCTTAGAGGTCATTTAGTTCAAGTGAAGAAGTCAGATCTAAAGAGCATGAATGACTAGCCTAAAATCATACAGAGAGTAAGTGATAAAGCCTGGATTCAATCCAGAAAGCCCTTTGACTCTTAAATTTTGCACACTTTATAACAATACAAATTGTGTTCTGAATTATCTGTACTTAATATCTTTTTGTTAATGTGCTCTTTGGAGGTTTTCGGATCAGTCCTGTTGATTAGAGAAATCTGGTTATAGAAACACTGCTTCTATCATGTATAATCTTATAGATTTGTTGGGGCTACAGTAGAAACAACTAAGTTAAAAGACTACCCATGGTCAAATGGTATGTGTATGGCTGGACTTCAGCATAGGCCTTCCTGACTCTAGGGCCTGTCCGCTATGCCATACGTCCTCTCATTTAGCTCATAAATATCTTTTAAAAATGAAAAATTCACCTATAGTTCCTTTCTTTACTTCAAAGAATGATAGTATGCCCATTTAAGCTTTTGATTTAGAAAGTAAATTATCCATATAGTAATAGTGTCTGTATGTTCACATGAATTTTTAAAGCCATTTAGATGAATCATATTCATTTAGCTGATGATTTATAAATGTACTACAATCATCCCTTGTATTTACAAATAATCTTTCTCCAACAGAGATCTATTATTATCAACTCAGTATCACACATTAGCTAACTCAAGTTAAGCCAGTTGCCTAGCTCTTGGAAAGTTCCAGTTGGTCTGACCAATGGTCTACTTTCTGCCTTGCATTAAGCTCCCTTAAAGCACGGGAGTTCAAGCTTCCAAACTTAGTCCCCTCCAGAGTGGCAGCATGATGGAGTGGAAGTTCTGAGTTGAAGTCCTGTCTCTTAAATATGTTGGTTAGGTAAGCCTTGGCAAGTCCTAATATAACCTCTCAATGTTTTAGGCAACTCTAGAAGTTTCAGAGAAAGTATCCACCTGCATTGGTAAAGAGAGTTCCCTATGTCACTGAAATCTGAGGGACAGGCTTTTATCACTGCCCTCTAAACTTACGCATATGGTACAGATACCTACAAATGACACCACATTCAGGTCAGTAGATCTGACCTCCTCCAAGAGGCAAACAATCTCTGCTGCTAAACAGAACCAGGGACAAGACCTCCTGAGCATCCCTGAGCTTCTGGTTGATTCAGAAGCCACTCTAAATTTGACTCCTACTTCAATCATCAGTCTCTATTCGTGTCTACCACCCAGTGGCAAGAGAACTCATTGATAAGCTTGACCAGCTTTTCGTTAGCAGTCCCTATGTTGCTGGGCTTTAAACTATTTCCTATTATGTAGCAGAAATGTGATGACAGGCAGGCTTTCTTCAGACAAGATAATGATAATTTGCTTACCTCTGACCACAACCCAGTTGAAAGCTGGTAAAATTCCTTTGGTATTTGATATAATCATCCTAAAAGTAGAGTATAACAAAAGGTTATTGTTGTTTTTGTTTTTTTCTGAGACATGACAAAGAGATAAGATGTAAAAATTTATCTAAATGACCCATGAAGTTTTCTCATTTTAACCCCACCCAGCCCTACCTAGCAATCCTAGCCATTCCAACATCCCCTATAACTATGCTTTCATATAGCTATAATTAGTTATTATAATAATAACACCTTGCACTTCAGTAGCATATTGTACATTTCAAATGGCTTACACAATCATTTATTTGGTTTTCACAACAACTCTGTGTGGCAAATAGGGTAGGAATAATTATCTCCCAATATACAGAACAGGAACTGAGACGAAGAAATATTAAATGCTTTACTGAAAGTCTCCTAACAAAATTGGAAATAGAACCCAGATGCCCTGACTTCTAGTACAGTGTTATTCCTATTATGTATGATATGTTTCTATTTCTGTTTTTATATGAGTTCCTCAATGAATGAGTGAGCATTTATTAAGTGCTTGCCATGTGCCAAACACTGGCTAACCAATAGTGATCCAAATACAAAAGAGAAACAGTCCTTAATCTCAAAGAGCTTATGTTTGTAGCAATAACTGTCCCCCACATGTAGCATGTGGGCTACATACAAACACCATACCCAGAATAATGGGCTTTGGACCTCGAGTTACACATTTTAATAGGGGGGAGACAACAGAGAGAGAACTGGTGGCCAGGGAAGGGAATATTGATCTGGAGAGTCATGGAGATTGTGCTTGGAACCATAGTGCTGTTGATTGTGGCTCCCTTTCCAGAAGCAGTGGTAGAATTGATTTGATTACTGGTTCCAGAACAAGACTTGGAAATCAAGAGGAGGAAGAAGGGCACAGCAGAGAAGATGGCAAGATGCCTCAACAGCTCCTGGTTTCCTGGTGGTGGAAGCTGGGGAAGATAGAATCACAAGCATGTGTCCTGTCCTCCTGTTAAATTGTTAACCCTTCTAGGGGAAAAAATAAATTATTTATAATTTGCTTTTTATTTCTGAATGTCACACACAAGACCCTTCTTACTGGCAACCTTCCGATAAGGGCAGTAGTGTCATCAAGCAGTGAACAGGTGCTCCATCTTATTGAATAAACTCATCACAGGTTGTTAGGGGGCTACCTCTGTCGAGACAACAGGCCTCAAAACCATATAGCCATGTAGTGGTAGATTCAGGAAAATTACTGAGGCAGGCTGTCCTGTTGTTGTCCCTTTCTGAATGGCCGAAGTCCTAGAAGAGCACAGGAATACACGTGTCTATACCTACAAGTGGAAATTCTCCCTTGGGAGAAGTCATCAAAATCTCTATGTTGTATCACTATTCTCAGGGCTTCCTTGATATCTTTCCTTTCTCTTCTCCCACCTGAATGTGCAAAATTGTTAAGTCCCCATTTCATACACACCTAGAGTGATTGTGTTGACTCTTTCACTAAACTTTACACCAGCTGCATACAGCCCCAGTGCAGCCAGAAATGCATGATGTAATACCTGTTCCACTGCTTCATCACTCCCACGGTTCAGGAAGCCTTACCATTTGTGCTAACACCAAAAAGGACCTAATGCAGTTCTAGATTCTAGACATGAATACTAGTTGGTACATTTTGTTGACTGATGTATTATACCTTTGTGTATTCCCCACTGCAAGTATCTACGGACACTGAATTCAGAGTCCAATTCATCACTGAATAGATGCCTGGAACATTTAAGTCACGAGCATGGAGTGAGAAACAATGAGTTTCCAAAATTAAAAAAGTTGCCGGTGCTGGCATAACATTTTCAGAAGCACAATGGCCATTCATTGCCTGCTTATTTATGCACAGAGGACAAAACCAACATAAATGGTCACTGTGTGCTTCATGATATGGCTGTGTTTCACTTTCAGTGGCCTAAACTCTTGTAGGCATAGTTACTACTCTGGTAAAAACCAAATGGGATGGTTTTTGAAACATATGGCTAGCCCAAACAGACATGATACTTGATTCTCAGTGATACTGAATTTCAAGGATAAGACACAGCACTTTTTCAAAGTAATTTGACATTTTTTTAAAAATTGCTTTACTTTTTATCTTTAAAAGAAGTTCTCCTGATGCCTTTTGTTTTTCATTAAATCATGTATCTCTATGCCAGGCTCCTTCCCCCTCACCCTCCTATACTCCCTGATTGAAACTTCCACTGTATTTTTTCCTCTAATTTAGCATTTTTATAAAAAATTCACAAATATCTGACCAAAACCTTACAGTTTGGTTTAAAGCAAAGCACTTGAATGATAGAGACTTCTGACTTTTAGAAAGAAAATATTCTTCAACATGTGGTTAGCTTGGAAGATAGAAATAGATCTGGAACCATACTACTCTCATTGGCAATTATTTTTTATTTCGCCACTCTTCTTCAGGATTTCCAAAGATACATGATTCTATGGGATGAGCCTCTCCACACTTACCATGTTAGTCTTTGGGCAGCAGATGTCCAGTCTTTCACTGTGGCTATACTCACACCCTTTCCAGCATAGCCAATAGCACTGACCATTTCCTGTTCCTCTTCCTTAGGCTCAATGTATTCTCTATTTTCTCATCTTCGGCTTCCCTGGTTTTCTTCAATTATCAGCTCAAATCACATTGTCTTCAAAAGGCCTTTCCAGCCCACCTGTCTACTGGTGTCTTCTCTCTGAGATTACTTTCTATTTATACTATAAGCTTCTTGAAAGTATGTACATAGTTGTGTCCTCTATTAGAATGTGACCTCCTTGAGGTCTGGGACCATGTGTTTTTTTTTTTACTTTTCTTATATCCCCAGCACTTTAGCATAGTTCATGGCAAGTAATAAGCATTCAATAAATGTTTGCTGACTGACAGAATGTGCTGGAGGTCATGCCCCACTGGCATAACCCTTAAGACCCCAGATTCACCTCTACTCCAGGATTGGGCAACAGAGGTGGACTTTTAGCAGATATATTTTGCCATTGTCAGCACATTTTACTAATTAAATGGCTATTCCCTTGACTACCAACTAGTGTGGAGTTGCAGTGCTCTATCATTCTTTGTTTTTTCCAGCATTTTCCTCATCTTTTCCAGTGCTGTATGATATAATGATTTTTCTTAATTAAAGAGAGAAAACCAGTTGATTTTATCTTAGCTTTTGAACAATTTTTATAGCACTTATGGAGCTCAATGAGGTGTTCTAGTACTAGTGTGTCACAAAACCAGAGCTTGGAATCATTGGTCTAAATGCTTATGTTACAGGACAGATTATCCAATAATAAACAGGCTACCATACTTCATTCTCCTTCAGGGGACTTACTTAGCTGCAAGAAAAAATATTTGGAATGCTAGTAATTGGTAGTGGGAGGTTGATGCATCTATAATAGCACACAGAACACGGCAAAACCCAGAATCTGGTTGAACATAAAAGACTGATGTTTACAAAGCTATTCTAAGCAAATCTGGCCACAAGTTCCCAAAAGTTCAATTTCAAGAAGAAAGAAAGCAATCTGTCTTTTAGTTACATTGGGTGGTTCCACATAATTCATGGAGATCTTGTCTGAAATCATGTTGAGTACAAATCTATTCCACATTTTAAAAAATAACTGTGAATTTATTTCATGTTTTTGAAAGCTGAAGTGTACATCTTACCTGCAAAGTATTCCTTGGAGATTTGACTACCTTAACCAAAATGTAGAGGTTAATATGCTTTAGTATTTCCTGAGGGGATCTGCTGTATTAAGGTAACTGATAACTAAGGAATCATCAAAAACAGCCCAGTAGGTGGGCTAGGAGAATGGGTAATAACTAGTAGAAATGTTTTTAGCATAAAGACTCTGTTTTCAGATTTAGTTGATTATACTACTTATAAGTAATTTTAATTAGTGAATTGAAAACAGTGTCTGAAAGCTTCCAGATGCTACTAAAAAATTGGAGGCAGAGAAAACAACAAATAACAATGAAACATGATTTTAGAGAATTGGGCTCATTAGGTGATTAGGCCAACAGATGGCAAACGGAGTTCAAGAGAGAAAAAATGTAAAAATAATTCAGCTGGTAGGAAGTAACTAGTCGGGTGGGTACTTATAAATGGGAATGCCATCCAATGAATAGAGATTGGAAGGGAAGTGTTGCTGGAAGAAATTCTCTGAAAAGTGCCTAATTTTATGTGAGGAGTTGGATGCATAGATCAAGCCAAAGAGAATGGTGATTCAGGAGAACTGTGTGGCCTGGATAACTGGAGGGAAAGATAACAAAAAAGGATAAAACAATTATCAGTGGACTTCTGGCTGCCTTAGTTCTCTGTATCTATTATTTATTATATTTATAATTATTTATGCTAACTGTTGAGTTATCATCAAGGCAACAATCATCTGATGCTATCAGTCAATCAATGGGAGTTGTCATCTTAATGACTCAGGGTGTGGGCTGTGATACTTCAGAGAAGGTAAATATGGAATCATGGATACAGAATAAAAGTCTAGTGAAAGAAAATTCTTGGCCAAACAGATGGTTACACTAATGAGATACACTGCTGCCCTATAATTCCTTATGGAACCCTATAATTCCAATGAATGAGTATTTGGGGTGGTAAAAACCTCAAAATCTTGGTTAACTTTTGTTTGTGTCTGCACCAAACTAATTGAGCTTTGCTTAGAATGAGACTATTTCTCAAAATAGAAGGTCAGTAAAGAATGATGCTGGATTCATAAGGAAATGTCAATTTCTCTCCTCCCAACCTTCTGTCTGAAGACCATGATGTGTTCCTGCTCCTTTAAGAGGCAAATAAACCATACTTGAGATGTGGCAGGAATTTTATACTTAGACTTATAATAGAGGTCAGCAGCCAGCAGCAACTAAATTGAAAGTGATTCTTGGTCAAAGTAAACGAAGGAGTTTATATTCGTGCCAGTATTGTCTATTGTAATACGTCAATGTGTATTATCTAAATAATATCATCGTGTAAGCCAGGCTAAATCAGGTTGATGTAAAAAATATCTCTGGCGTCACACACACACACACACACACACACACACACACACACACACACAACTCTTCAGAAAGTTATATTCTAAGAATGTAACACAGAGGAGCTCCTCTCTTTTAAGAGGTTACCACCTCCAACTTAAATGGATTATAATGGATTATATGGGTTTTCATGAAGAATGGGAAGACTGAAGAGAGGGAAGTAGTATTCAGAAAGATAGACTCAGTGTTTTCCATGTAATAAGAACATTCTTGATAAATATTTATTGAATGTTGAATGGAAGGCTGAGAGCAGAGAACTACTAGTCACACTATTTCCGTAGGCTTTCTATTTCCTACCCTTTCCCTTTTCCCATGACTATCACGGTTTTCTCAGTATTCATGACCTTTGGATTTTTTTAAACAGAAATGTGTGTAGTATTTTATTAAAAGTTTTTTCTTAATCTATTGATAAAATCATGTGATACATTTTTTTGTTATTAATATAGTCTATTATGTTTATCATTCTCCTAATACCTATCTAAACCTGCCTTTGTGGTATAAATCCAACCTGGATATAGTATATATCTTTCTTAATATGTTACTGTGGTCAATTTGCTAACATTTTATTCAAAATTTTCATGTTGTATCATTTTCTAGGTGTAAAATTATTTGATTCAGGTAGGTCTTTGAATTTCCAGTCTAAATTGGTTATTTCTTACAGCAGAGCTCGAATCCCTATCCTTTGTGCACAATCAGCCAGTCAACAAACATTTATTAAGTGTTTACTATGTGCCAGGCATAGTTCAATATTTAGACAGTATAATTCCAAGCGGTCTATAGGTGGAGACTAGAAGAGACTTGAGAGGTAGCTAGGTGACTCAATAGTTAGAGCACTGGCCCTGGAGGCAGGAAGACTTGACTGACTAATCACTAGCTCTGTGACCCTGGGCAACTCACTTAACCTCTGTTTGCCTTAATGTGCTGGAAAAAGACATGGCAAGCCACCCCAGTATCTTTGCCAAGAAAACCCCATATGGAGTCACAAAGAATCAGACGCAACTGACAATCAAGCAAGAACAAGAGTAGATTTGAACTTCTTTGTTTGAAAATAAGAAAGTATTTGCCAGGGAGCATCTTGGTTCTCATGGAAGGGAAAAGTAATAAAAATTTAAATGAGGCAAGTCCAGTTTCATATATGTTAAGATGGAGTGAAAAAATGGCCCTTTTGCAGTTGGGGAAATTGTGTTCCTAGTACAATATTGACTTATGAAATATTATTAATAATGTGTTAGTATAAAATTATTTTCTATGAAATCTATAATTTTTAGCAGTGTGATTTTTAAATATTACTTTGTGGCCACAATCTCTTCTTGCATTTCTGAAATTACAACATAAGTCTTTGGGAAAATATGGTTTCATTTTTTTAAATGTCATTTAAATATAGCTTCTACGTGAATGTATCTTTTTTATAGATTGAGGTAAGCCTCAGTAACATATTACCAATTTAAACAGATCTGTATGCAGGACAGTTCAACCTATGGAAATCAGTGAAAATTCTGAGTTATAAAATATTTTAAAATAAATGGTTTTATGTTTTTCAAGTGTACATCATAGCAAGGGCAGAACTGTGCTGACAAGTAGAAGTCCTTAGGTTATTTGCTAATGGAAGCATTAAACATAGATAAAGAAAATATAATTAGCACATCAATAGCTTATATATGTGTGTATATACGTGTATATATATACATATATATATACATATATACATATATATACATGTTTGCATGTTTGATCCTAAAAATACTTTAGTGCATTAAGAAACAAGCTATCCTCCTAAGTAGTTTTGGTTTTGATTTGTTTTTTTTTCAACATTTTTCTATAATTTTGTAATCAGATTGTCATAAGTTATAATTATTCTTTAATTTGCAAATATTTTAGACTATACCTCTCCCAGTTTTGTGACCATGTCCCTTCTCTCATTTCTCAAAAAGTTTCAGTGCTTCCCTATCAGGCATAAAATACAAAAACCTGTCTGGCATTTAAAGCCCTTCAGACTCCATACTAGCTTTCCAGACTGCTTCCACACTGCTGTGTCACACAAGGTTTCAGACAAACCAGCCTATTTGGTTTTTGTGCCTCTAGACAGGCCTACGATGCTATCCCTCCTCACCAAGGATGTGCTGTTAAATGCTTAGGGGGAGAAGGGGAAGATGTAGGGCAGGACACACTTTTGAGTTTAATTTGCATTATTAATATTTTCTCCATCACTTAAGTCTAGAAACCAGCAAAACAATAAATCAGCCATGACTGGTAACTTGCCATGTGGTGTAAATGCCCACACTGAAAATTTCACAACTGGGTCTTGTGAGCTGCTTAGAGCTGGTTCCAACATGCTCTTGCTCCTCACCTCTTTGCTGAAATTTCCGGCTAACTTTGAGGCTCAGATCAAACACCATGCCCTACATGGGAGCCTTCTGAATTTCCCCAGGGTTCTTAGAACTCCTCTTCCCCCCATCCCACCCCTGCCTGGCAGAAATTACTTAGATATTTGGAATTTGCTTATCTATATATATGTTGCTTCACCAGAGTAGAATGGAAGTTCCTTGACAGTGGGAACCATTTTGATTGTGTCTGTATGTGCAACAAATAGAAGAGTTCCTGCCACATACTAACTACTTAAGAAATGCTCCTTGAATTGAATTAAATAACATTTACTGTATTAGTGAAGTCTGAGTATATGGAAGTCTATTTGTCCAATTTGTTCCATAGAGGTGTTAGTCATGAATACAACCTCTTGTTTGCTCATCAATGATTAACCTGGGAAGCTTTTTTAGAATGAAACATTGGCTTGACAAAAACAGAAAGAAAAAAGCACCATCAACTACAACCTTTAAGTTTTGTGTGAATCATATGAATTTGCAATCTAGGAGAAATTATAATTTTTTTTTTTTTAAAGAAAGAGTTCAATGTCATATTAATCATGCTTTGCTCTTTTCTGGCAGGTAATGGGAGGGGGAAGAATAGGCTTGAGGTTTACATATGCGTATCATTCCTAAAATCA
This sequence comes from Trichosurus vulpecula, assembly GCF_011100635.1. Classification (NCBI taxonomy): domain Eukaryota; kingdom Metazoa; phylum Chordata; class Mammalia; order Diprotodontia; family Phalangeridae; genus Trichosurus; species Trichosurus vulpecula. The sequence continues at coordinate 340,063,232 of NC_050576.1, read as the reverse complement.
AAAAATATGTCCTTTTAAAAGTGCCAGCTGTTATTTTACAACTTGCAAACAGCTATGCCAACCATCCTGGGATGCTACCCAGAGCCATGACATAATCCGGAATGGTTGAAGACCTCATGGTGACTTTTTTGATGGAACTAGACCAAGCCATTGTGAATCTTGTCACATAGCACATCGTATGACAGCTTCTTCACAAATTCCTTAGCCTGCTTGTTAATGCACAGCAGAGGTAATAATTACTTACAGACATTCCTGCAAGTCATTTGAATTATAGGGTTGTGATTCTGAGAAGAAAATTCTACCATTTTTCTGGGTCTCACAATCAGTGATAAATTTCTGATGGGCTATCACACGCACGGTAGCCTTTTCGTATTATTTGTACAAATCTCGGATTTCTTCTAGAACCCCACGTGTCTCCCCTCCCCCTGTCTTCCCAAGTCACACACATTGGCTTTATTTAAGGGAAGATGATCAGCAGTCTTTTTTCAAAACCGCAGTTTTAAATACAGTACAGAGAGGGTGAAGGGACTCAGTTCAGAAGAGGATTATTAGTATTTCAATAACATATCTGCCATACAAATGTTCACCGACTTCCATGGAGAGGTACCCTGCTCAGCAAATCAGCAAGTACATTTCTTCTCTCTTTGTGAACTGGAATGGGCATATCTGATTTCTTTTTTGGAAATTCTCAAGCAAGTTTAGTAACTATGTTTTTATTTCTGTTATCATAAAAATTAATGCAATTCTATACTTAAGGGACGATAGTGACTAGATATTCAATCCAACAGCCACTTATTAGGTGTCTGTTATGGGCCCAGCACTATGCTAGTCACTAGGGTTAAAAAGACAAAAACGAATGTCTTCTGCCCCAGAGGGTGTACTGATAAATTATTGGGGGTAGGGAAGGGTGGCGGGAATGTACCTTACACACTTTTAGGTAAAATCTGCATTACTAAGATACCACTTTTTTTTTTGGAGGGGAGAAGGGAAGGCAATTGGGGTTAAGTGACTTGCCCAAAGTCACACAGCTAGTAAGTGTGTCAAGTGTCTGAGGCCACATTTGAACTCATGTCCCCCTGATTCCAGAGCTGGTGCTCTATTCACTGAGCCACCTAGCTGCCCCAACATATCACTCTCTTAAGTCTAGACAATTGACAAAACAATAAATCAAGTTCTGATCTGTAGCTTTTGCCAATTTCCAAGGAATAAATATTCAAAGTGCCTGCTGCATAGTAGGTGCTTTATTGACTGACTGACCCTTTAAATTTAATAATCAGCTTTCTAGAGCTAGTAGGAGCTGACTCCAGCATGGCCCTCCCCTGACCTCAGGGAGGTTACATTCTACTGGACAAAACAATATAAATATATTGAGATTGAGAGAGTAGGAACTAGCCACTTGGGGAAAATCATGAAAAGCCTTTTCTAGATGACATTTCAGCTGAACCTTAAAGGGGGCTAGGGATTTCAAGAAGCACAGGAGACAAGGAGAGCATTTTAAGCCTGGGCAACAGTTGGAGATAAGGCTCAGAGATACTTGCTGCAGGAAACATTACGTAGATGTGTTGGGAAATGAAAATACAGCTCTAGCATTATTTGTCCTCTTCACCCCTGTCAATCTCAAGGAAGCCTTCCACACCTTCAGTAGTTGAAGCCAGCCTATCAATTCTACCTTTATAATGTTTCTCCCATATTCCCCTTTCTGTCCTCTGATAGTACAGGCCCTCATCACCTCATCCGAGGGCTATTGCAAACAACCTGCTGGTGAATCTTCCTGGTGCAAACTTCTCCCCTCTTTAGTCTGTCTTCCCTTAGCTGTTAAATTGACCTTTTAAAGATTTATGTCACTGGACTGCTACATGGCACAGTGGATCAAGTGCCAGTCCTGGAGTCAGGAAGACTCCTCTTCCTGAGTTCAAATCTGGTCCAGACACTTACTAGTTGTGTGACCCTAGGCAAGTCACTTAACCATGTTTGCCTCAATTCCCTCATCGGTAAAATGGGCTAGAGAAGGAAATGGCAAACCACTCCAGTATCTCTTGCCAAGAAAACTCCAAATGGGGTCATGGAGAGTCAGACTTGACTAACATTTGCTTTCTCGCTATTCCCCGAACAATACACTCCATTTCCTGACTTTAGGCATTTTAAGTGGTTATCCCCCATGCTTGGAATGCTTTCCCTTCTCATCTCCAAGTCCTTGTTTCTCTGGCTTACTTCAAGCCTCATCTAAAATCCTACCTTCTATACTTTCTACCTTTCCTAATCTTTAATTCAGTGCATTCCCTTTCATGATTATTTCCAATTTATCGTGTGTGTGTGTGTGTGTGTGTGTGTGTGTGTAATTTGTAATTGGTACATAGTTATTTTCATGTTGTCTCCTCCCACCCCCCCACGCCCCCTGTAGACTGTGAATTCCTGGAGAGCAGGGGCAGTCTTTTGCCTTTCTTATATGCTCAGCATTTAGTGCAGTGGCTAGCACATAGTATGTCCTTAGTAAATCTCTGTTAACTTGACTAGATTCTTCCTAATGCCAAGTACAGCTCTTTAATGCACTACAACACACCTCCTCTCAGGCAGCTAACACTGTGACAGAAAGGACAACATCCAAAAGTTTTTCAATGCTTCAAGGATCCTGATCCATAGTGGCACACCCCTTTTACCTTCTCGTTGCCCTAGTCAGACAGTCTTCATGAGCTGCTGAAGCTGAAAAAAATTCATCACCAAACCCATCAGGTGACAAGGCTCTCCAAATTTAGCTTGGTAGGTCCTTGGAAGACCTTGGTTGTTCAGGCTGTATTTGAAGATTTGGTAGTACCTGCCAAAGTTGCCAAAGTTTATGCTCTATTAGCATAGCGTGTGAGAACCCAAGGTCACCTCCACAATAGTAGTACTTTAGTGAATTCCAAGTTTGACAATGCAGATACAAAGGTAAAAACGAAACAGTCCCTGCAATCATTATTCTTACATTTATTCTTACATGGGTGGGGAGGGGAAGTAATAGAGTATACACGATAAGTAGATGAAAGATAAGTTGATAAGTTGAAGAGAGAATGAGCAATAGGGTGATCGGGGAAGGCTCTTTAGCAGAAGTGGCACCTTAATTGAACAGAAGCTGAACAGAAAATCCAATGAATTAACAAAAGATTAAGGAGGTTTTAAATATATATATATACATATATGTATATACATATATATAAAAATGTTTTTTCTACTTTGATTTTGCTTTCTCTGTGTATATTTTCCTATTTTGTGTCAAGGTCAACTAGAATTTTAAAATAAAAATAATGTTATTCAAGAGGTCCATGACTGGAACAGCAAATTTTATTAATGGCTGAAAAATTACTCAGATGATGATATCTTTAAAAGGCAAAGATACTATATATCACTTAATTTTCAAGAATTATGAATGTGAGCATGTCCCCTAGAACATAGGTGTATTCATGGAGGCTTTCTGTGAAGGTACAGTGGTGTTTCAATTTGCATTAGGCAAATTGGTAGGTCCCATTAGGTAGGTCCCATGTTAATTAAACATGGATCCTTAAAATATTGAAGAAATGTTAGGCATAGTCATTTCTCTCACATTCCTAGATGGCTAATATGCATTCCTACATAACAGTGGAGATTGGTCAGATGACTTCTAAGTTTTAGCTCTAAGATTCAAAGTTTGCTACTCACCACTAACACTAATATCGACACATAATTGTTAGTTTCTAGATTCTCAGTCCTTCAGTCTCAAAATAGTGTCTTGTCAGACTCAAATGTCAAACCCATGGCTACCTCAGAAAGGCTTAATTTTGTCAAATACTAGAAGACTGAGCTCAACCAGTTGGGTTATACCAAGTATAGCCATGGCACATCAGACCCAAGGGGTGTATGTTAAGGAAAACACTGAAACTCTACAACCACTAGGAAAACCTAATCCGAGGTTGATTTCACTAGGGAAGACACACCTATGAGAAAAGTCTCCTGGGAAGCCCACAATGTGACTGTGCTTTTCCTCAAACCTCTGACAAATCCCAAAATCCCACCTTCCAAAGGCAATTGAAAAGACAAAGATGCCCCTCAGTAGTGATCAGCTTCACACTAACAGGAGGGAAAATGCTCCTCCTCTGAAATTTCCTCCCCATAATAATAATTCTTTTGGGGGGTAGGGAGGAAGACAAGGCAATTGGGGTTAAGTGACTTGCCCAAGGTCACACAGCTAGTACATGTCAAGTGTCTGAGGCCGGATTTGAACTCAGGTCCTCCTGACTCCAGAACTGGTGCTCTATTCACTGCACCACCTAGCTGCCCCCCACAACAATAATTCCTAATGATTTTCTAGCTTTCTATTCATTTTCAATTTGGACTTTAGCAGATTTACTGTTTTTCCCCATGACAAACTTTTTCAAAAACTAAATTCTTAAATGTCCCTTTCAAAAGATCTGTAGACCCATCCTTCAGTACAGGCATTCTCTTTACTCCTGCAAGTAGTAGCCCATTCATGTCCTAGTATTCATGAATTAATGTAAATAGAAAACTTAATTATACACTAGTAAACTTTCTGGTTAATGAGTCACCCCATACCTTGAGCCTTCAGATGACAGACACAACTCAATTGGTCTGTAAGGCTGCAGAAACGAAAAATGAATTTGTATTTTGAAGAGCTTTCTTAGCAAATATGAAGTGAAACAGACAAGGTAGAGTGTTTAGAGCTTCAAATATGATAGTTAATAAGGATATATGATATCTGAAATAACCCATCTAAGAGAAAGAAACTGCACAAATGCAAGACAAGGCAAAATGATTTTGTGAATGTCAGAAAATTATCTGAGTTCATGAACTTCCTGCTGTAAGCTAAGTATGAACTAGCCATGGGTCGTTGTAATTTTAAAAGTTAACATGATATTAATGCCCCAAAATAGAGTAACATATGCAAACCATTTGCCTCATGTATCCAACCTTGGTTAGGCTTTTAAAAGAGTCCTGTGTTCAGCTTGGAGTTCTACATGTGGAGGACTGGACTAAGAGTCCAGCCTGGAGTCTCCTCCCCAAACTGCCCCTATCTTTGTAATTTTGGTCCAGCCCCTTACTCCTTCTGGGTCTGGGATTTTCCGATGTTTAAAATAAGGGGGTTGGACTAGGATGATCTCCAGCCTGCCTTGCAGCTCTAAAATTCTATGGTTCAGAACAGAACTATTAGGAGAGCTTAAGGGTGGGGGAGGGGAGGAATGGAATAACAACTTATTTTTCTTCTTAATTAAGAAATTATGTTTTACATGCTGCAGCAAACAGTATGCACAGATAATAAATTTGGAAGAACCCATATTCATAACAAGGGCATGAATTACTAAGAGAGGCTGTGGAATTATTCTCTCTGGATATTTTTTAAGGGTAGATGACTGTCTTTCTTAAATGCTACTTTGCCTGGAGTTAATAGAATGGCCTAGAGGACCTTTCAATATTCTAACCAGTGCTCTGACTCTATCATAGCCTGTCACTCAGTAAGTTCACTTTGCCCAAATTCTTTTTGATCCAAAAGTCATATATCAGTTTTATCTGGCGCCAGCATAGTTTGTTATATAATGGGGTATCATTAATCTATGCTAATTGTGTGCCTTGCACATAGTAGGAGCTTAATAATTGTTTGTTGAATTGAATGACTAAATGAATGTTGACCATTGAGAATCATAAAATATTGGAGCTGAAAGAGCTAAAATTCTTTTCAGAAAAATGATGGATTGGCTTTCTACATTTGTTAAACTATCTGAGAAACTGCAAGGTAGAATCTTTGAAATGATTTGAAGCTTAATTCTGTAAGTCCAATCTATATATGAAGTCAAAATAATTTTTAAAAAGTAGTCCACAAACTGTCTCATCTGTATACTCAGCACATGAATTTTATTTTAGAATATTATTAATGCCTTCTGTTTTTCCACCAAAATCATTTCCCTTTAACATCAGCCCCAATTTTTTTTTGCAAAAAAGAAAAGCATTTCAGCAAGAGTAATAATAAACAAACACCATTTTTGTCATAATCATGTTCAACATACCTAGTCTGCCATCTCTCTACTGAAAGGATGGTGGTATGTTTCCTAATCAGTTCTACAGGATCAAGACTGATGATTACAATTAATCAGAGTTTGCATTTTAGCATAGCTTTCATTCCATTGTTATGGTCATTATGTACATTGTTCTCCAAGCTTTGCTTAATTTATTCAGCATCAGTTAGTACTGGTCTTCCCAAGTTTCTCTGAATTCTTCATATTCACTCTTTCTTAAGGTACAATAACATTCCATTATGCTTACATGCCACAATTGGTTAAATCACACCCCAGTTGATGGGCACCCACCTTGTTGCCAGGGTTTTAACATGACTTGCACTTAACTTTGATTTGAGTGAGGGAGGACTGTGCAAGGTCACCAGCCTCACTTTCTCCTCCAGACCCATCATTTCCCTGATGTCATGGTCTTCTTCAAAAATGAAGGACAAACACAACCAGTGAGTAGACTGAGCTGCCTGAAAGGGGACCCAGCTAGTTGGGTGACTCAGCTCTTCCTCTCCCTCTCCCCTCTCTCTCTCCTTCTCCTCTACAAAGGAAGGTAAATTTTGATGGCCAGAAGCTGCGCACTTAACTTGGCGTTTACTGGCTAGATTTCTCCTCCCTCCCTCCCTTCCTTCCTTCCTCCCTTTCTTCTTTCCTTTCTTCCTTCCACAAAACCTTAAACCCAGTTCACTCTGAAGCTCATGAATTAGGTCCCTGCCCAAGTTCCACTTAATGGTTGCATTTTGGGCCCTCCTGGCTCAGAGTGAATGTCAATGGTAACTTGTGTCTCTTTGAAACAGTAACCCTGAGGGTCTTCCCCTCCCAGCTTGATTTTTTCCCAATCAAAGGGGCCATCCCTTGACTCATTTCTTAAAGAGGTCTATTCACTGAATGGGCGTCACCTCACTCTAAGTGAGTACGTGAAAAGGCCTAAAAGGGCCAAGGTCTCCCATTGCATCCTGGATCATCTCCAGTCATCCTGATAAATATCTGGTCACTGGATCCAGATGGCTCTGGAGGAGAAAGGCTGGTGACCTTACACAGCTCTCTCTCACTCAAATCAAAGTCAACTACAAGTCATGTCATCATTTCCCTGATGTCATGGCCCTCTTTGAAAATGGACAAACACAAGCCCGGGTTTTACTACCATGAAGAAAAGCTGCTATGAATATTTTGATGTCTGCTCATCTTTTGTTTCTTTCATTGACTTCCTTGGGATATCTTCCATATGGTGGAATTTTTGAATTGCAGTGTATGAACAGTTTGGAAAATCATCTCGTATAATTCCAAATTGTTTCTTCCAAATTGGTCCAACCAGGATGGTTGGATAAATTAATAGCTCTATTGACAGTATACATTAGGATACCTAACTACTCACAACTACTCCAACATTGACTATTTCAGTCTTTTGTCATCTTGCTGATTTAAGAGGCAACACATTATTTTTAGCATGGGAAAAATTCTCATGTATATTCTATACATACATTTTAGTCCTTCTTCAGAGTAAATTTTATCAAAGTTGCTTATTCTTAGACTTGTATTTGTATATCTAGATAGCTCTGCCTTATGGTTGTCATTTCTACTACTAGTATTACTACTTTATCACTATAATGATGATCAGAGATGATCTATGCCAAAACTTGGGCCCTTGGTACTTGGCATTCTCTGGTCCTGAAGCTGCTGAGAGATACTCAGGGCCTGGTTCTTGGCCTCCTTCTTTTTGGCCTGCTCTGAGGGAAAAGAGTAAGAGACTGAAGACTCACCTTTGGCCTTGAACTTGAATCTTATCTTTATCTTGGTTCTGGCTCTGGCATTTTGCCCTTCTGGCCCTTTGACAGAAGGGAGGTTGGAGATGCATCCTTTCTTGGGCTCAGGGCTTACCTGACCCCTCCTTCCGCCCCCTCCACAGAAGGAAGCAGGTTCCAAATAATTCTCCTTGACCTGGATTCCCAGGTCTTTATCATTTGAGCTAATTAAGGAGACAGAATCTTTTGCCTAGGCTCCTTTTGGGGCTTTCAAAATATCCTTGGGAACTAGGAAGTGAAAAGAGATGTTCCTTATCCTGGCCCTATGATCTGTGGAACTGTAGGAGAGTAGGGAAAATAATATAAGATGGTTTTAAACAGGAGAGGACAAATGATAAGGTTGGGGAACCATTCTCTCCCACCCATGATATTCTCTCATCTAAATGAGATCTGTCTGGAATGAAGAAAATCCTGGAAGATACCATTCCTTCCCCAATCTTGCCCCAGGCCCTAGGACCATCAGCCCCCTCTCTGATTTTCTATCTAGCCACCTTCTCTTCCTTAGGACCATTATTTGAAAAGTCCAGGGTATGGAACACAGAATTTCTCCTAAAAGGTCTGGACATGTTCTTGTGTTTAGTGGACTGGGGGGAACAGTGAGGTCATTGGAAATGAATGGAATAGGAATTGGGAGACCCTATGGTGGGTGTTCTTGCTGCTCGGAAGCCAACAGTTGAAGTCTATAGCTACTTTCTTGGCTCTGGTCTCCACTCCCTGTAGTTTTCCAGTCTTGTCAGATACTTGGAAATCAATTCATTCCTTCTAATGCACAAGTGAAGAAGGCAACTATCTTTCTTGACACTGCAGCTTGCAAAAGGCAAAGCCAAAAATCTTTTTGAAAAGAATAATGCCCCAATTTTACATGTATCTGGAATATGTGTGATTGTAGTCAATATATTATGAAGCACAAGCCAGGAAGCTACTAGAATGAAAGCAAAACGTTTTAGGCATGCTTCAGCATGCCTTCTCCCCCTGGCATATCCCTCTGACCCTGTGACCATCTCCTCCCATTGGCAAATTCTCCCACAACCTCCATTTTGAGGAATAGCCCAAGCCAGCCATCCTTTATTTCTATCTTGTCTCTGTTTCCGACTCAGGTTATTCATACCAAGTCCCACACTCTTCAGCTCCCTTTTGTGTCATCTTCTTCCATTATGTAGCCTCCTTGTGGTCAGGGACTGTCTATATCCTCCCATAAATTCATCATAGGTAGTCAGTCCAATGTATTGGAGACCTCCCTTGCTTTCTCTTGATATTTAAGGATACTAATACAGCGTTCTGGCTGTCCATCTGTCATTAATCCCTTGCCCTAAAATCATATGTTAAATTTGTATAATGTTATATTTGTATATTTATTCACTCCATCTGTTGAAATCCTGCACATCTTTTTACGCCCAACTAAAATGCCATCTCTTCTAAGTCAGTAATAGCCCTCACATAGAGCTTTGCATCTCTCATGCGCTTATGTTTTCTCTTGAATTATAGTAATTAGCATAGTCTTTCTCTGACCCTTCTTTGGGCTGTGAAGCTATAACTGACGTGTTATAACCTGAGTTCTAATTGTCCTGCTCACAGAGAGTAAGGAGGCAAAAGAGGATTTGAACTGAGGAGGGATAGGACTAAGATGACTAAGGATCAATTATCATAAGAAATTATGACTGTAAAGATAACTAGAAAATGCAAAGTAATCAAATGGATCCTTTATTTATGTAAAATTTTATAGAATGTTATAGTGAACAAGGTACCCTGGAAGGTACTAAGGAATTAAAGATGAAAAGTGAAACAACCTTTGTCCTCAAGGAACTTACAATAAAGTAGGGAGCTGTGGAGTGACCCAGGTATTTGAATAACTATAGAATGGGTAAAAGTGGCATGGCCTATAAGGAGGTAGAGGAGATCAGAAAGTGCCCTGAAGGAGGCAGCATCTAAGATGGGCCTTGAAAGGAAATTATTTCAATAGATGGAGTTGGAGGGCATCTATTCCTGGATGAGTAGATGTCATACAAGGAGAGGATGAGAGAAAAAAAATCGCAATCAGTCCATTTATCTGGAGAATATTCACTGAGGAGTACCATGAAATAAAGCCTGAAAAAGTAGGTTGAAGTCAGATTGTGTAATGCTTGGAAGGTTATACTTGGGAGAATTCATTTTATTCAAAAATAGTGGGGAGCCAAAGACAGTTTTTGAGTAGGGTAGCAAGTAATAAAGCAGGTAAATTTGGAACATCTTTGAGAGACTGAAAGGAAAAAGACCAAAGACTTTTTGTATCAAGAAGTAATGAATGCTTGAACTAAGGTAGTTGGGATACAAATGGAGGGATGAGGATAACGGATATTGCAATAGGACATGGTGACAGAATGTGGAGGGTGAGGAAAATGATAGCAATAAGGCAGACTTTGAGATTTCAAATCTAGAACACTGGGAGGAAAGAAGTAAAGAAGAGGAAAAGAGATAATGAATTCTGTTGTAGACACGTTGAGTTTCAGATGTCAATAAGGAATCCAGGTGTAGCTTTCCAGGAGGCAGCTGGAAATGGAAATTCAGGGTCTTTATCATTATCAATAGTCAGCAGTAAAGATGTAGTGTTGAAAGCAATCTGTATAGAGTTGATAACTGAAGCACTGGAAGTGGATGAAGTCAAGGGAGAAGGTGTGGCCAGAGAAGAGAAATCCAAGGATAGAGCTTTGTGGAAGGGGAAGGAGAGACTGACTATAGTAATTGAAGGAAGATGAATGGTGAATAAGACTGGATTGCTCAGAGGTAAGAAGAGGAGAATACGATAGGGAAGTGTCAGAGAAACCAAAGGTCAGAACAGCATTAAGTATGAAGAAATTATCAATGGGTAGCAAATGATGCAGGAAGTTTCCACATCTTTGTTTTGCTTGCTAGGTAGATTTTATATTAGAAAAAAAGATCAATAATGTTATGACATCAAGTTAATATCCAGAGTACAAATATGAACAAGTCTTGTCAATATTGTGCATACTCTTCAAAATCAGGGTATAAGAAATTAGGTCAGTAGCACTGAAAAACTAACATTTGTGGATGCATTTTTCTCAAGAAAAAGTTACAAGTGGAATTTGAGGGCCTTGGATATTTGATGCAAAATTCATATTAACTGTTTCTTGGAAATGACTTAAAGAAATATTTATTGAAGAAAAAATCAATCCATTTTTTAAAAAAAATGTTTTCAAATTGTTACATATAAAGGACTATAATATCTAATTTTACCTTTAGTTACTTATGTACTAAATAAGATGATCAGATAATCAGTGTTAAAGCCAAAGGGGACTGTCTATTCCAACCCTTTATTTTTAAGGAGTAAATTAAGGTGTAAGGAAGTTAAATTAAAGGATTTCCTTAATTTCATATGCAGTTACTAATTAGCAGAGTATTAATATTGGGTTTCTTGGAAACGAAATTATATTTATTTAAATTTATGTATGTTCACACGATACCAAAGCAACTATTTAGATTAGTGGAGAAAAAAAATCAGACTATACTGTTAGCAAGCAACAGATAAAATAATCAACTAGGTGAATTTTTCACTATTGAATCAATGGTTTTAATAGTGTTCCAGATTTATCCTGTATATGAAAATGATCCAAATGTTATCAGTTTTCTACCATATTAAACATAAGCCAGAATTTTTCCAGAGAGATGCAAATCAGTAACAGTTGGTACATCTTACTAATCCTATTTAATAATATAAATTACTGTGGTCAAATGATTAGGGATGCACATTTTAGATTATTTACTGAGACAATTCCCATTACTCAGCTTTATTAATAGGGGATAACTCAATAAATTGTTTCTGGAATAGATTGCTTTCTTTTTGCTCCCTGTTGCTAGTGAGAATCAAGGCACAGTGGAAAGGGCACACTGAACTTGGACTCAGAAAACTTGAGATCAAACTCTGGCTCTACCATTTATTAACTGTGTAAGAAGATCATAGGTTTTTAGAGCTGAAAGAGACTTGGTCCAACCTTCCCATTTTGCAGATGAGGAAGCTGGGGTCCAGAATTTGCACATGAAGGAGCCAAGATTTAAGACAGGTTTTCTGACTCAGAGTCTAGCACTCTTCTTGCTCCTACATCATTCTACCCCTCTGGGCTTTCTTCCTCCCCCTCCCCCACCCCGGTAAAATGAGAGGTTTGTTCTAGATGACCTCCAAAATCCCATTCCTCTGTAGAAAACTACAATTCTATGATATAATCCAATTTGAAGCACTTGCCCTTTTGATCCATTGCATATCTATTATAAATGTGATCTTAGCTGGAGAAATCAAGATCAGGCGTGTTTGGTCTAATTTCGAACAAATAAGTCTAGGATAGGTGTGATACTGCTATTTGCTCACAAAGACAGACAAATGGTTGTGGCAAATCTAAAAAAAATATGTTTTGGCATATTTAGTCTATTGTATGTATGGTATTTGTAGGCTCAGTTATAGTGAAGTGGTCTTGGTAAATTCAACTCCTTTCCTCCACCCTCAATTTATTTCATTTTCATAGCATTGTTATAGCCATCTTTAATATATTATTGGAGGAAGATAAAAGGTTCATTTAGCAGCTGCAAAAAAGTATTTCTTTTAATTGTTTCACCAAAAACTAAAGGGAAATAAAATATTTCAATGATATACAAAAGGAATATCAAAAAGATGAGTTTTTACTACAAAAGTATTTACATGTTAATATAATTTGTTATTTTTTTTCAAAGCAGGGAGTCTGCTGTATCCAGTCCTTTCGTACAATGAGTCTGACAAAATTATTTCTTTTGATCCACTCAGATACCATATAATAAAAGAACAATAAAACACATGGCTCAATTACTATGGCTTCTCATGGAGTGTGAATTAATGAACACAGAATTATTATTTATTCTCTTCTCAGGCTCCTCCTCCTTCCACAGGACAGCTATTATGGCATTACTGTATTTTGTTAGTCACTTTGGATTTAACTCTTTTGAGGCCAGTCTCCTGTGTAGAGTAAATGTGACAATACCTCTCCGTAACCCAGAAAGATGAGTTATTATTGAAGTGGTCAATCATGACAGTATTCTAAGATAGTTTTTGAGTTTCTCTAGCTCAGCTCTCCACAGCTAACTTGGCCTTTCCTTAAAATTACCTAAAAGTTTTAAGGATTATTCATTGTAAGTGTAAAAACAAATTTTTTAATGTTCTCTTTTTGGATTTCAGCTTGAGCACTTCTGAATGCTTATGAAATAGTTTCATTGCAAATAAAAACTAGAGCCTCCACACACTGAAAAAACCAGTAAGTAAAACATTGGCCATACCACATAAGACAACACACCTTGATCACTATAATTCTCTCCCTCTTCATCTCTGCCTCCTGGTGTCCCTGTTTCCTTCAAGTCACAGCTAAAATCCACTTTCTACAGGAAGTCTTTCTTCATCTCCCTTAACGCTAGTACCTTCCTTCTATTGATTTTCTCTAATTTATCTTGCACATATTGTGTTTATACATAATTGTATATTGCCTCCCTCATTAGATAGTGAGCTTCTTGAGAGCAGGAACTATCTTTTGCCTTTCTTTGTATCCTTGGAACTTAGCATAGAGCCTGGCACATAGTAGAAGCTTAATCAATATTTACTGATTGACTCACTCACAAAATCAGTAAATTACTCCATTGGTAAATGAAGCTGATTATCACACTCAACAAAAAGATTTATTGTTAACAGGCATTTCAATTTATTTTTATAAACCATTTGCAGATACAAAGTGCTATGCAATATGAATATAAGTGCACACCAAAGAAAGTGTTTTTGTAGTCCATAACCCTCATCAATGAATGCCTGCTTAACTAGATTTTGCAAAGCATGCAAAGAAAAATATAACAAAAGTACTACCTACGAAGTACATATTAATATGATTTTATCACTCACCCACAAATCTATTCCCTTAGGTTCTTAAAACAGTCTATAAAAATAATATCCTTGATAAAATAGACAACTGGGATTTTTCTTTAGATTTTTGATAAATATAAAATCATAGGTCCTTTTTAACTTTAAAGTAGAAATTTGCCCATTATGTTAAACTTGATGCCATGTTACTGTCAAAAATTAGCCTTCAAAAATCTTTTTTGTGGATGTCATCTGGACACGTGGCTAGGCAGATGTCTTTCTTTCATGGGAGATTTATTAAAATGTCCTTTAATTCAATTATATAAACTAAGAGGATGATACATTCACTGAAGGGCTGAGAAAATGAAGATGGGCAAATTAAAGAACCAAGCAATAGGCTCCCACAAAAAATGTTAAAATACGAACTTTGACTCAGCCTGAAAGGAAAGTGCCCTCCTTAAACTCTGTCAATGGTCATTGCCACCAGAGCCATCATCGCTATGGCACTGGCCATTTTGGGCAAGGCTGGAGAAAATGGCGGTGACTGGTTCAATTTTTGATGTCTAAATCTGCTTTCTATGGAATAGTTCCCTTCCTGTGACTAACATTAGCATATGCATTGACTATTTGATTCATAGCAGAATTAGCAATTTTACATAAGATTCTTTTAATCTTCAGTAAGAAAGCTTAAAACTGAATATTGTTAACCAAAAAGCTTTCCTTAAAGAACTAAATGTTCTCAATAAATGGCATTCATCTTGGTTTCCATGTGTCAGAATCACAGAATCCACTTGGCTAAAAGTAAAAAGAAAACAATGATTAGATATATTGAATTCATTATAATTCTCTATGTGCCTATAATTAAAAGGCAAACACATTAATGCATTATGGGAACATATCGAGACTAGAAACACATCTTCTACCATATGGTTTTTAATGCTGTGTACAGTCAATCTTCTGAACATATAATTCTGAGTTTGGAAGGGGAGGGAATGAAAAAAATGAGCACTTCTGGCTCTCTGAGGAAGGCCTGGAGTCAGGAAGACCTGAGTTCAAATCCTGCCTCAAATATTTATTAGCTGTATGACCCTGGGCAAGGCACTTAAACTTTACCTTAGTTTCTTCAGATTTAAAATGTGAATAGTAATAACACCTACTACTAGGGTTGTTGTGAGGAGCAAATGAAATAACATAAGGCATTTAGCATAGTGCATGACACATAGGTACTTAATAAATGCTTGTTTCCTTCCTTCGAAGAACTTACAGGTTCTGGACCAATAGGATATATGCTTATTGGGAAAACAGAAATTTAGTTAGCTTGCCATATCTTAGAAAGCATCCAGGGGCCAACATTAGGAAGAAAATTAAATATGGCTGGGAAAAGCACGTGAAATAGAGGAAAATTTGAGCAAGATTTGTTCCTTTCTTGAGATAAATTTTGACAGCCTGCTAAACGGAGTTCTAAATTTTCTACAAACTCAATCCAGGCCTCTCAAACCTAGGTTACTCTAGATGTTAATATCCTACCTGCTCTGTGACCTATGGTCCTTTGGATAAAGTTAGGTTCCCTACTTTGGATTTTCTGTAGTAATCAAATGAATTACTGTTTGACATGCCATCAGCAAAGAAAGAGAGAAACTCCATAGAAGAAAATGTCTTTTACATTGCATTGTTATCTGGTTTCTAACTCCTTTGTACCTCTCCCTTATTAACTGAATATAAAAATAGAAATCTGATACTGAATTTTAAAGATGCATCTCATCTCACAGAATTTTATTAGAATAATATTTCTGCATAGCAAATATCTTTAAAACTGCTTGTCAATTCTTCATGATTTATATAGTACAAAAAATAGGGGACCCTTTCACATAACTTATGTACATGGTGATAGGGATTGGGATAGGGATTGGACCTGTGTTTACATTGGTAGGGGAAACTCCCAGAAGGCAAGAATATAGGTCCCATTGATGGAATCCTACTAAAGCTGCCCCCAGCCCCAATATTCTAACTTCCTTATAGGCTCCACTGAACAGCAGGCCCACTGCACCTACCTAACCACTCACCACCCCCATATACTCAATATCCTAACTTCTTCATATATGCTTCACTGTTCACTAGAACAACAGATGTGTCCATGAACTCATATTTCTCACAGAACAGCAGGCTTATCCATGTGATGGGATCCCAGCCACTGCCTCTAGCTAGGCACTGCCCCCAGACCCATTCCTCATATTCCCCACAGAAACAGCAGGTGTGTCCATGCACTCAACCATAACCACATCCATCTAGTCCCAAGCAGGATGTGGACCCCAAAACAATAGAAGGGACTTTCCCTAAGTAGGCACCTGTGCAGTAATAGTAAAGAACTGACCTAGAGTGAACCTATGACATAGAGGGGCTTATTATAATATCATTATCATACATACATACCTCCCCAAATGGGTTTTTCTGTATGCATTGTGGGTAATCACATGCACAGTTCCCATGGCTGGGACCCCTCCCCTATTACCTAATCCCTTAACAAACCCCTCCTGCCTTTTTAATATTCATAATTTCTGTTATGCAATTACATCTTTATCCTATAAAAATCCATCTTGCCTTCTCTGAAGTTGCTGGGTCCTCTTGGAACTTAGCCCACTTCATGAGAGGTGGCAATCTCAATTGATGTCTATATTTGGATTAGAGGTGGTCTGACCCTGAATTCTTTGAGATGGTTCCACCACAACACATCATGAAACCACAACACCATCAAACCATCCAAACCAACTCTGCCTCACATAAATCCAATTCATATGCAAGGCAGGACATTGTGATGTCATTGGTCTTCTTCAAAAACAAAGGGTGAACAACATAGGGAACTCCCAAGTGAGGAAACTCCCTCTACCAATGCTTGTCTGCACCTTCTCTCTAATTTATAGTCTTTGAGGGTTGTGTAAAGGACCGGGAGGTTAAGCTGCTTACCCAAGGTCACACAGCCAATACTTGTCAGAGGCGGGATTTAGATCCTGGTCTGCCTCCTCTGAGGCTGACACTCTCAGTTAAAGTTGTAGTACCATGGGGGTTTGAACTTATGAAACACAGATTTTTATGTCTGGAAGGCTTCTCAGAGTTCCTCTAGTCCGAGCAACATCAGAGACAAGAAACCAATGGATGCCCAGAAAATAATAGCAGAAAATAGCCTTTTATATTTGCACTTGTATATATTTCTAGCATAGTTCAGTTATTGACTTGTTGAAAACTCCCTCCTTTCTTTGACTTGTGTTTTGTTTGTTTTTGAGACTGGGTCACCTTTATTTTGCCCAAGTTGACAGTACAGCTTCTACTGATGGGCTTGACACCACTGCTGATCAAGAAAGAAGCTTTGACCCTTTCTCTTTCTGACATGGGCTAGTTTGCTCCTCCTTAGGCAGCCTGGGGATCCCTCACTCCTAGAGGTACTGGGCCATATTGGTACTGGGCACAGTGTGGACACTTGATGTGCTTTAGACCCACTGTATTTCAGAATTCCCAAACTCAAGATATCCACTAGCCTCAGCCTCCCTCAGTAGTAGGGATTACAGGTTTGTGCCACCACATCTGGCTAACAAGTGTTCATTCAGCCTCTTCTTGAAGACCTCCAGTTATAGTGAACTTATCACCTTCCAGTTCAGTTTATTGCATTTTTTGGACAGTTCTACAGTCTTAGGAATCTTCTTCCATACATTGAGGTGTACCTTTCTCCTTGTAAATGCTACTCACTGGTCCTAGATCTGACCTCTGGGGCCAAATAGAACAAGTATGATCCTTCTTCCATATGACAATCCTTTGAATGATTGACTACAGAGATCATATATGAAAAGGCAGAAATTATAATAATAATTTATTATTGCATTAATTTCATGATCTTTTTAATAATGTTAAAAAGCACTTTAGTAATAATTGAACTATGCCTGGAATGATGGTACACACCTATTCCTCCTGCTTTTGGAGAGGCTGCAGCTGGCAGAGCATTTGAACACAGGAGTTTAAGCTACAATGAACTAAGACAATAAGGTGTCTGCACTAAGTCTTGGCAACAATACAGTGAGCCTTCTGGAGGGATGAACTAGCTCATGTTGAAATGAGCATGCCAAATTTCCGTTGTGAAGGAGGAGTGGGCTCAGTCCCCTGAGTGGTTGCTATGGTTCCAGCCCAGGTGAGATAGGAAGCTTAGCTTCAATGAATGAATCAATAATTGTCCTATACCAGAAGTCCACAGAAATGCAGACACAAGAGGTCATTTCCTGCTATGGCCTTTGACTGTAGAGTCAATGAATGATGCAAAGAATAATTTGAGGGTGGAACTTCCATTTCTGTGATAACTAGCTAATGAACGGAGTAGCTATTATAGGTAATAAATTGCATGTTTTACAATGCTTGATATTGAAAACTAGTAAGCATTTTAACTATTTTTTACAGTATAAGCTAGAGTACTAAAGCTATCTACTTAGGGTATGAGATGATCCCTAGAATAATTTTGCCTAAATATCCATACTAATAATATTTAGCAAAAAAATAATATGGAATATTATCATAACAACTTAATTGATGTCATTATAAACACCCCACCCTCAAAGATCTACCAACATTTACAAAAATGTCAGTGCATTACAAAGCTTGTCACATACCTACAACCTTGGAGTAGCAAGGCTCACAGTGTACAGTATGTTTATAGATCCAAATACTATCACCAGCTTCCAGGTTTTCCAAAGGCTTTTTACAAATTTCACACTAAAGAAAAACAAAGAAAATTAAAAATGCAAAAGTTCCTATTGAATAAGAAAATCAATTTCTATCTCCCATAACAAGACCTACATAGCCATTTGGAGTTCTTATTTAGTTCATAGACAGGAAGACATAAAAGCAGAATTTGTTACTACTTTGTTAGCCATGAAAATTGAAAAGAATCACTTAAAATTAATGGATTGAATTTACCAAAACAATACAATTATTATCACCTCCTATGTGCAAGACACTGGGCTCAATCATGGGTATACAAAAATAGCAGAAGATAGTTTCTGCCTTCAAAGATCTTACAATCTAATATAAAATGGACACATACATACAGTAAAGGAGAGATTCAGACAAAGTTTTCTAGAAAAATATATGGAAAGAATAACCACTTCTAGCTAGAGGAAAATCAGGGAAAACCTCATGGAGAAAGTAGTGCCTGAGCAGGGACTTAGCCTGTCTGAAAGAAGAGTTTCAACAAGTAGGTATGTGGAAGAAATACATGTCAGACCTTTTTCTCCTACTCAAGTGCAGGTAAAATGAGATTCTGAAACAGTACAGTGTAGTGTAATGTAATGTAGTGTAGTTTGGTGACAATGTAGAGTACACAAAGAGAAGAAGCATGAAATGAAGCTAGAAAGATAGACTGGAACTAGATTGTGGTGGGTCTTGAATGCCAGACTGAAAAGTTGCCATTCGTCTAATAGGCAATAGAGAACAGGGCAGTGATATGATGAGAGTTATGATTTACGAAGATTGTTTGGACAGTTGTATGGAGAATGGCTTAAAAAGCAGGGAAAACTGGAAAGTAGAGGAACAAAGAGTAGCTAAGACACTATTGCAGTTATCCAGGCAAGAGGCAACGGCCTTAACTTGGGTGGTAGCAAAGCGAATGGAGACGCTAAGAGAAACGTAAGAGATATTTATGACCCTGACAGCATAAGACATAACAACTGATTAGATGTGAGTGTCAAAAATAACTTTGGTATTTTGAACCTGGGTGATTGGTGGAATGGTTGTGCTGTCAACAAAAATAAGAAACTTGGGAGGAAGGGCAAGTTTGAGGGGGGGAAATGATGAGTTCATTTAAGACATGTTGAGCTTGATGTACCAACAAGACACCCAGACAAAAATGGTCCAGTAGGTAGTTGGATACACATTACTATAGCTCAGAGAAAGGATGGGGCTAGATATCTATCTATCTACATCTATCTGTATCAAGCCACCTACAAAGACAGATTGATAAATAAATGAAATCATGGGAAAAGGTGAAATCTCTAACACAGAAAGAATATAGAAAGAAGAAAAGAGAGTCAAGAATGTGGCCTGGAAAATATCCAGTGGATAGGAGAAAGAATACCAATCAGCAAAGAATGGGCAACAAAAGATAGGTAGGGTAGGGGAAGAATCAGGAAAAATAAATGTCCTGGAAGAAAAATGAGGATAAATATGAAAAAAGGTGATGGAACCAACAGTATCAAATGCTATAGAAGGGTCAAGGGAGATGAAGACTGAAGAAAGGCTATGGGAATTAGAAACAATTGGTGACTTTGGAGATTGCTGACTTTTTAAAGTAGAATGGTAGGGACCAAAGTCATTTTCAGGAAATTGAGGAGAGAATAGATATTGAGAAAATGAAGACAGCAAATATAAACTACCATTTCCATAGTGAGGGTAAAAATGAAAAATCAGACAGGAGCTTGTGGAGGGTCAAGGGAAGGTATCTTTGCTTTTTTATAATAGGGAAGATCTAAGCATGTTAGGGGGTGGAAGAGAAGAAAAAATTAAAGATGGAAAAGAGAAGGAGAGAGATGGAGGATGAGGGAAGCAGGAAAAGATAATAAAGAGGGAAACAGAGAAGAAGAGGGAAGGAGAGAGAGAAATAGAATGCAAGAACAAAAGAGAGAAGAGATAGAAAAAGAAGAAACAAGGGAGGGAGAGAAAAAAGGGAAAGAGGGAGAAAGAAAGCAAATGAAAGAAAGAGAAGAGAAAGAGGGAAGGAGAAGGGAGGAAAAGAAACAGGGAGGGAAAGGGAGAAGAGAATAGGGAAAGGAAGCAAGAGAAGACAGGGTAGAAAGAAGAGTGAATAAGAGAGAGGAGGAAAGAGGAAAAGAAGAAAGGAGAGAGAAATGGGAAAGCAAAGGAGGGAGAAATGAAGCTACATCCTATAAGAGTTGGGAGGGGATGAGATTATGAGTATTAAAAGCAGAGGTCAACCTTGCAAAAAGGAAGGTCACTGTTCTCTGAGACTGTAGGAATGGCAACATACTCAAGGACATAGAGAGATTCTAAGTTGTGGAAGAGAGATAAGGAAGCTCACAAGAGATAGACTCAATCTCAGGAAAGTAGAGAGAGAAGAGGTTGGAGGTTAAGATTGAGGCTCAAGGAAAGAAGGAAAGGTTTGAAACAGCTCCTATAGGGAGCATGGCAGCATAAAAGAGATAATTTGTACATGATACTTCCATATGGACAGGTATAGAGTAAATACGGTACCAGGGGAAGTATTATCCTTTCAATTAAACGTAGCAATTTTGTGGGGGACTTTTCTAATTATACCAACTATGTAGTTTTCACATTCCATTGTACAAACTGCCAGGGGAAAGCTTTTCCCTAATGTTAACATAATATCATGTATATATAGTATATCAATGTCTCTCATGTTTGGAAATGAGGCTGAGTATAGTGCTATCCATTTATGTGGGTACATCTTGAAAGACTAATGGAAGACCAGCGGGCCTTTCCACACTATAAACATGTCAAGATCACCCTTTGATTTGTAGCCCTAGCTACTAAGTGTATGGTTTGTTGCTATCCATGGCTGTGTTTCTAAGCCACATGGTCTACCCAGTATCTTGGCTCCTAGTCAGCTTCTCTATTTCTGCCTGTTGCAGGAAGAGAAACTTATCTGACAGTCTTTGCTTATGGGACATATGAAATCCCAGTGCATCAGGAGGTAATTAGGTGCCAGGTCATTGAGTACCACCCCTGCATGGATGCCTTGAGTTAGGCAACTAATTATAATTAATTGTGCTGTTGGAATCAGGCTGCTGTGAGAGGATCTTCTGTAATAATATCTGAGGTTAAGGATCCACTGACTGTTTTTCCAAGAGCCCCAATGACATTTTATGGTCACACTGCTGAATATGAAATTTTGAATTTGTATGTAGTTCCTTTTCTTTTCTATAGTTTTGTCATTTTTAATATTGCAATTATTATGATTCTTTAAAACATTGGAGTCATTTTTGTAAATTCAAAAGTTATACATTGACCACACTTCCGCAGAATTGAAAAGAGCCAGGAACTGTCAAATGTCAAATATACATTATTAATTGTTTCCAAGGACATTGCAAAGCCAATACGTACAAATCTTTGAGAGCACTGAAGAGTGTATTTAAACAATGTATTATTAATGAAGACAATAGTGGGGGTTTCTAAGGTATTACTTCCTTTACATGTGTTCAAAAAAGCACTTATTTTTATGTTATATATCCAACCAGACCACGCTTTATATCTCATCTAGCCATCCAGTTATCTACCTGGGCCCATTTTTTCGTGAGTTCTGTTGTTGTTATGCTTCTTGCCATTTAAAATTGCACCCTCTAGACCCAAATTGTAGAAATCATACCCCCAGGCCTGTTGCAACAATCTGCTAGCAGTTGCTGTAGGGGTGTAAGACCCACCAACAACCAGCACACAGAAAGCTGCCAACAGAGGTTCTTTTGATCTGCTTTACTAAGGAAAGCAACATTAAGGGGTTAACAATCTTACTTTAATCCAACATACAAATATCGTTCACTCAGCTCAGGGGAAAAAGCCAGTGCCCTGAGCTTCAGAGCAAATACAAACAAATTCCAAAATCAACAGACAGACCTTGTCTGACTCAAATCTTAATGCATAGTTACCAGAGTTTAACAAAGTCTGAATATTTGGGTTTACAAGCTGGAGGGCTCTTAACTACAGCTGCCCAGGGTCTCCACATCAGCACTCCAACAAGAGTGAGAGCCCTAAGCAAATAGCTCTTACTATTGGCTCTGGTCTTAGCAACTCCCCTTAGGACCCTGCCCACATAGGCTTAGCACCTAGTAGATAGGGGTTTGGGCCTGGGGCTTTGCACCTAGTAAGGCTCGATCAAAGACACTTAATTAATTTGTCATTCTAAAACAGTAAAAAAAAGTCCCAACTTAATTTATATTATAAGGCCTGGGGCAGCTAATCCATTCAGCTTTAAAATTCCTGCCCAAGGACACAATGAAGAATTTCTCCTTAGTGAGGTGTTGATGAGTAAATGAGTGCCAACTCAACTATATCCAGCCAGTCCTAGATCATTCCATTCTTTATACCCCATCTAGTCAACCACCTGGGTCATCTTGCCATCTGCTCTACTACTAAAAACCCATCTATCTCCTCTCTCCATGTTCAATTTCCTGCTCTAGGCACAGTCATCAAATCAATACTAACATTGCTTTCTGGAAAAGCCATGTCAACCAGCTGCCCAATGGATCAACATGCTATCCCCACGACTCCCCAGAGCAAACTCTCCCTCACTACCCTTCATCTATATGTGTTGTCTCTCTCCACACCCACCCAACCAGCCATAGAATAGAAGCTCTGTGAAGGCAGGGATTGTTTAATTTTTATATTGGTATTCCCATTGGTCATTTTATACAGTAATCACTTAACATGCGCTTTTTCATTCACTCCTTGATTATAAATTGCTATGTAAGCTCATATTCTAAAAAAAAAAAAAAATGAACCTCTTCTTACTTTGAAACAAGTAGAATGACAGCAAATCTGTAACTCATCCAAGATCATTTTGGTATTTGAGCCCAGGGGCTTTCGGCAATAGGTACACATATCCTTTTCAATAATAGACCTGTGCAAACACAAACAATTACATAAATGTGAGTATCTCCATCTCTTAAATGAGAGATTCATACATTGCACTGACAGTCACCTTTAAAAAATATATGGTAATGATGTAATGAAATGTTAGCCATGTTATTTTGAGAAACTTTGCAGTCCAGAATTTGCCAATATGAATGCTCCAGACCACCTGCTACCATTATATTATCTCATTGACTTGCTAATTACTTAAAGATGATGGCAATGGAATAACATGAAGGAAAACACAACTTAAGAATTCATGAGTGGTGAAGAGGGCACCTAGAACAGGAAACAAGAGGTTCACCTTTTGATAGTAACACCAGGAGAAATTACTTGAAGGGGGCTAGTATGGAGCGAATCAAATGGCTACATACTACATTACTAGGAAACCTGTAACTCTCGAGATACGGAGCAAATCAAAAAAGAGAAACACTTTCAAGAGGATTTTGATTTAAATAAAAAGGCTCGAAGTCCTTAATTGACTATTTTAAAGGAAAACCAGAGATTTGGGGGAAATTCTTAGTTTTGAGGAATATGGCAGGGAGGGAAACAAGGACTTATCAATATACTTTCTTTGATGATACAAATAAGAATACTGGAATGGCTGAACTGTTTTTCTGAATGAACATGGCAGGTAATCACTTTTCATGCACCCAGAGAGAATACAATTCTTCTATGCATACAGGCACACAGCCAGAAACTCTATATTAATTTTGTATGTGTACTTATGTATTTTTCTGGTTTTATGTATGCAGTCATCCCCCAATAGACTGTAAGCACTTAAAGGTAGGGAAACAGGTTTATTATTTCTTTTTTAATCCTCCATAGTATCTATGACACATAGTGAGTGAGCACTCATATTCTTCAATGATCAAAAGGTCAAAGATCCACACGGGGCATAGGTAAATAAAGAGAATCACCAACTACTCTGTAGGATTAAGAGAAAGCTACTTAGCATATTAATATGAACACTCTTATGGGCAGAGGCTATATTCAGCCAGGTCAGTAATAGGCATACTACCATGGAAGAGACATTAATTTGGGAATTTCTCCAATACCAGTATCACACTATAAACCAGGAGTCTTTAACACAATATTTGGAGCATAGTAATTACTTGATTCATTAAATGATTAGTGGCTCCTTATATCATGCCAGCAAGGGAGAGGGATGAGGATGGAACCTGACCGAAGAAATTCCCTCTACTAATGAATGTTAGCACCTTCCCCTAAAAGTTATATTCTTAGATATTTTGTTAGTGTGGTGAGAAGTTAAATGACTCAGCCAGAACCAAACAGTATGTGCCAGAAGAAAGATTTGAACCCAGGTATTCCAAGTATGGAAACTAGCTCTCTATACCACCCTGTCTCTCAGGACAGAGACGACGATGACGTTCATTTGTTCAAATGGTGCCATGATGAGAGAAGGTAATTTTTAGCGGTAGGGCAGTATTAGACTCATAAAAATGGTGAGAAGGGGAAATGTGTGTTCTATACAGCCTGTGTGGCACTGAAAATTGATTGGCCCTTGGTCATCCTTGCCAAAAGTTGCTGACTCCTACATGAACCAAGAATCTTCAGTGAAAAAAATTATAGTTAGATGTTAAAGGCCCCTTGCAACCTTCTTCTAACTTGCCTTTCTAGACTTATTATATACTCTTCTTCACATACTCTGTGCTTTTACCTAACTGGACTATTAGCTATCCATTAGACTGTGAATTCCTTGAGAACAAGAACTTTTTTCTCTCCTTTCTTGGTATCCCCACTGCTTACTACAGTGCCTGGCACATAGTAGGCACTAAATAAATGCTAGTCACTTGTCTGACTGCTTGTGATTTGCCATGATGCACATGGATATAGTGTAGTATAATACATGCTTACCTATCAGAGGTTGAATAAACTGTTTGTATATATTTTCCAGTGACGCTTTCTTCATAGCCATCCTTTGGGTATTTGCTATAAACAAACATAATATAGATCTATTAAACATGTTCACCCTTCAAAGCATCCTGCAATATTGAAAGTACATGAACCTCTAGTATGGTCTGTACATCTACACACACACACACACACACACACACACACACACACAGTGAGGGATTGAGAGACAGAGACAGACAGAGACAAAGAGGTAGAGAGACAGAGAGGTAAAGAGACAGAGATGAAGAATCAATTTGGAGTTCAAAAGCCAAGTTACAAAACAATAAGCAATGTTTTGGGATTTTTTGCCAAACACCTGAGGAAAAAAATTAAAATAGATACAAAATGAAATAATGAATCATGTTTGAAGTCTTTTAGTGCTTTTTAAAAATGTATTGCTATATCAAGATGATCTTTTAATTATTTGCTTTTCTTTGTAGCCCAAGCACTTGGCACAGTGACTGGCACTTAATAACTACTTAATAAATGGTTGTTGACTGACTTTTGAACATCCGTTTAATACTGGGAGATGAGAGAGATTCAAAATATTCTGCCCAGTCATGTTGTAGTAAGAAGATCACTGGGCTTTGAATCAGGACGCCTTCAATCCAATCCCAGCTTTGATATTTGCTAGTTGTGTAACCACGGGCAAATCACACAACATCTATGAACATTTTTCCCACCCATAAAATGGGCACACTAATACCCAGACTACTTACTTCAGAGGGTTATTGTGAGGCATGTTTTTTGAACCTTAATCTCTGTATAAATGTGAGTTGTGATTATAGTTACTTCCCAAATATCCAATTTACTCAGGAAGATTCGATTACAGAAACCTAATAGTTTCATTCTTATTCAGTGACACCTTTGCAATACTTGTTAATTCAGAGTGGCCGTAAAGCCACAGTACAATTTTATGCCTTGATGGTATTGGACAGTATTCCCCTCTTTGCCACCACCTAAATTGTCCATGAGAAGGCTGCTATTAGAAATAGAACTAAACTCATGGGAATTTATTACCTCTCTCTCCATAGTTAACCCAGGCTAAAATAGAGGATTCAAGATAATTTCTGATATATTCATGAGTGACAAGTTTATAATAGACTACCAGCATCCTAGTCCTTTAGAAATAGTTCATTCCCCCTCCTCCCTCATCACAAATCTAGTTAGAAACAAAACTGTTGCTGAAGCCAAGTCCTTTCTAACCAATTCTTTGCTTTTGCCACTATAATGTACTACAACATTTGAAGATGTGTGAAGTGTGTCTGTAACTTGCTGGAATGAACATAATGAAGGGCAAACTGCTGCTTCACAAAACTTCCTTTAGTTCAACTTTCGGGGGCGGGGGGGGCCAGGGATGGGGAAGGGTGTGGACGCTGGATCTTTTCAGTTTTTCAATGATATGTTCTTTTCCATAGGGTGATGACTGTATTTGTAAAATGAAAGATTCACCAGACTCACCTCATTCAGGTACTAATCGTGCTGACACTTTTTTTTTTCAATTATCTGTCAGTGTCCTATTTATTGGTCTACTCCTGAATCCTAAATAAAAGCTTTTTACTTAACTCAAACTTAATTTTGTTTGACATGGAATTTCATAAGAAATGCTTTTAAACCAGCATCTGTTTTACCATGAGAGACTACTGGAATGTAGCTTACATGTAAGATTATTGTGTGATTAACCAGAAAATGTCAAAATTAGGTTTTTATTCTTTTTGCTGCTATTTGACCTTTTGCTTGCTTTTCATGGTTACTGTACACCTATTTAACTGCCCTTTAATTTCTTGCACAGTTAGCTACTTGTTATTTTGAAATTTACTCTTGGAATTTTTTATCTTTTCAATTAAAGGTAGCTGGAATCACTCAGGTAACCATTTAGGTGAGCTTGTTTTATATGTATGTGGGTATACATATATACACATATATATGTATATGTGTATATTTATACATACATGTATATGTATGTATATGTGCATATGCGCATATACTAAGTATAGTCACATATGAAAAAAGTACTGACTAGAAAATCTTCCTGTGGCATACTTCACTGACCTTTGGCCCTCCTGGGCGTCACCCTAGATCATCCTTACAGCACAGTCTTTCTTGTGATCCACAGCCAAGAGCCAAAAAGAGAGAATTTCCTCTTTGAAACTATTTTTAAACAGCAGGCTGTAATCAATATGTGTACTACATATGTCTCTTCAATTTGTCATCTCATTACATCATCCAGTAATCTCTGGAGCTTTAATGGTGAAACTGTTGGAAGCAGTTTCCGTTGCACCCAACACAGCAGGCAATTAACAGCATCTGGAAACTCTTAATCCAAGTGTAATTATTCTTAGAGGGATACTTGGGGACTTCAGAATTTCAAAAATATATTATACTACCAATAAATATATGAAAATTATTACCCCATATAGGTGTATATACAACTGGTATGTGCATGTGTATACATGCATATACATACAAACAGATTTAAATACATATTTAAGCAATAAACATATATATGATAGGGTTTTTTAAATTGTTTTCCATTCTGGTTCTGTTATTTCATTGATGCACAAAGCTTCTTGTTGTGGAAACTTCCTCTACCAAAGCAGATCAACAGCTTGCTGTAATATATACCTGTGTGTGTGTGTGTGTGTGTGTGCGCATAAAATATGTATATGCATGTATACATATATATACATATATACATATATATATATATATAAAAACTTCAGAGAACTGCCCATTTTTGTAATTTACATAATTGTAGAAAATTTTAGGTGAACCACCCACGGTTACACAGCTTATATGTGTCAGAGGTCAAAACTGAAGCCAGGACTTCCTGACTCTAAGGTTGGCTACTATGTAATGTTGTCACGTTGCCCTTCTTGTGTGTGTGTGTGTATATGTGTGTGTGTGTGTGTGTGTGTGTGTGTGTGTGTGTGTACTGATATTAAAATTCAACTAGATTAGCCTTTCCCAGGATAATTCAACATTTGGAATATCAAATATAGTTATGCATCCAGCATTCAAAATATCAGTAAATATTTTTCATACTAGGAGCACCATACCTGAAGATTACAGCTTCTACTCTTAACCATAGATGATTTCAAATTTATTTTAAAAATAGGGAAATATTTGAGATGACTTTCCAATACCTATTATCCACATATGTCCTTGTGTACACAACACTGTCCTTTGGACTTGAGTACCTGGTTCGAGTATTATAGCTGAAATACAAACATTTTTAACTTCATTTTTAAAAGTTTATTTACAAGAAAAGTAATAATTATAGGCTAATGAATAACTAGAGTTATTATTTAGTAAAATTTAATACAAAATATAATTTATTTATAGGTATTGCTTCTTCTAAACTATTTTTAATTTAAATGTAAAGGTTATATTAAGTGACCACTCCCAAAATTCATTATCAGTATTTTTATTCCTGATACTCTATACTTCCCCCAGTATGTTCTATTTCTAAAATATCACATTTAAAATTATGCATTATTTACATTATTCTCAAGAATATTTTGTCTCGCATGTGAATAAACATGCTGAGAATCTGATTAATAGTTACTTTTACTTCTTAAATTCCTTTTTATTCTATTGTCCTAATCATATTTCCCCCCACAGATTTTTAAATCTAAAGGAAAATACTAATTAAATTCACATGAAATTGTACTATTTACTGGGATTTTATGAATAATTAAAAGAAGATTTTTATCATTTACTAGACTGTGAGCTCTTTGAAGACAGAAAATTCTGTCTCATTTTTCTTTGTAACTCTCATGGTTCACATAGCACAGTTCTTTATCTATTACAAATCAAATGTGATAATATATATAAAATACTTGGTAAACCTTAAAGAACCATGTAAAAGCTAGTTATTATCATTATTATTATCATTATTATAGGTGTTCCATTAAATCTGTTGATTGAATGAATAAATATCACAATCATACTTTATATAAAATATTAAATTCGGGTTCCTAATTTTTTAAGTACTCTAATGACACGGTTTCTATCTACCACAAGAGCTGTTATGAGAAAAGGTCTTTACAGATTTTAAAGTTTTATTTAAAATTGAGCTATTATTAACTTGGCTTTTATAATAAAAGTATTAGGAATAATCACCCCTGTCTTTCTTGTTAAATGGAAAGATCATACACTGGAGGGCTCAGCTTTCTTCTCTGTGTTTCTTTTGTGTTTTATTTGTTTGTTTTTGTTTTGGTCTGGATCTATGATTTCAAAAATGTAGTGAGCCTCCCATAAGGAAATTCCCTCCACCAATACAGATCAGCAACTATTCTGTAGCTAATAGTCTTAAACAGTTGTATGGAGGATACTTAAAGGCTAAATGATTTGCTCAGGGCCACAGAGCACAGCTAGGTGATGAAGTAGATAGAGTGCCAGGCCTGGAGTCAGGAAGAGTCATCTTCCTGAGTTCAAATCTGGCTTTAGACACTTACTAGTTATGTGACTCTGAGCAAGTCACTTAACCCTGTTTGCCTCAGTTTTCTCATCTGTAAAATGGGCTGGAGAAGGAAATGGCAAACCACTCCAGTATGTTTGCCAAAAAAAACCCCAAATGGGGCGACAAAGAATTAGACACAACTGAACAACAGCAGCAGAGAGCCAGTACATGTAAGAGGCAAGACTTGAAATAAGGTCCTCCTGACTTCAAGGCTAGCTCTTTATCCACTAAAGTTGCCTTTCTTCTTTTGTCTTTTATCTTTTCATATTAGACAAGGTAATGCAAACAAAATATTCATATTTCAATTATCAAATAATTATGACCTTTTTATAGCAACACAGAAACTTTTTACACTTTCCTATTATAATAGCACAGGATTTTTACCAGTTGGTAATTTCATCCAGAAAGAGAACTTTCAGTATAGAAACTCTGTCCACCACAGCAGATCAGCACTTGACTTGCAACTTATAAGTCTTAGAGTTGACTAGGACATTGAGAAGGTAAGTGGCCTATTCA
Organism: Trichosurus vulpecula; assembly: GCF_011100635.1. NCBI lineage: Eukaryota > Metazoa > Chordata > Mammalia > Diprotodontia > Phalangeridae > Trichosurus > Trichosurus vulpecula. The sequence continues at coordinate 340,033,013 of NC_050576.1, read as the reverse complement.
TGGTCACATATATCTACTCTATGTCAGAGGCAGGTCTTTTGTATTCTGAGGCCTCTATCCACTATGACTCATCACAGCAATATCCAAACCATTAATCCTATTACTTTTCTGAAAGATTTTATGCACAAAAAAACCCTCACATTAGAATTACCTGATAAAGTAGGAAATTTCTGAAGGGAAAAAGCTATGTTCAGGTTGGTTTAAAAAAGAGAGGGAAGCTGTTTAATTTATTGACTTAAAATCCTAGCGTACCTGGAAGATGTCCTGGTTTCATGAGAATAGGCTGTGTTTATTATGCTGGACTGGTTGTTTTGGGCATTGGTAGATACATTGGTATGTTCCTCTAGCCTAAAAAAAAGCAGACACAAAGACACATTTAAAAACCAAACACACTTGAAGGTTAGTTTTTTTTTTCTTAATCATACAAACAAAAATGTTATTAGCAAAACAATGAAACTTTGCTAGACTTGGCTGTGTAACCACAGATAGACACTCCTAGAAACCATGCACTCTTTTCTCCTTGTTACATATTACTGTACTTGGATATAACCATTATCTTTCCAGATAGGCTATTCTGAAAGTGTTAACTATATTCTATAACTCTATCTTTTATCAAGGTTGGAAAGTCTGAGGTTGGTTTCTGTGATTGCTTCACCCCCCAAGTTGTGACATTTTAGAAAGCTGCCAATGTATGATGTCTCACAACAGTCAATCAGTTTCAAGAAAATGATCCAAAGACTTCTTTTGAGAATTTTTATCTTCTGTCTTGTTATAAATTAAGGTCAACATTTTTATGCCTGCAGAACTCAGACCTATATTTTTTATCTCTCTAAAAATACCAGCAGGCTTAGTGGGGGTTTAGGAACATTTAGTTTTATTTCTGGGTATCTCAGAAAATTATTAACCTATGAAAAGTTCAAAGTCTTAGCTCCTCTTCCTTCTCAAGGCTAGCTAAACTCTGATAAAATAAGATTGGAGAAAACACAGAAAAGAGTTTAGATTTTTATCAGCATTTATCATTCCCAGATTGACTTTTCCTTTAATTCCTGTGTGGCTCCAAAAGAAGAGAAATACTTGTCCATAGTCAAGATTTCTCTGAAATTAAGGTGGGGTTTTTTTTTGTCTTAAGAAAGTTACTACACAAACATATGCATGTACCTCTATAAGAATGACCTTTAGGGGCAGCTAGGTGGCATTGTGCATAGAGTGCCAGGCCAGATGTCAGAAAGATTTATCTTCCCATGTTCAAATCCTGCCTCAGACTAGCTGCATGACCCTGAGCAAGTCACTTAACCCTGTTTGCCTCAATTTCCTCATTCCAAAGGAAAAAAAAACCAACCAAACAAACCAAGAATGACCTTTAAATTATGAGAAAATAAAATTGTTGTTCAGGCATTTTTCAGTCATATCTGACTCTTCGTGGTTGCCATTTCTTTTTCCAGCCCATTTTACAGAAGAGAAAACAGAAGCAAAGAGGGTTAAGTGACTTGCCCAGAGTCACACAGCTAGTAAGTATCTGAGACCAGATTTGAACCCAGGAAGATGATTCTCCCTGACTCTCTAACCACTGTGCAACCTAGCTGACCAAAAAAGTAAAATTAGTGGGCTTATAAAACTAGTCTAAGAGAGTTGCAAGATCCATTCCATTTCAGGAAATTGAATTTCACTCATCCAACAGTGTTAGGAATTTTCCATAAATGGCTGAATACTTGCCACTATTAAATAAATATATACCAAATAAGTTATAACCTAAAAGAGCACTTTAAAGAACACAGTCTAAAGATACATTTGGCTTTTTGCTAAAGATTACCCAATTATTAAATCTGTCTTGAATTACATTTCAAAGCAGGGAAACCTATTTTAAACCACATCATTTAAATGTCATGTCTACAATGGGATTTCCTACAATAGCGTGACAAAAATTGTGATTTCCATAACAATTTTTAAAAATCTATGCTAGTCAATCTTTTTTTTTAAATTTTAAATCTACGAAAGGACAACCTCTGTATGGGCCTCTCTACCCAAACCCCAACACCCAATGTGTTTTGAGTGTGACAGAGGACACAAGCATAATTGTATTCTTTCAATTCAATTTCACAGATATTTATTAAGTCCTTACTATTGGCAAGACACTATGGATATGAATTTCAGGCAAAAAAAAAAAATCAACACATTCTCTGTCCTCAAGGAGTTTATCTTCTACTCAATGGAGACAAAAAGTACACAAAGGGAGAGATACAACATAATACAAAATCATTTCAAGAGGGAGAGGGTGATAACAACTGGGTGGACTAGGAAAGGGCTTATGTAGATCATGTGCCTGATCTGTAGGAATTCTATAGAGCAGTGGAGAGGAAGGAGCAGATTCCAGACACCGAGGACTACTTGTATAGACACAGAAAAATTGCTTCGAGGAGAGTCAGCACACCCATTTGAATGGAATGGAGTGTTTGAAGGGTAGCAATATGAAATAAGAAGCCTGTGAAAGTGGGTGGGAACCAGATGGCAAGAGGCTTTAAATTCCAGGCTGAGGATTTTGCATTTTATCCTAGTGGTACTGGGGAGACATGGAAGATTTTTTTTTTGGTATGTGTTTATGTTATAGTGGGAGCTCATGGTCAAATCACTGTTTTAAGAATGTCAATCTGGCAACTGTGTAGATGATGGAGAGGGAACCAGGCAGTCAACGAACATTTATTAAGCATCTACTCTGCCCTAGGCACTGTGTTAAGCACTGGGGATATGTAGAAAGGCAAAAGACAGTCCGTGCTCTCAAGGAACTCAGTCTAAAGGCAGAGACAATATGTAAAAAAACTAATGTCAGTCATTTCAGTCATGTCTGACTCTTCACAACCCCATTCTGGAGATTTTGTGCCAACGATACTGGAGTGGTTTGCCATTTCCTTCTCCAGCTCATTTTACAGATGAGGAAACCGAGGCAAACAGGATTAAGCAACTTAAACAACAAATACCAACAAGCTACAATAGAGGATGTACTGGAGATGATCAGCAAAGGGAAGGCACCAGCATTAAAGGAGAATCAGAAAAGGGAAGCGGTTCCTCATTTAGTCTAATTTGCCCCAGGTTATAAGATTCTCTACCACTATCTTTAAAGGGTGATAACCCAATATGTACTTGAATCCCTCTAGGGACTGGGAACTAGACCACTCCATTATTGGAAAGCTCTATTTGTTGGAGATTCATGGAATCACAGGGTCACAGATTTAGAGTTAGAAGGGACCCTGGAGGTTGTCTTGTTCAACCCATAATGGTGGCTAGGCAGTGCAGTGGATAGAGCACTGGGCGTGGAATCAGGAAGATTTATCTTCCTGGGTTCAAATCTGATCTTAGATACTTCCTAGCTGTGTGACCCTGGACAAGTCACTTAACTTTGCCTCAGTTTCTTCATCTGTAAAATGAGCTGGAGAAAGAAATGGCAAACCACTCCAATATCTTTGCCAAGAAAACCCCAAATAGGGTCATGAAGAGTCAGACACAAATGAAAAACAACTAAACAAAAGTTAAAGCCATTCCTTTTGCATATGAGAAAACTGAAAACTTTAAGTGGCTTGGCAAGGTGACCCAGGTAGTAAGTAGCAGAGATGAGATTTGAACTCAGTTCATAGACTTATAGGTTGATGTATTTGGAGTTGAAATGGAATTTAGAAACCATGTAATCTAACCCTTCAGTTTGCCAATGAGGGGTTGAGCTCCAAGGGGGTTAAGAGACTTGTCCAAGGTCAATCAAGTAATGAGACAGAGTCAGGGTAGATCCCATATCTCTGACTTCAATCCAGCCCTCTTTTCACATGGTGCCTCCCTCCCTTCTTTGCTAGGTTGAGCTAAAACCTGCCTCTTTATAAATTCCACTAAATGGTGTTATTTGGATTTCATAAATAGTAACCCTATGTGGCTTAAATCCAAATATGGTACCTTAAATCTCCAGAACTCTATTGAATATTAAGCCTTTGAATGCATGGTGGGTGGTCATACCCTGTGGTCCCTAGGCAAAGTAAACGCTCTTTGAAAATTATACAGGCAGGCCCTGAAAGAGTTGTCAAAATGATTCCCTTATCTCCCACAATATATATCTCATTAATTTTGCAAAAAGTAAGAGGTTTCCATCATAGTTGTACTGTAATGAAATCCTTATATGGCTGAACTACTTTCCTCAGCCTTTAAAGCTGATGTCTCTATAGAATATTTTCTCTCTAATCATTCAAAATAGGTCAGTGATCATATCACTTTAGAAGAGGTTCTTTATTTCTGAAAGTAGACTTAAAATAATTCCTAATGTATCAGATTTGAAGACAGATATTCAGTCGTACATACTTTTGAACCAGGTCCCTTCCTACCTTTCCAGTCTTCTCACACCAGCTCCCCTTAGTCTGTGATCCAGAGACACTTGCCTCCTTGCTGTTCCTCAAGCACAATACTCCATCTTCCAACTCTGAAACTTTTCCTTGGTTGCCCTCCATGCCTGGAATGTTTCCCTCCTCATCTCTGCCTCTGAGGTTCTCTAGCTTCCTTCATATCTCACCTTCTGTCAGAAGCCTTTCCCAGACCTCTTAATATTAGTGCCTTCTTTTTGAGACAACCATTCCCCACCCTTCCACCGCCATGTTATATCTTGTTTGCACATGGTTGTATATAATTTGCATACTGTCTCCCCCATTAGATTCCTTAAAAGCAGGGATTTTTCCCCCCACTTTCTTTTATCCCCAGCTCTTAGCATAGTGCTTTGTACCTAGAAGGCACTTAATATGTGCTAGCAGACTTACGGATAGATTACATAATTATTCGCGATCTAAGAACATTTCATGGGTTATTGCACTTCTCCAGGTTACAAAAAGCTATCCCTGTAGCAATCACACATACACATGCATACAAAATACAACATGGAGAGCACATTATTGTTTCTGTTCTAGAGATGAGGAAAATTGGATACAGTGAGGTCGAATGATTTGCTCACAGCACCATAGTGAGTGAGCATCAGAGACTGACTTTAATTTGGAATTCACTTTCTAATACAATGCACTGTCTCCTATAGCATAGATTAATATTTCAGTTTAGTAGCCTAGTCTAAAGCAGCTGCTTGATTTATTTTGGTGCAGTAGAGCCAGAAGACTTGGACTTTGGATCAGCCTCTGCTATTTAGTAGCTATGTGACTGTAGGAAAGTCATTTAACCAGTTAAGACTCAGTTTCTTAATCCTTAAAATGGGGACAATGATACATTCATTATCAACCTCAGAGGGTTGTTCTGAGGAAAGCACTTCATACCCTTAAAGTAAAACAAATATTATTATTTCTATTTTGGGCAGCTAGGTGGCACAGTGGATAGTGTGTTGTGCCTGGAAGACTTGTCTTCCTGAATTCGAATCTGTCCTCATACACTTAGTAGCTGTGTGACCCTAGGCAGGTCACTTAACCCTGTTGGCTGCAGTTGTCCTCATCTACAAAATGGGCTGGAGAAAGAAATGGCAAACCACTCCAGTATCGTTGCCAAGAAAACCCCAAATGGGGTCACAAAGAGTCAGACATGTCTGAAATGACTGAACAACAACAATCATTTTTATTTCATATACTCAAGTCCCACTCCAATGACTCACAATGGCATGACAATGAGCATGTCAAAGACTGGGCCAACAGACCCAGCTATAAGCTGGAAGGGCTTCAGAAATGGCCATGGCAGTGGTCTCTATGACTATGGTCCAAAGACCAGTCTAATTACTTATTGGCTAGCCACAAAAGTGATAATTTTTTCAAACAGTGACTCATGTGGACCATCTACCAAGGCATGGAGAGGTTGTGATCTGTATTAATGAAGATAGTACTCATATATGCCTACACATACATATAGCTTTTCTGAAGTACTGAAGACATATCCTCTTAGCTTATTTCCTGATCACTTATTTACTGGAAGGAAATCTCTAGTGCAAGTTCAATAGATAAGCATCCATATCTTTTAATTTTCTCTTTTGCACGAGGAATCAAAGGTTGCCTTAAAACTCACAACTCTGCACTATTGCATGTGTTGGGGTTTACATCTATGAGATCGGTAAGGTCTCTGTAAGAATGAGAAATTACTAAATGGGAAACATCCATGCATAAGTGATCTCATCCCTTTCAACCATCTACCTTTCATTTCTTTGTTTAAAGCATTGGATGCTATGGTAGGTAGAACCTCTGAATTTGGAGTCAAAAGATGTAGTTTCATATTCCAGCCCTGCCGCTTCTTATGACTTTCTGTGTGACTTTGGACAAACCTCTTACCATTTCTGAGCATCTTTCCTCATTTATAAAATGTAAAGAATAGTGATTCTACTATTTATAGACATTTATTTAGATCAAATGAGTTTATATATATATATATATATATAATATTTTACAAACTCTAAAGCACACTATATACATAAACTATAGTTATTCTTTTTCACAGGGATAGAAACTAAAACAGGGGGAAAAGGAGAGGTGGAAATGAGTAAACCTTTGATGCAAGGCTAACTCAAAGCTGTACCCCACCTTGATGTGTTTTTCCTAGACTGGGTTCTATGTCTTGGACTTCTTTCTCTACCCTGGGGCCCAATGTCCTCTTAAAGTTAACATGTCTCATACCCAAAATATTTTACTGTCTAGCTTTGATTAGAAATTGATATGAAAAAATAATCCACAGATTGGGGTGTTAATGGCTAATAAGGGTTCTTGTGTTATCCTTCTTTAGGTATTTGTATTTTAACATGTGAATTTTCAGACCCCAAAGCTTCATCAAAAGGAAATAACCTGCAATGGTGAAATGTCAGGCACTCTGACAAGCCAATAAGGAAGCTGGGAGCTGCAAGGGTCATCCTAGAATCCATTAAAAATTGCAATATATAAACAGATATGTTCCACCTATGTGTAAAGCTGCCCCTGTTATCAATCCCTCTACTGAGTCCCCAAGACAGAGCTTACTGAGGAAGCACTCATAAAACCGTGTTTTTCCTCTTCCAGTCATAAAAAAAAAAATTCCTACTAAGTGAACGTTCTTCCTGAGGGTCTGGGGGAAAAGGAATCAGAAATCAGAAAAAGAAGAAACATACGATCATAAATCTGGAACTGTAAGATACCTTAGAGGTCATCAGCTACAGTTCCTTCATTTTACAAATGAAGAAACTGAGTTCTAGAATGGTTATATGACTTGCCAGAGGTCAGGATTTTAATTCAGCTTCCATGACCTCAAGTTCAGTGTGTTTTTTCCCACTGCACTGTGGTGATGGGGAGGACTATTGGGCCCAGGAAGGTTTTGTAAACATTAGAAGACAGAGGTTTCTACTCCTTTCTTCATTCTTTTGTTATATATACATGTTCCCTACTGTACAAATCCTTTGCCTAAACATCATTTCAAAGACTAGGAAGAAGATTGAGTGGGGGGAGGGCTAGAAGGTTGTTGGGTTTTTTTGGGATGTCTTATTTTATTTTTTTTTAGTACCAGGTGGCACTCACAGTTGCTATGGCACTGACAAGTAATTAATTCCTGTCTAATTTAAACTGTCTGTTGAACCCACCAACTATATAATCTACACTAATCCTTCATGTGGAGGTAAACAAGGTGCAGGAATTTTAAAATAACAATATCCCAGAGGCATAAAGAATACCTGAAACTGTGTCTTGTTTTGTTGCTGTTAGGGATTCATGCCATTTACTAGGGTGAGGAATCTGAGAGGTGGATCCTATAGTGCTTTCTGCCACTGTTACAAACCCATCAAGCTGCAGTATGTAAAAATAAACCTTCACAGCCTAAGAGTTTAGTATCCCAAATACACTCAATTTGCATGATGCCTTTTACAGTAAGCAGAAGGGTCCTGAGTCACAAATTCAACCAAAATTGGAATTTTATTTTAAGCTGTTTCCAAACCATTAAGGATCGCTTCCTCCCATCCCATCTACCCTTCCCTCTCCAAACTCTTAGATGAATGATTTATGTTCTATCTCCTCCAATTAGAGTATGAACTTCTTGAAAGCAGGAATTATCTGGGCTTTTTCTACTTGCGTCCCCCACACTTAGCACAATGCTTGGCACATACTGGGCACTTAATAATAATATTTTTTTCATTCCTTCAAGATCTAATTTGAAGTATCCCTTCATAAACACCCAATTCTAACTCTTGTTACCTTGGCTGTAGCCCAGCACAGTTGAAAGAGTACTGAACTTGAAGTCTAAAATTCCAACTGATAACTTATATGTCAGAACTATATGACGTTGGGCACTGAACCCCTCTGAGACTCAGTTTTCTCATCCTTAGAATAAAATCCCTTCCACCGTTAAATCTATGATACCAATTCAAATCTCCTGAAATTCTTATAAAAGGGAAAGCAAAATAAATTTGATTTAATACACTCAAACGTGGAATTTATAAAGAATAGGGAGAAATTATACTTACCCTTGAGTCTTCTTGTTATATCCATCAGAATTTACTTCAATGTGATTGTCAAGGTCCTGGTCTCTATGGGAAAAAAAAAAGTTCACACTATATTAGATTCACCTTTGAATTACAAGAAAATGGTCTTTTGAACCAAAGGTCACACAGGGAGTAACTGGCACTGTTACTCTGATCTGAAGAAAAAAAAAGCTTTATAAAACAGTATGTAATGTTAGAATTAGCTTTAAATGATTATTTCACATAAATACGTATGTCTTCCCAACTTCTTTAACCCTTTCCTCCCCATCCCTTCCTCCACCCCAGTGCAAGAGTAATTGGACAAACTCTTTATGAATGTAGATATAGGGTTAGCACCTGGACTCTGTTTTCATCAAAAATTCCTGGGTGAGGTAACTTCTCCTATCAATACAAGTCAACATCTCTGCCACTTATAGCCTTAGAGAGTTGTCTAGAGTATTCAGGGGACAACTGATCTGCCCAGGGTTTCATTGCCAGAATGCGTCAGATGAGGGACTTGTAGCCAGCTCTCTATCCACTACACAACAATGATCTTTTCATATATGGATATAATGGACTATTATTGCACTGAAACAAACTATGCATGTGAGAAATTCAGAGAAACTTGGGAAGATTTGCGTGAATCAATTCACAGTGAACTTAGCAGAGCAAGACAAACACCGTATACAGTAACAGCAATATTGTTTTAAGAATGACTTTGAGTAAGTTGTTTTGTCTATTATAAATACCCAAATTAACTATAAAGGACATATAAAGAAAGATGCTATCTGCCTCCAGAGAAAGAACAGACAAATAGAAGTATTTATAGAATAATTTTACATACATACACACATATGCCTATTTGTGTCTAATGGTAGGCATCTCTAGGGTAGGGGAGGAGAAATCAAGAAATTTACATGGTAATTTTGTTGTACATTTGAAGGGAATAACAAGTTGTACATAGTATGTTATGGAAATGCTTCTTTTATTTCATAAATTAAAAATAGGAAAAAAACCAAAAATGTAACTGAAAATAATATTAAAGGAACACCAAACACTGAGTAATTATAATGACTAAAGAACCAATAATACAATATATATCCCTCTTCTGCATATGAAGACAAGAGACCATGTGGATGATGTTAGATATAATGCCAGAAATGGTCATGAAATTGGTTGGTTTTGCTTAACTGTTTTTCTTTGTTACAAGGGAAGGTTCAATTCAGGGTTGGGATGGAGGTAGAGTACATCTGATACTTTCTATGAGGCAAAAGATAAGAGTTCGCAGTAAAATAAATAACATATATGTGGCCTTAAAATTCAGATTACCAGACATGAGGATAATGATGATTTGGGGAAGAGGGAGAGACTGCAATTTAATCAGGAGGAACTGGGCATAAAGGAAATAGCCAGGTAAAGCAATATTCAAGGATCAGATCAGAAGTTTCCATCAGAATTCATATTACCTGAAACATGAAGAATCCATTTAAGATTTGAATCAAAGTCTGATGGAGAATAAATGGAGAAACTGAACAACTGTTCTACATAAAATATTGGATGATTCTATAGACAGACAACTATTAACACCAATCTTGATGGGCAAAAACAAAGTCTATGAGGCACCAAGATAAACTGCTGCATTAATAAGCACCTCATATATCTGTAGTTAGAAAATATAGGCAAAATATATTGCAGATCTTAAAGTCCTGTACAATTTTAGCTATCATTAATATTAATTTATGTATCCTAGGAATCCAAGGCTATAGGACTACAATAAATCCTCATGTGCAGGAGGACCAGTCTCTACTGTTGTCTCTGAATTCTCTAATATCTGTGGAATTATCTTTAGTCCTTAGAAATTCCATTTCTTCCAAGGCTACTATCTTTCTTCTAATGGTCCTAGGCTTGAATCCTTTGTTTAGATATGCTTGATATAGGTTGCATTGATTAATTAATTATGTATATTTATTTTATTAAACACTATTGGGAGTTTTTACTGAAATTTTCCTTATGCTGATAGGAGTTAACATGTACATGCACATACACAAAAACAATGAAAAATTAGGATCTCAATTTTTATCAGGGAAAAATCTGGTAGTATTAATTTTAAGCCTCCAACATCCAAATTAAGCTTCCATTCATAGGAGTTATAACAACAATTCACAGTTCTATAACTTTGCGAGTTTTATAGTGTTTTGCTTACAACAACCCATTGGCATAGGCAGTTAATGTATTACCCCATCTTACAGATGAGGAAACTGAAGTTCAGAGAGTTGAGGTGAATTGCCCAAAATCACAGCCCCCCCCCCCCGAAGGATCAAAGCTATTATAAAAATTGTTTTTTTGACTCAAAATCCAGTGCTCTTTTTAGTTGAATTGTATACATTTGAATATACAGAAACCATTATAAGTGATCTTTAAGGCAGTGTGCCAGAGGAAAAAAACATAATCAATGAAACAATGACGCTCTTCAGGTTCCTCTAAATAGTTTGGAAAATGCCTGAACAGTTTAGTGCCATACGTTTCTCCAATGAAACAATCAAGCCTTCCTTTCTGTTCTCTTTCCCTTCTCACTCTCCATTAGAGATGTTGACAGATAGTGAAATAAATCATCAAAAGGGACTGGAGTGAGAAGGAAGAGAAACCTACCAGAGACATGGAGACAACCTATCCCTTAGTAATCGAGAGGGAGCTACACGAAAATGGGATTATACCTTTTCTTCCCAATAGATTATCACAAAAATAGCACTGGGAATCATTAAAAGGGGTCAATAGACCCTTTTACCAGTGGTCTAATAGAACTTCATTTGCTTTATCCAAACTTGGAGCTCATCAAACAAGTAGAATGGACTTTATGACCTGAATCTAAAGGAAACAAAACAAAACTGTGTGACTAGTGTAAGAGCAAAGGAGAAAAGACACGAGTGAAAAAAACAAATCAAGGACGTTATTGTTTTTCAGCCTGATTGATGTCAACAACTAGCTTTGACAACCCAACCCAGGCAGCCCAGACTGCTCAGAAACTTCCCAAGTTACTTGGGGTGTAAAAATAAATTTTCCTTGTCTAATTAAGTCTACATAATTTACATCATGTCTTTTGCACCAAGGTATAAGATGGGAAGAGCTGTGATTTAAAGCACTCAAAATAGATTTTTAGAAAAGCCCATCCAAATGTTGCCTAGCAAACAAGAGCATGTGTGTAAAGCTGTATAACAGAAGAAGGATTACAGTAGAACTGACTGTTTCTTTTTCTTGTAATCATTTGGAATTTATTTCAGTGATATGGCCACATCCTTGGCCTCTGTAGATCATGAGAAACACTTTGGAAAAAATAAGCACTACATATTTCAGCTGGAAAAAGGAATTTCCAAAAATAGAGAAAAGAGCTAAGTGTGGTGGTACAGACCTATACTCCCTATTACTAGGTTGCGTTAGATCTGGAGTTCTGAATGGCAGTAGGCTAAGCCAATCAGGTAGCTGCATTAAATCCAGCACTGGACCAAAAAGCAAAAACAAAGCAAGTTAAACTCTGAAGCAAATCAGTAAGGAACGATGCTCCATGAGAGGCTGCTGTATTTCTACCTGGTTGAAATATAGAATCCCAGGGGAAGAAGAGAGAGGGAGAGAGAAAGAAAAGGAGAGAGGGATAGGGAAAGGGAGGGAGAAAGAGAAAGCATAGCATAACCTGCCTCATTTTATAGAAATACAAATTGAAGGCCAGAGAAATTAATTGACTTTTTTTCCAAGGTCACATGGGTAGAAAGAGAGCAGAGCCTATATTCAAACTCAAATCCTTCGGTCCAGAGCTAAGGATTCCATTACACTATACTGCACCTCATATATTCTGTCTTTGTTTTCGTGTGTGGGACATAATACATTTATAAAGCAGCAATATATTTGCCTCAACATAACTTACTTTAACTGCTCATTGTTCAGCATGGAATACATTTACCAAATTACAGAGTGACAGTACAAAGGATTTACTATGCATCCTCAATTTATGTCAAAAATAAAATCTTGGGCATGAAGCTTTTGATTGAATGGGAGTCTTTGTCACTCTGAAAGTGGTATAGAAACTACAGTGAGATCATTTGTATAATTGTTCCAGCTATGTTGTGAGAAAGGGGGAACATTTATGTTAATTTTTCAGGGCATTTCTTTTTAAAACATGAGAGAATTAAGGCTTTGACATTAAGGAAATTAGTGTTCCATATTGATATAGGCCTAGGCAAGCACAGAGGACAGAAGATACAACAAGTCAACTTTATCAATGTTGAGTCCTCAGATTTCAATCCAACTCAGGTGCAACAGGTTTTCATTGTTGCTGCTGCTTGCAGAATCATGAAGAATTGTCACAGGAAACCAAATCCAAAGCTTCTTATAGTTACACTTATTTCAGTTTTACATGTTCTGGACATCAGAAGACTTAGTTCAAACTCTCTCTTCCACCTAATACCTATATGACCTTAAGCAATTCATTGTGGTCCATTGGGCCTCAGTTTCCTCATTTGTAAAATGAGACGGTAGGACTTGATGACACTTGAAAGCAGCATGGTATAGTAGAAAGAGGGCCAGATTTACAGTCAGAGGATCTGGGTTAAAATCCCCATTCTTCACTTGTTCCCTGTGTCACCTTGGGCAAGCCATCTTTAATTTTCTCAAACTCAGTTCTCTTATGGATAAAATGATAGGGTTAGACTAGATGGTCTCTAAGGCTCCTTCTGCACCTAAATCTATGAACCTACATATTCATACTAAGTTTTGCTTTCCCAGAATTCTACTCAGTATGGCATTCAAACCAGGAAAACCTGGGTTCACAGTCCCACCTCTTACACACTCTAGCTACATGACTCTGGGCAAGTAATTGAATTTTAAGTACTCTAGGCAATTCTCTATGACTATAAGTTTCAGAAAAGGTGTGATGTGGATTGGTAAAGGATGTTTCCTCATTTGGGAGTTCCCTGTATCAGTGAAATCAAAGGTCCAGTGCAGAACCCTATATTTTGGTGTCAGTAGGTTCAGAAGGAAAGTGTTTCTTTTATGTGTTTGTGTTGAGGAAAGGGTTTCAGAAGGGTGGGAGGACATTTCATTGAGACCAGAGGCAATGAGGGCTGGGATAAAGGTGGTGGCTATGCTAACAGATCAGAGGGCATTTAGCATGTTCAAATCCTTGCTCTGCCATGTTACTGTTGTTGGTGTTGGTCATTTGCTCTTGTAGGGGACCAATGAAATCATGAAGATGATATCTTAATTTGCGCATGAATTGGATTTAAATGAGGCAGTGCTGTGCAAAGTCATAGCCTCACTCATCATAAAACCTCCTTGGACTTCATTTCCTTACTTAGAAAACAAAGTGGGATAACTGGATGGTCCCACTGTTCCTTTTGGCTCTAAATCAATATTCCTATGATTATAACATCCATTTAACATTTTTTAACGATTAAAGTAGTTGGGGGCTGGGGTACAGTCTTTCATCACACAAACATGATGTTATAATTGGGCAAGGACATCATTTTCTGTTCCTGACAAATGTTATCTTTTATCATTCTAAAGGTAAAAATGTCAACAGAGGAATTAAAGTCTTGATTCAGACATAGCTTCTACAGTCTGGCTAACAATAGCTTATGAACTACCAGTAATTGACTTTCTCCTTTTAGTGTTGGTTCACGGAAATTGGAAAATATGCCTGTTAAGAGTGAAGCATTTTCTCACTGTATAAGTGAAATTTCCCCATAAATATGCATTTGTTCAGGTTGCTGAGTTCCTAGAAGGAGTGCAGGAATGTCTGCTTGTAGGCAGAGTGACAACTGGAATTTTATTCAGTCCCTAAGTGAACTACAGCCGAAAATGTCACCAGTTTCCTCAAGAGAACTCAGCTTTGCTGCAGTACTCCTATGCAGTCATCAATCCATGCATCGCATTAAATAGGATTGTAAGGGGATGCTATTGTCACTAAGCTGACTATGACTCTTCAATATTGTCCTTTCCTGCACCTCCACTTTAAATAATAATAGTAATAGAATAAAGTGAAGCGATCTCTCTTCCAAATAAATCACTCTAAAATTCATGTTTTTTTTTCTACTTATTCCGTGATTATTTATTGAAGAAATTGACTGGTTTCTATCTGAATGTGGTACACTATTGAAGGTATTCAGATATAAGGCTTAATTGGGACCATTCTGAAACAAAATCACCAACTTTCGAATAAACATAACTCAATTACAGCGCTGACAGCTGCCATTTATCCTGCCGTCTTCATACAAAAAAACATTTCTTGTTATAGAAATCTTACAATGCACTGCTGAAATCCACTATATATTGAAAAAGTAATGCATTATTCTTTACTAAAGAAATTCAGTGGGAGAGCTTGACTTGCATCAAACAGAAGGAGATGTATCTGAGAATAGAGTTTTTAAAAGCACTCCATTAACACAACATTCTAATTTGATACTTTGGACTAGTTAATTTTAAAAGTTTCTCCAATACATAACTCCATCTTTGGGAAATGTGTCTCAGTTCCTCTTCCTGTCATCCAGAACTCCTAGCCCAGGTAAAGATGCTTTCCTCCCTCCTGTTATCTTTCTTAGGTTGCTAGGTGGAATACTGGATAGAATACTGTATCTGGAGTCAAAAAGACCTGAATTCAAATTCAGCCTCAGATACTCACTAGCTGTGTGATCCTGGGCAAGTCACTTAACCACTGTCTGCCTCAGTTTCCTTATCTGTAAATGATGATGATAATAGCACCTACCTCCCAGAGTAGTTATTATGAGGATAAAATGAGATGTTTGTAAAGTGCTTTGCTAATCTAAAAGTATTATATAAATGTTAGTTATTGCTATTAATTATTACTTTCATCCACATCCAACTCAGTTCAATTTCTAGGAGTCAATCTACAGTGCCTTTTTCTATTAGACTCTTCCATTCTGCCTTTAGAACCCATGTTTAGTGACCAAACTCCCTGCCCTGCTGCCATTCCCAATCTTCAATTTCTACTTCTTTTGCATTTTCTACTTTTCATACTAACTGAACATCCCTCCCCACCCTCTACAATGCTGGCCATTCCTTTCACGCCCTCCGATAAACAGAGCAAAGAACTGGCATTCGCTTTTCTTTCAATTGCCATTTCTACTTTTTTTCCCTCTTTTTTCTTCCTTCCCCCTTCCCCGCCCTAGAGATGGCTACCATTAGACACAAATAAACACATACATACACACAAATAAACACATATACACATGTACATGAAAATATATATGTAGATACGTATAATCATTCTATACATATTTCTATTAATCAGTTCTTTCTCTGGATGCAGATCACATCTTTCTTCACACGTCCTTAGCCACTTCTAGAAATTTATTCTGTCCTGTCACTCAGCTATATTTCCTCCTTTGTAGTTTATGCCCTGATTATATCACCCTCTCCTGATTAACTGCTGCTGTCGTACACAGGCCTCCAGAACATTTGTCCACCTTCCCTGATAACATTTTCACTTTTCTTCTGCCTTTTTTGTCACACTCTTCCATTCCATCTCATATCCTGCCACCATCCTTGATAACTTCAATATTTGTATTTCATTTCTTTCCCTGTATCCCCAGTGCCTAGCACTGTGCCTGCTGCATAACAGACACTTAAAAGGCACATGTTGACTGATGGATTGATTGATCAATTACCATTCTAATATTCGCTGGTCTCACAATAAAAACAGTACCAGACTTGAAGACAGAATCCAAGGCCTGTCGCTGTTGTTGTTTGTCCTTCATTCTCAAAGAGAATGACATCCCAGGGTGATGTCTTGATTTGCCAGTAAACTGGATTTAAGGAGGCAGAGCTGCACAAAGTCGTCAGCCTCCCTCTCTCCTCCAGAGTCATCAGAGGTCCAGTAGCAAGACAAAAGTCAATGTAATTGGTGATGGTCTGGGATGCAGTGGACAACCTTGGCCTTTCTAAATCTAAGGTCTTTCCTAGACCTGTACTGAAGTCCAGTCAAGCCCCATATTACCAGTGTGACCTCAGATTCCCCAATTGTAATTTAAGCAGGTTGGACTGGCTGTTTTCTAAGATCTCTTCCAGATCTGATATTCTATGATCAGGCAGCACATCTATGATTTCCCCTTCCAACCCCAACTGGGTTCAAAGCCTGACTTTGGAGTCAAATGATCTGTATTCAAATCCTGGTTCTGCTCCTTACTACCTGCATCACCTTTGGGAAGTCACTTAACCTTTAAATCTTGGTTTCCTTATCTATAAAAAAAGGGAGTTGTAGAAACCCTTTAGGGTCCCTTCTAGCTCTAGCTTTATGAACATGTGATACTCAACGCTAAATCACTGCTCATCAGCCAATTTTGTGTCATCCCTTGATCCAGGGAATGCAATTTCCAGCAAGAGATTTGTTATAACAGCATTTCCACTACCACAAAGCAATTTTGAAATGCTATAGAGTTCATGTTAATGCATTTTACTTGTGTTAATAAAGCACTTTGGAGTGAAGTCTACCACAGAAAAGCAACAAAGGGCAGACAACTGTATGAAATGTACAATTTTTGCTTAGATCATTTATTTCAGTAGCACCCCTGGGCTCTGAATTATCTCATGATTAGATGCAACATCTTCCAAAAATCTTTTCTTCAAATGAGTCTTAATTAATTTTGCTTTTCAGCCTTGATAACCGCCTCCTATATAGCCCAACTTTGAAAATGGCTCCCTAATGGGAGGAAGGCTAGCTAAGCTGAGCCCATAATGGGACAGCATGTTGTCTTGGTGACAAGGGCACAAACCCTAGATGGTATTAAACATAAGCAAATAAGAAAATGATGCATGACCATTTAAAAAAAACCCAGCAGTAGCAGGCCCATAATTTTAAAAGGAGAACCCCATTACTATCTTAAAAAGCCAAATGTATGCCCTTGGAATATTTAGTGTTATAACCATATACTGATTTGAAAGAAAAATAAACTCAACTAAGAAAAAACACTCACCAATAAAAGAACGCACTACTAGCTTGACAAAAAATATACATCAGCAGCTTTAAAAATTCTTACTCAGTTCTTCGGAAATCATTCAGAGAGGGCAGCAAGATTAAATGTTCTTCTTACCTCTTGCTGTTTCTGAAAGTTGTTGGATTCACTTTAATAAATCTATCCAGGTCTTGGCTCCTTTAGTAGTAGAAAACAAAAATGGTTTGGATCATTGATAAGACTTAAAAATTATTCCTATTATAAATCTTTTTTCATTTAAGTGTCTGCCTATGAAACTCAGGAAAGTTACAGTATCATAGATCTAGAACAGGAAGTGATTTTCAAGGCCACAGAGCCTAACTCCCCTAATTTACCACAAAGATGAGGGAATAGAAGCATACTGAACTTAAGGGACTTGCCCAAAGGTACGTAAGTAATCAACGTCGGATGTGGGACTTGAACCAAGTCCTCTTAATTCCAGAGACAATGTTCTTTTCACTGAATCACATTGCCTTCCATTTTGTTGAAAGTATGCATATTTTTTATTCATTTACCTCTGACTGTTTCTGAGAACTTCAGGAGTCACTTTGATGAATTTATCAAGATCATCTTGGTTTCTTTAAATAGCAAAAAATAAAAACAGTACAGATTAATGATATGGTTGGGGAGGTAAGTACGCTAAAGTTACGAGTGGTTCAAACAATTTTCTGAAAGTCTGTCAAATGCCTTGGAAACAGATGGGAGAATGATGAATATTCTTTCCTCTTACCTCTGATTGTTTTTGAGGGTTTCAGGATTAACTTTGATGAAATTGTCAAGATCTTGGTCTCTTTAAAGAGGACAAATAAAAACAGTTTGGATTAGTGATAGGCAAAGATTTAATGCAAAGAATATATTTGCGGGGAGGGCAGGGGAACAAAAGGGATCTAGATATCACTACACTAAGACTTATTTTCTTAAAAATTAGTTGATTAGAAGTCTTGGAAACAGTTGCCTAGCCACTCAGAATGAGGATTAAATTATCTTGTTTGAATAGAAAACAACTCTGATTTCATATATTTTATTTCCAGTATCCTTCTGCTATTAGTAAAATGTCAAGTGTGTCTATGTCTGTAAACAACTCCCAAACAGAATATTTAGGAATATTTACCACTCTGTGGCTTCAGATCTTTAAAATGCTTTGCATACATTTACACAGATGCTCTATAGATATTAGTTAATCCTCAAAACAACCCTGTAAGATGTTAATTCTGTTAAGAGGGCCTATTGCTCAACCTTCTAGCCTATGCTCCTTCTTCAAGGATAAGATTTAAAGGATGGATTAGAAATTTATAGTATATCTCGTAGCTTGTCATATTTATTTATTATATTTCTCTCTTCATTGAGTTAAAGTCTTTGTTTCTTCCATATTTTTTTAAAGTACAAGTAAAGATATATTCTAAACTCAGTTAAACCAGAATGTACTTCAAGAAATAAGTATTTTGTGTATTTTCTTAAGTATAAGCTGTTAAAATGATATGTACTGCCTATTTTCTCAGAATAATATCTTTCTACTTTCAACACTTAATTAGCTTTAATGTATGGTAATTACCAGCTGTTACAAAGAATGAATATGTCTATTGGCTTCTCCGTTTGGTGCTCAGAGGCTACAATGACACATAAAAGGCAGAATATGTAACGAATGATATGTTCCTAGTGCAGAACCAGGAACCCAGTATCTGTGTCACAGTTCTTCACAGACTAACTGATATACAAATAAAGTTGCAAGGTAGAGATCAGAGATAAAAGTTTTAGAATTGCAAAGATTCCAAGATAGATCCAGTGAGAATCACAGATCTACTCCAAATAAAATATAGTCTCTCACTTTCTAATTTACCTGCATTATCTAAGGCTGAGAAAACCCAAGATCAACAGAATTCAATTCAACAGGCATTTATTAAACACCTACTAAGTGCTTGAGGGCAGTCTGGTGGCGCAGTAGATAGAGTGCCAGGCCTGGAGTCAGGAAGACTCATCTTTCTGAGTTCAAATTCCGTTTCAGATATTTACTAGCTGTGTGACCCTGGGCAAGTCCTGTTTGTTTCAGTTCCTCATCTGTAAAATGAGCTAAGAAGGAAATGGCAAACCACTCCAATATCTTTGCCAAAAACAAAAAACTGAAAAAACAAACCCAAATGGAGACATGAAGAATCTGACACAACTGAAAATGACTCAACAACAATAACAACTGGGTGCTGGGGGAGTCATAAATTTTAGATCACTCAGCTTCTACTCAGAATTTTTAGCCTAGTAGGAAAAGAAGGAACAAACACAGATAACTATACAATTATATAAGCATTTTTTAAAAATCAGACCTATGAATTTGTTGACATAGGGAATTCGTGGCTAGGAAACTACCTCTATCAATGCAGATCGATACCTCAAAACTTAATCTTAGACGCTTGCCCAGGGCACGGAGGGTTTAAGGGACTTGCCCAGAATCACACCAGCAGGGCATGAATTCAGGTCTTCCTGATACTGCAACTGGTTCTCAATACACTATGCTATGGTACCTGTAATTATGCTAAAATAGTGTGAATAAAGTATAAAGAGGGGCCCAAAGCAGAAGGCTATTAGTAACAGGGGTGTCGTAGAAGACTTGATGAAAGATGTGGTCCTTGAGTTGAACTTTAAAGAATGGATAAAGATTCACCAAGTAAAGAAGAGATGAGGCCATAATCTAAGCATCGACTATATACAGGGTGTTGTTCCTAAAGTCTGGACACATAGGCAAAAATGTGTATTTTCAAGAAATGAAATGAATGAAATTTCAACCACATTTTATTTAATTGGAATATTAATACATAACATCTTCAATATGATTTCCATCATTTGTGATGCAAAAGTTGATGCTCTTTGCAAGATTCACGTAAACTCGATGCAATGACTCCACATTGCCATCAATTTTCTCATGTGTCCAGACTTTAGGGACACCCTATACATCTGAACCTGAACTTAATAATATAGGAGTATACCAGGATAGAATAATATCATGAAAACCCAAGGAATGACCTTACTGAGTCTATCTGCAAATGTCTCCCTTATTCATCCTCTCCTTTCCAGCCACATAACTGTCACCCTAGTCCAGACCTTTATTATTGAAAATAAGTGGTTTCCCAACTAAGGAAGACAGGGAAAGGCTGCCCTGCCCCAAGCTTCTCCTGTGTTCAATCCATTCTCCACATAGCTTCCAAAGCAATATTCCAAAAGAATAAGTCTAACAACATCCCCGCTATCATCAATAAGCTTTAAGGTAAAATATAATCTCTGCTTGGCCTTTAAAGCTCTTCATAATTTGGCTCCAGCCTACCCTTACATATTAATTGCACATTATGCCACTTCACACACATTGTGTTCCAGCCAAACTGGCCTACTTTCCTTATACTCAATATTCCATTTCTAGTCTCCATGCCTTTGCCGTATGCCTAGAATGTCATCTGACATCTTATTCCTTCAATGTTCTGTTCAAGAACTGCCTCCTTCACAAGGCTTCAGCTGATCTCCTCCATTGCTAGTGCCCTCCCCACCTGGAAATCACTTTGTACTTATTTTGCATTTGCTTATCTCTGTACTTGTTATTTCCAGCCAGTGGAATATAAATTCCTTCAGGGCAGATCTTTGTTTTTTGTTTTTTGTTTTGCTTTTTAATTCCTAGCTCCTAGAACGGTACCTGACACATATTAGGTACTTGAATAAATGCTTGGTTAATAAATGAATGGATATACGAAAATTTTGCTGAGCAAACACCCAGTCCACCCAATCAATTATTGGATTCTTTTCCCAACTGATTCAGGTTTCTTTGTTATCTAAACATGAGATTACGGAGGGAGAGAAAGGAAAGCCTCTATCTTTTACCCTGTGGTCCTCTTGATAGCTTTGGGATTCACACTGATGAAATCATCAAGACCTTCTCCCCTAAAAGCACAACAGATAATGATTAGATCAGTGAATCAAGGACAAAAATTCAGTGAACACCTGAATAAATTCAGGGCTGTCCTGGATCCTGATGAGGGCACAGTCTCTGGGAACCCCCTTGAATCTGGAATACAGTCTCTGGGAGCCCCCTTGAACTGTCCTTGAATCTTCCAACTGGATCTGGCCTTCCCCTAAGGCCACAAGCCTCACATTATCATTAGGCCCAAATCTCTACCTAGCCTTGCCCTTCATTGTCCAGCTACTTCCTACCCTTAATCCCATTCTCTTGGTTCCTAGAGTCTGACCTCATCTCGTCCTCCTTAGACTCCTCCTCAAGACCCTCCCTAAAGCCCTCCTCTAGTCACCCCTGACCACCCCTCAATCCCTCCTACAATCTTTGTGTATATAATCTCCATCTTGCCTCCATGAAGGTGCTCAGATTCAATCTAATTCAGTAGGTTGAATCTGGCCCACTTGTGGTAACAGGTGTCACAAAGGGGGAGGGGGAGATTTCTGAAGACAGCCCATTGTGGTGAATCCCTAATAAACTTTGTCTTTTCCCTTGGCTGAGAAGGCTTGAGTTGAATTCTTTCGGCAGGACCCAGTGGGTCAATATTTTGGGGTGTCCAGCACCTCTCAACCTTTAACCTCTTCAATCCCAGGGCTCACTAAATTAAAAGGGAATTGAAAACAACAGCGACAATAATATTTTCCACTTTTCTAAAATGCTTTCACATCTATTAACTTTATGCTGATGAGAATCTTTTGAGGCAAGCAAGAGGAGTTCATCTGTAGTGGTTTCTCTACTCCATTTTTCTCTGGATAATAATTAATATAACCACCTCCGCCTTAACATTTAAGAAAGGAGAAAGCAAACATAGTCTCGTGTTCAAATACACTAAGCAGGCATGAAAATGTCATCAGCCTACAACTCCTTTATCAGCTTTCCTAAACTGTTTGCTGACCAAAGTTCCTTTCAGTTTGTTTGAGCTCACCGAATGACTATATCTGTGCTCTTTTTACAGTTGTGGCCGAGCTATGATGTAACTGTTGAAGTGGATTTGTAAAGCAGGAATCACTGTACCCAATTTGGTCCATTTTTGAGCATATGTTAGAGAAAACCAGATCAGGAATCTGTGCTTTTCTTACCCTGGGGTAGGTTTGTTTGTAGTTCGGTTCACCTTGATAAGATTATCCAAGTCTTGGTTTCTTAAAACATTAAAAAAAAAAAAAGCCCAGATTAATCACACAGAAGGGCATAAAATAAATTTTAACTCTTGAACACAACCTCTTTACCACTGATTTGGTTAAATGCTTGCTGTTAGACATTTTAGCCTTTAATGACACTCTTTAGCCCTATGTAAAAACAGAAAGCTATTAAGATTTTATTGACTCTTAATACATATAACGATTGCATTTTAGGAGGTGTTAACTCAGTAAGTCTGCCTCTTACTTGCAGAGCAATATTTCTCCTTATATACTCTCTTCTACCAAATTTACACAAAGAGTAAGGATGGAAAAGGCATCTAGAATATATTAGGAAATTATATCATGTATCAGCAAAGGATAAAAAAGATATTATGACATATAACATTTTTGTTGCATCTAGGGATTTGCTATGGAAATAAAATGAATATGTTCTGATTCTATATCATATATATGTGTATACGTATGTGTATAAACAGATACACGTATGTGTACATGTATATGCATGTTTACAATTATTCATATATGATATATCTATGTAAATGCATGTAGTGGTATATTATGCACATAGTGATATGTGTATATAGTATATACACATTTATATATAAATATTATAAGATAATGAAATTGAACACACAAGCGAAATTTATTTCATTCATTGCTTTAAACTCATACTTCATCTGTCACATTCACCTCCTTTCATGATAATTTTTATTTTATACTGTTCTCTCATCCCCACACTGTGCTGCCAAAACATAAAAATGGCTCTTGATTTTTTTTAATAGAAAGATGGTCCATTAATCTTGTACAGATACTACAGATCAATAAGGAGCTGGGTCCAGAGTTAGACGGGAGAATGGAAGCAGTCTGGATTGCCTTTGGGCAATTACATTGTATTTTTGAGTAAGCCAAGCCTCTCTCTGAAACAAAGACCCATCGATTTAATGATACACTTCTAGTGATGCAGTATGGTTGCCGGTCTTGGAATGCCATGAGCCCCAAAGTATTAAAGCTGGTAAGAACTCAAAGGACCAAGGATAGATGCATGGTATAAGGGTGAGCAGGCTGCAAGAAAGTATCAATGGAAAATTGGGTAGATGGAATGCATAAAGGATGCAATGAGAAAGAGAGATGATCAGAAATGGAGGTGGGCTAAGAATGTAGGAATAACCAATGAACAGCCCACATGCTCCATTGGTGTCCACATAATGTAAGAAGGGCTAGAGGAAGGGTACAAGAAGTTTGGAGATCCCACTGTGAAGAATTTATAAGCAGATGTGTACAAAACCACACAGGGTGGGCAAACATGGATGGGTTATAAGCTGTACCACTAGAGGGAGTAGCCACATCGATGAGATCACAGATCCATTGAACCATGATCCTAGGTGGCTCTGAAATGATGATGGTTACAGAAGAACCAGAATGAGGAAAAATAACGTTACACTTTTGGACTTTCCCAGCAGTTTATTTTATTTCTGTGTGATCTTATTTCATCACTTGAAGTGCTTATGATTTTGTTGGTGTAGGTTCTCCATCCACCAGTGTGGATTGAAGTCTCTTTATAATTTACTATTCAAGAATTTCTAAAGAAAAAAAAGGAAGGAAGGAAAGAAGGAAGGAAGGGAGAGAGGGAAGAAGGAAGGAAAGAAAGAAAAAAAGCAATAGTAAAAGAGAGTGCATTGATTGCTTAAATTTGTTTAAGTCCACAGACCCAGATGAACTCTACCCCAGTATCATAAAAGAACAGGTCATAAACATTACCATCAATGATATTTGAAATATCATAAAAATTAGGAGAGATTTCATGGGACTAAATTGTTAGTCAAATATGATAAAAGAAAAGAGAGAAGAATCTTCAAACTAAAGTCCATAGAAACTTAACTTAATTCTTTGCAGGAATAGTGGTTTAAGGAAGAGTGTCTCTTGACTGTGCTGGCTGGTATTAAATGGCCCCTCACTTGCTAATGATTGCTTGAACTTGCTCCAGTTCTTTCAAGAAGTTAACCGATATGCTTGGTCTTCTCTATAGCTTCCAGAACCCTAGAGGCCCATCTTTCGAATCTTCACCTTGCCCATGACTATATACTTACGTACCTTTCAGAAACCTATAGAGAATTGAAGGGAGGGCCCCCCAGTCTCTGGTTAGGTCATGTGCTTCATACAAGCAAATGAAGGTGAAGTTAGCTCTTTGTCTTATTTCTTAGGTACAATGTTCCGATGGACTAAAAGCACAGTCAAAGGAACATCAGAGTAAAAAAAGGCAAAATAAATGGTCAGGAAAAGACAATTATGGAATCATACAATTTTAGAGCTAAAAGGGAATTTAGAGATTATCTTGTCCAACCTTATCATTTAACAAATGGAAAAACCAGGTCACAGAAAGGGTAAAGGGCCTGTCCAAAGTTACACAGCTCATTAACAGCAGATGCGGGGTTAAAACCCAGGTCACTTAGGTCTTGTTTCATTATTCATTCTACTATACCACATTGCTTCTACTTATTAAAAAAACAAAGCAGAAATAAAAAAAATTGATGTAAACCTTGAAAAATCAATCATCTATCTATATAATCAAAAACTAATAGCAATATTTTGGTAATAATTTGACAGGAAAGCTCACATTTTCTCAGGATTATAAAGTCATTGACATTTTATTAATTTTCACAAAATTTTATAAAATTTAGAGAAGTTCATTAAATCTTACCCCTGATCACCTTTTCCTGTTCTTGGATTTACTTTGATGAGATTATCAAGATCTTGGGTCCTTTAAACATTTAAAAACAATTTCACAATAAGTAAAATTATGATAAATGCTTAACATTAACATTGATATTATTAATAATTCATATGAAGTTTAAGCTTGGAGGAAATTTATTACTAATATAATACCCCTTTTTATTTGATGGTCTAGACCTAATTAGAGCAAAATGTCTAACATTAAAATTGATATACCTGTTTGAATTCCCATTTATTCTCAGAAGTTAAATTTTGTAAAATTAAGGCTTAAATTAAACAAATCAGTTGACTGATTAGTATAGTTGTGGCCAGCCAAAAAAGTCTCACTTGACCCATTTGAATAATCCTTATTAAGTCAAATTTGAACTTGAAGCATACTTGGTCATAATGTCATTTTTCACTAACAGATGGACCAAATTATTTTTCATAGTAAACTGTCCACTACAAAAGAAAAGATTTCCATAAATCTTACCCCTGGTTATTACTGTGGGTTGCAGGATTCACTTTGATTAGATTGTCCAGGTTTGAGCCCCTTTAAACATTGAAGAAGACATCAAGTCAACCCCATATCAAGAAAATAAAACATTTTCTAAAGCTGAGAAATAGTATACATAATGTTCATAGAAATAACCCCAGGAAGATCAAACATTGTCAATGAATATATTCATATGTGTGCAGGAGCTTTCAATTTACCTGAAAGTCAGCTAGAAAAGCACTCAATTTCAGAATTCCAATCCCAACCATAGATACCATACTGAAACTCTGCTTTCCTCATAATATCTATTTGGTAATACCAAAATTCATTGCCACCTATCCTATACCAAGGGGAATTATTGCTACCAAGCCCAATGTGGAAGGGCAAACAGTAAGTGTCTTTAAAGCAACTTCAGAGAAATTATAACATGCAATGTTCCATGAAAAGCTTGCTAATCAATCACAGAGCTCCTTGCATAAATATATAACCAATTTCGCTTTAATCTATTCAGCCTCTGCCTCTGGTTGTTTTATAACTTTGTGCTAAGGCTACAAATGGTTGCTTATGTTAACAACAAACAACAGAAGGAGCAAAAGGAGTTATGACTCTAGAAATGTGACAAATAATAATTTTAAATGTGATATAAAATAATACATCACATCACTGAAAAACCTATCACTATTTCACTATTCAGCCTTCGGCACACTCCTACTTTCCATCTTAGTGAAATTTTATGTTTCTTATTACAATTACATATGTTGCCCACATACTGCAGCATCAGCAAGTCCTCCTCTGATGTACTGAGCCACCCAGATGTGGAACATGAGTCCATATGTGGGCCTGCCTTTTATACCCTCTTCTTTGCACATTATGATCCTAGTGAAGATTAGATTGAAGACTCTCTGGGGCTGTAACTACCAAACATTGAACACCCAGATATTTGAAAACCTTCAGGTTTTTGAATGACATTATGTTCTCATACGGATATCTAAAAGCGTATAACTATATCCTAAAAGTAGAAACAACACTTTTGGACCTGATATAGGGAAATTTGCAACTCTTCCTTCTCAAAGAAATAAGAGAACAACCAATGGGGCAGGAAAGACCATAACACCCACTCTCTCTCTAAATTTGTTCTGCTTTGCCAGGCATGTTCCTGAGCTGTAGTGCTGCATGGAATGTCATTTGTTTCTTTGTTTTTTGAAAGCTATAGGATTTGAGTGTTGCTTTACTACTTTCACTGAATTCAGTTTTTGTTTTTGAGCATGAATTTTAAAAGGATAAAGCAGGAAACTATAAATCTTACCCTGGAATATTTCTGTTTGCTGAGGGATTCTCTTTGATGTAACTGTCAAGTTCTTGACACCTTCAAGTGAAAAATGAAGTTCTGATCAGAGCAAGTTTATGTCAAATACATACTTCATGGCATCAATAAATGAACAGTGTGTAAACTTGAAGAGAACTCGCTGCCCATGCTACATTCAAAGTTTAATTCTCAGGGTGCAGATTGAGACATAGCTTTTGGACAAAACTAATGTAGGAAATTGTTTTGACAATATGTGTTTGTTATAATGGTTTTCTTTTTCTTTCTTCTTTCTCGGTGGACACGGGAGAAGTTAGAAGTGCATGAAAATAGATTTTTGTTCAGCTAGGTGGCGTAGTGAATAGAGCATTGGCCTTGGAGTCAGGAGGACCGGAGTTCAAATCTGGCCTCAGACACTTGACACACTAGCTGTGTGACCTTGGGCAAGTCACTTAACTCCAATTGCCCTGCCCTCCCCCCTCCAAAAAAAATTATATTAAAAAATCCTTACTAGACCAAGGAATCTACAACCAAAGCAAAAATATTTGTGGACAGAATAAAGTACAACTATCTTTCATTCAAAAACAAAACAAAACAACACCTCTAATGAAAACCTTCAAAGAGTAAGAGTTCACACTTTGAGAAAAACCTTAATAAAAATTGGAGAAGAGATATGTGGGGTTCACTTGTTGAACCAAAATAAAACAGTGGATTAAGAAATATTTGAATCATTGAAAAGACAGACTCTACCAAAATCACCTGAAGAACAAATGTGTTTCCTTTGCTTACCAGAATAACTGTGGGACTAGGGCTCTGTGGCTCTGGACATAACATTCCACTGAAACATTTCAGTTCACACTGCTAGCGATAGGAATAGAGGTTGGAGCTATAACTTCACTGATGTAGGGACCTTCTGGAGGAAGAAACCTCCTCAGTGAAAGGGGGCCAGCACCTGCTTGGCAATACAGTCTTAGAGAGCTGCCTAGAGCTTAGAGAGGTTAAGCGACTTGCCTAACATTAATCAGAAAGCACATATCAGAAATGGTACTTGAACCCAGGTCTTCTGGGCTCCAAATACTGCCAAATACTAACAAAATGCTGCCCTTCATTAATTTTTGTTGTTGGTGTTGTCGTTCTTGGCAAAGATACTAGAGTGGTCTGCCATTTCCTTCTCCAGCTCATTTTATATTTGAGGTAACTGAGGCAAACAGGTTAAGTGACTTACTCAGGGTCACACAGCTACTAAGCGTCTGAGGCCAAATTTGAACCCGGGACAATGAGTCTTCCTGCCTCCAGGCCCAGCACTCTATCCATTATACCACCTAGTTGCCCTATACGTATATTATTTTAAAATTCATAGAATGTTAAGATTTACAGAAAGTTTACAGAATAGATATGCTACCTCATTTGGACTTTGTGATGTTTGCAGAATTCTTCGGGTTGTTCAAAAAGATCAAATGCAATTTTTGTATGTGTATGTATGTACATATATATGTGTGTGTGTGTACGTATGTACATGTGTGTGTGTGTACATATGAATGAAATTTGTATCTATGTGTATATACGAAATTTGTGTATATGTGTGTATAGATATGTGCACATATCCTTATAAATACACACACACATGTACCTTCACACATATATATGTACATACATACACAGATACATAAATTTCATTTGATCTTTGGAACAGCTCCAAGAATTGTGCAAACACTACAAAGTCCAAGTGAGGTAGTGTATATATTTTGTTAACCTGTAAACATTTTGCAAACTTCCAAACGTTATACAAATGTGAGCTGCCTTTACTGCTTCTGTCATTTCACCCACCTTATAGATAAGGGAGCTAAGCCTCTGAGGGTTTAAGTAGTTACCCAGCATCACGTGGCAACAAAATTTCAGAGATCGTGCTCAATCCACAGCTCTGACTCTGACAGTCTCCAGACTAAAGACTGATAATAAGTTGGATTCCCCTGTCTAGCGTGAAAGAAAACCTTTGGGTTAAAGCTTCAAGTCCTTCAAAAACAAATATATAAAATGTTCCATTTAGTTGGACAAAAAAAAAAAACAAACCAAACAACTAAGACCAAAAGTCCTACTTAACTTTTCAAAATAGTAAGAAAAATAACAGCTCATCTTTGTATTGCACTTTTCTGTTTACAATGTTGTTGTATTGTGTTGCTGTGTTGTGTTTTCCCCTCTGTGCAACCCTGTGGGGTGGGTAATGCAACTATTTTATTGATTAGGGAACTGAATCTAAACTTAGAGAGAGTTAGGAAATTGACCAAAAATAGCCATTTAATGGTGGGAAGTAGATCTAACTGAGTAGAATTATAAAGTCCCTGAGAGTGAGAACTGTCTCATTTTTGTGTTTTGGTTTTTTTTGTATTTCCAGTTCTTAGTACAGTGCCTTGAATAAACACTTGCTTTTTGTTGTTGGTTCAATTGTTTCAGCTGCGTCAGATTCTTTATGACCCCGTTTGCAGTTTTCTTGGCAAAGATATCGGAGTGGTTTGCTATTTCCTACTCCAGCTCATTTTACAGATGAGAAAACTGAGGCAAACAGGGTTAAGTGACTTGCCCAGAGTCACACAGCCAGTAAGTGTTTGAGGCCAGATTTGAACTCAAGAAGATGAGTATTCCTGACTGTAGTCCCAGCACTCTATCCACTGCACCACTTAGCTGCCCATAAACACTTAATATAAGTTTGTTAAACAGAATTGAACTTCATATCATCTGATTGCAAGGCCAGGCTTCTTTCCACTCCACTAACTTGTGTTTCTCAAACACCATCCCAGATAGCCATAAGCCACACCAAAGCACAAATTGCACCATGCTATTTGAATTTATCGATCACATTTAGATTTCCAGTGTGTTTTCATTTTGAAAAGCAAGTATTCAATTTGCGATTGAGCTTCCCCACTTCTATTTCAACCTTCCCAAATTAAAGAATCAAATTCTAATACATTCATGTAGGTACAAGAAAGAGTAAAAAGCTCCACATGTCCTACCTCTGGGTATTTTGGTTTCTTTCAGTGTTCACTTTGATGACACTATCAAGATCTTGTTTTCTTTAAACAAAAAGAGAGGTTCCAGTTAGTGATGGTCAGCTGGAATACTGTTCAAAACTATGAACAATGTCTTGACTTAAGAACTAGTAAATATATACTTTCTCTAAAACACTATATAAATTTGGAAATATTGAGTGTCAGGGAATATCATACCAGAACATCTAAAACTGGATTCTTTTTCAAATAAACTGTCTCCTAAGAAAAATGAGTAATATAATCTCCTGTTTTAACCTCAGGATAAATAAAGATAATTACCTATTAGTTTATTATGTAATGATTTACTTAAACAATTTTAAAATTTCTTATAACAACCTTATTCAAAGATATATATCTTCTGCTGAGTCCAAAATGGGCATAAAAATAACCATTCTTTGCTGTATGGAGATATAGCAAATCACTATTCAACAAAGTAGATACAATTAGCTATTCCATTTTTAAATAAGAAGGATTTTTTTAAGATGATTGGTCTTGTTATGCTCCTCATTCTCACTCAATTCTATTCACCATAGGGCCAAGGTCCTTATTATAATGACAAAGGAAAAGAAAAGGAGAACTTACATTGTACCCCATTACCTTCTTGCCATCTGTCCTAACCTACTGGATTACTCCCCAGATCATAAAACCTCCAAAGATCACTCTCTGTCTCCCTTGGGAGATTTAACTCTGTCATCTCTGGAATTCCTGCCCTGTCCTGTTCTGTCCTGCACGATCTTCATTGGTGAGCTCATGAGGTGCATTATATCTAGCCAGCTCCAACAATGCATTGTATTCCACTTCCAAGATATCTTATTACCATATGTTCTATCACCACAGGTACCTTCCTTCCTCCTTCCTTACCCTACCCTCATACTTTCTAGCTCTAGGACTTTAATCAAATCTGCCATTTCTACTGGAAAAGATATGTCAAAAATTCCCCTCTGACTCCACTTACCATCCCTATGGCTTTCTAAGCCAACTTTCTCAGGCCACCATTGCTATCTAGTTAGCTAGCTATATCTATATAAACACACACCCATATCTATATGTATATATACACCCATATCTATATGTATATATACACACATACATATATACATACATATACATCTATCTGTGTGTAGATAGATAGATAGATAGATAGATAGATAGACAGACAGACAGAGTCTTCCCTCATTAGAATATGAGCTCTTTCAGGTTTTGTTTCTATTTCTAGCATTTAGCATATTCGGCACACAGTAAGCCAATATGATAAATGATTTCATTTGTCACTGAAGGTAAGAGAATTAATTCATCTCATGTATCTGGAGGCCACAGAAACCCAATGCATAGAGGTATTATTTAGCTCCATAAGGAATGTAATCTAGGCATAAATAGAGAAACCAGCAGAAGGTATAGGTAGTGTAGATTTTCTGGAATAACAGCCAGATTTATGCTACCTAGAAAATGAAACCCTAACTATAGTGGCCATTCTCATCCCTAAAAGAGCATCAAAAGTCTGGCCTCTAGTCCTCTAGAGAAGACGAAATCAGCTCCCAAATCTGAGCAATACTACTCACAGAAGGCAGTTATTATATGCCACATGATTTATATTAATAGCTAACATTTATATAATACTTTAAGGTTTACGAAGTGCTTTGCAAATATTATCTCACCTGATACTATGACTCCTAGAGTTACTCTATCTCACTTAGACAAAACTAGGTTCCAGTTAGAGACAGTCAGCTAATACTATTAACCATAAGTACAAATAAGGCTTTTAAGTTCAGAAATGCCCCTTAAAAAGCCAATTTCATTTTTCCTTTGATCATCCTATACAGGCAAGTCTTACCCAGTGATATTTTCATTCTGATTGGGTTTCACTTTGATGAGACTATCCAGAGCTTGATCTCTTTAAAAAAAAGAAAAATGATTTTAATTAAGCAACCCAGTACTAAATTGGTATTTGTTTTTTTGTTTTATTTTTAAAGAGATGGTGTAAGGAATATCACCCTGGGACTCATAATCACAGAATCTCCAAATTGAAACGTATTCAGAAGTCATCTAGAACCACCAGATCTGAACGCAAGATATCCCCAGCAAGGGATCAACTAGCCTTTCCTGGTTGTGAAACCTGTAGTGAAGGGGAACTCATTACCTGCTAGAGCAGTCTGTCACCCTTTAGATGGTCCCAACTGTTAGGGAATTTTTCATTACCAAGAACCTAAATTTTCCTCTTTTTCAATTTCTTAGCTGTTCTTAGTTTTGTTCCATTGTTCTTAGTTTTGCCTCCTGGGGCCAGGTACAACAAGCCTAAATCCCTCTTTCGAGTGAGAGCCCTTCACATACATGAATACAGCCATCATATCATCCCAAAGCCTTCTCTTCTTTAGGTTACACATTCTCAGGTCCTTCAACTGATCCTCATATGTGCTACTTCCTATATGATGTCTTTCATGACTCACTGCCCCCCACCTAGGAGCGACCCCTAGAAATTATTTTATGTTTACTATATGTATATGTTATATATATATACACACACACACACACACATATATATGTACATATTTACGTCTATATCTAATTTACTTATGGCCAATGCCCAGGAAAGGGGAAGATTCGAGCTGCCTTTGAAGATCTCAAAAGACCAAAGGAACACTGTGTATAGTAACAGCTATATTGTTTTAAGAACAACTTTTAGTGAATAAGTCATTTTGACTATTATAAATACCCAAATTAACAATAAAGGACATATGGAGAAAGATGCTATCTGTATCCAGAGAAAGAAATGATTAATACAAATATGTATAGAATAATTTTACATATATATAGGTGTGCATATATATGTGTGTCTATACACACACCCACCTAATTGTATCTAATGATAGCCATGGGGGAGGGGAGGGACCCAGGGAAGGAAAAAAAGAAATTTACATGATAATTTTATTATATATTTAAATGGAATAGTAAGTTGTACATAATAGATTTGCAGTTTGTTGTGCAATAATATTATTTTTGTCATACTATGTTATGGATATGCTTATTTTATTCCATAAATTAAAAATGAAACAAATTTTTAAAAATTTGAAAAATTTTAAAAGGCCATGTATCAAAAAAGAAAGAAAACACAAACAGGAGGTGGCCCATTCTAGATACAGGCTTGCCTAGGAGACCGTGAGCTTATGGCTGGAAACCTAGTAGGTGATAGGGAATCCCCCTTATACACTCTTTAGAACTCAGAGAGTTATCTTTATACTAAGCTGACAAAAAGGAAAAAGCCTGAAGGATGGATCCTATTAAATAAATCTGTTTAGCCATCAGGAAGCAGAGGAAAAAAGGGGGGAGAAAGGAAAATAAAGAAATGGATATGATAATTATTATATATTTAAAAGGAATAGCAAGTTGTACATAATAGATCATGTGTAATCATCTTTTTATTATACTATGTTATAGAAATGCTTGTTTTATTCCATAAATTAAAAATAAAATAGAAAAAAATTTTAAAAAAGGAAAGATAAGAAGGGCCAAGTTTTGAAAGGCTTCAAAGTAAACAGAGGATTTAAACAATAAGGAGCCAATGGAATTGTGTGTGCACTTGCGTGCACATGTGCATGTGTGTGTGCATGTGTGTGTGTGAGTGAAAGTGACATGATCAGAGCTAGACTTTAGAAAAATCAATTTGGCGGCTAAATGAAAGATGGATTGAAGAGGGGAGAGGCTTGAGCAGGGAGTCAAATAAGAATGTTGTTGTAATAGCTCAGGTGAGAAGTGACAAGGGCCTGTATTAGGATAGTGGCTGTATGAGTGGAGAGAATGGGATGTGTACAAGAGATGCTGTATGTACAGTAAGTGCAAGTGAGGAGTCTAGGATGAAGATCATAATAGTGACAATCATAATTACAAGTATAATAAGAGCTAGTATTTATATAGCTTTTAGTATGAGCCAGGTACTTTGCTAAGCGCTTTATAAATATTATCTCACTGAAGGTCTGAGTGATTGGGAGAATGGTGGTACCCTGGATATTAATAGGGAAGTGTGGCAGAAGGGAGGGTTTTGGGGGGAAAGAGAACGAGTTCTACATTGGACTTTTTGAGTTTGAGATGCCTTTGGAACATCAAACTAGAGATGTCCAAAAGGCAGTTGTGACAAAAGACTGGAGCTCAAGAGAGAGGTAAGGGCTGGATATGGAAATCTTCATAGAGATGATTGTTGAACCTATGAGAACTAATGATTCTATAACAAAAACTTTGGTGTACATAAATTGACCATAGACTACTGCAGATATTAAATTGAGGATGAAAATTCTTAGGAATATGACATGGAAAGCCAAGGTCCATTAAAAGATAAATTCTGACACATACAAATATGGGAAAAATTGCCCTAGGTTAAGCTATATCCCACCAGCTCTTACCCTTTTCCATTTTTATCCATCTTGGCATTCACTTTGATGATGCTGTCAAAGTCTTGGCTTCTTTAATAAAGATTTATTTTTAAAATTCATGTTAGTAATGTTACATATAACAACCTTTTAAATCAACATTAACTCCAAATATCAACCCAACCCCTGTAGTAACACTAGATGTCCTTAGGACAGAAACGATCAGTGAAGACTTTTGACTTGATTATGGTAACCTTTGTCGATAATGACATCCAGTTAAAGTCTTCCTACTGTATAAGTCTCAGTCTGACACTAACACTTGGTGATATCCACTTTAAAAACAAAAAATTTCCATTAAGCCTTACTCTAAATGAAACTACTAAGGTCTTAGATTCTTTATTAAGCATAAGCTATTAAAAAGCTTCAAGAACCAGATCTTCTATACTATCTTTAAACAACAGCGATAATAACCATAATAATTTGTTGTTCAGTTGTTTCAGTCATGTTCTACTCTTTGTGACCTCATCTGGGGTTTTTTTGGCAAAGATATTGGAATGGTTTGCCATTTCCTTCTCCAGCCCATTTTACAAATAAGGAAACTGAGGCAAACAGCATTAAGTGACTCGCCCAGGGTCACACAGCCAGAAAGTGTCTGAGGCCAGATTTGAACTCAGGTCTTCCTGTCTCCAGGTCTGGCACTCTATCCATTGTGCCACCTAACTGCCTCAATTGCTGTTATTTAATGTACATTATATGTACAATACCTGGCAGGTCTATCTAGCTTTATGTACCAGGAGAAAGAATAGTCATGGCTAAGAAAATCAATAGTATTAGGAACTCCTTGATTAGTAAAAGTGCATCTACCAATGTAAGTTGGCACCTTTCTTTGTTGCTTAAAGAGTCTTAAAATTTGCCTGGGGTCCTTAAGGGTTAAGTGCCTTAAGGGTCATACATTCAATATTTGGCGGGACTTGAACCCAAGTTTTCCTTGCTCTGAGGCAGATTTTCCCCCATTATACTTCCTCTTCCTTCCTTCCCTCTCTTCCTTCCTTCTTACCTTCCTTCCTTCCTTTCTTCCTTTCTCTCCCTCCTCCCTCCCTCTGTCCACATGGACAGTTATACATACCTTTACCTACAGATGCTCTGCCCAAAGGAATACAAATTTTGATTGATGAAACCTAGCAAGATATCTTGGGGTCTATGGGCTAGATTATTTTTATAGACCATGCCTTAAACCCAAATCACTCTGGCTCTCATTGATTGGCCAACTTGGTCTTTGTTTGGATTCTGATGGCTCAGAGTGAATGTAAATAGCAATTGTTTCTGGTTTGGCCAGAAACCCTGAGGGTCTTTCCCTCCCAGATTGATTTTATTTTTTTGACTAAGTAAAAGAGGCCATTTTTTGCCTCATTTTTACCTAGTCTTAATCACTGAATGGGTGTTGCCTCAGACAAACTGAGATCTGGGAAAGAGTTTAGCTCAAAATAGTCAAGGCCTCCTATTACAACTAGGTCTATCTCCAGTCATCCTGATCTATATCTTGCCACTGGACCCAGATGGCTCTGGAGGAAAGAGGGAGGTCGGTGACCTTACACAGCCTTCCCTCACTTAAATCCAATTCACTTGCAAGTTATGACATCTCCTTCCTGATGTCATGGTCCTCTTTGAGAACGTAGGGCAAACAACAATAAAATGATAACTCACATGAAGTATTTAGCCCTCTCCTATTTCTCTAGTTTTCTTACATCTTATTCCTCATCATGAATTCTTAGATCTAGTGACACTGGCCTCCTTGCTGTTCCTTTAAGATTACACTCCATCTTTTGACTCTGCACATTTTTTTCAGCTGTCCTCCACGCCCATTTCTACCTTCCTCATTTCTTCCTAGTAGCTTCCCTGGCTTCCATCAAGTCCCAACTAAAATTCCATCTTCTATAGGAGGCTTTTCCCAAGCCCTTTTAATTCTGGTGCCTTCCCTCTCTTAATTATTTCCTATTTACTATAAATAGCTCATCTGTACATATGTGTTTGCTTCTTGTCTCTCCTGTTAGATTTTTGAGCTCCTTGACAGTAGGATTTTTTTTTTGTTTCTCCCATGCTTAGCACAGTGTTAGGCACATATTAGGTGCTTAATAAAGGTTTATTGACAGATATAATGCTTTCAGGTATAAGCACTTTCCCCACAACAATTAGGTAAGGTAACTAGTTTGAGAAAACCAAGACACACAACGATGATATAAAGCAAAAAAAGTAAAATAAAAAATTGACCTAGGAAATAATCCCAACAAATTAAGAATCTTACTTTTGGCCATTTCTGTCTGCTGTGTGATTCACTTTAATTAGGTTTTCAAGGCCTTGGTTTCTTTAAAGATATGAAGAAAAAAAAATAAGTCAAGTTAGGGTTGTTACATCTATTGTCTTTTGTCAGTAGCATCTCGACCCATTAAGTGATCAGATGTTTGCAGAGCCACAATAAGTCAGAGATAATTGGGACTTTTCCTTGAGGTGTAAATATTTACAGGGTGGTGACAGTACCGGTAACCCTTTAGCTGGTAGAAACCACTAAATTTAGTACCAAACAAGATAACATGTTTACTTTGCCCAGTATCTATACTCTAGATGATCCTTGCCTTGGCCCTGTCCTGAAGGGGCCTCCCTAGCAGAGGCTTCCATGTATACTAGTCACTGACCCTTAAGCCAATATCCCTCCCTGTCCAGCATTCTCTGTCTTTCTCCAACTTTATGGTTTCTCCTTGCTTTCTCTACCCCACCCCTCACCCATTGTTTTCCCTAAACCTCTTCTGCAGTGTTGCTCTGGTGGACAGAATTACCAGGTAATGCCCATGAGTGCTCCCAAAACCAAAAAGTCCTATTGTCCTTTGAAATAATTAATTCATTGAATTGTCTTTGCTGTTCACTGTGTAGAATTGGCAACAGGTTTCAGTCTAAATGTGCTGTGCTGAAAATCTCCTCTAGCAACTAATATCCAGCAATTCAAATGAATCAATTTAGAATCAAACTCCCCACCAAGCCTTACCCTTTGTCATCTTTGTCCTTATGAGGGGTCACATTGATGAGTGTGTCAAGGTTTTGGTTTCTTTAAACATGAAAATAATTCAAATCAGCGATGGCATGTGAAAAGATCTATGATTTTCTAAGTTAATGTTTTCAAAAATTCAGAAAGATATTTCTTATGAATAGTTCAAGTGTAGCAATATTAAATGGCTCTAGATAGAAATTGAAGTTTTTATGTGCATCATGACTGAACTTTGATAAATAAAAAACCTCATATTTCTCTATCACATTTACATGTACATTTTTATGCCAAATGACAGAATCTTCATATGCCTAATGCTTAAAAACACAGTCAATGTGAAAGATAATCCCACCAAGTCCCAATATTGATTAATCTTTACCCTTTTCCATTTTCATCATTCCTGGCCTTCACTTTAATCATATCGTCAAGATTTTCATTTCTTTAAATATAAAAAATAAAAGTGATTTCATTCATTCAACAAACATTTATCAGGCATTAACTATATAAGAGGAACTTTACTAATGAATAGCTATATATTAAATTTTCTATTAGTTATCACTTGTTACTTTGTCCATGTCATATTTCATTCTTTTAACTTCATAAAGTCTTTTGTTGTCACATGGGAACTTACCAAAGTGACTAATTCCTATTTCAAGTCCCACTAAATATCAGGTCATTTCAGACTACCTCACTTCCCTCATCTCTCTATACTACCAACTGCGTTACACCTAAGATTTAATATATCTCCCTTTTTATGTACCTGTTCTATTCTTACCATATCCCAGCAATATCTTTCCTCTCTCAACTCACCAAATATTTTCCCTTATGTCATTTGAATTTATGCCATTTGAATTCTTGCAATCTGACCCCTCCCATAAACTTTGCTGAATTGTAAATAGAAAATAAGTTAACCCTACCTTGTCTGAAAACAAAATTACCTTAACAGTCTATTTTCTTTCCATCAGACAAATTTTATCTTTAACCCACTTTGTACTTCTATTTAATGTAATTGTGATAGATCCTTTTTACTTTTGTACAAATGCATTTATTCATGTTTGTATGGGGCTTTTTTGTTTGTTTGTTTTCACATTGTCTACATCCTCATTAAGGGCTTTAACGCCTAGAGATGCAGACAAGCTATGTTTGGCATGCTCAACTTGAACACAAACAGTATTGCGGTATCCATAGGTTGGCACTTAAGAAGAGTTTTTAAAAGATAGTTATAACAGCAACAACTAAGATGATAAAATTGTCCACTCCTTAGTAAGCAGTAAAAATATAAGTAGTCAATATGAAAAATGCTATAACCAAATTAATAGAAAACTCATCCATTCTTACCCTTTGCCATTTTTGTCAGTTCTGGGATTCACTTTAATGAGATTATCAAGCTCTTGATTTCTTTAAACATGAAAAAAATTAATGAAAAATTATGTTACTGGTCACTGCCCATTGTATCAATTAACAGTCTAGGATATAAATTATGTCAGATTATGCAATAGTCATTTACTGACCACTTTATTCAGGGCTATGGTCGGGCTGGCAGGGAGTATAAAATGATAAAAAGATATGCAACTTCAGAGTTAGAAGGGACTCTAAATTAAAGAACATCTCTTCTAACTTTGACACTTAAAGGATGAGAAAACAGAAACCTGGAAAGTTGGGTGGCATGCCTCAGGCCTTACAAATATGTTAGAGATCCAGGAATAGAGCCTAGCTTTCCTAACCTCCTTCCCAGAGCTAATTAGACCATCAATTTAGAGCTGGAAGAGAGCTCAGAGGTTATATACTTCAACCCCTTAATTGTTCAGATAAGAAACTTCAGGCCAAAGACATGAAACTTCATTTCACCTGAGAACCAGTGACTTACACAAGGGCTACATAGGTAATAAATAAATAAATAAATAATATGAGATTTGAACCCAGGTCCTCAGACCCCAAATGTAGTATTCTTCCCATTGCCTCTCTTTCTTTGCTCTTAAGGAGCTTAGAGATATGGTTGGGAAAACTAAAAGATACACATATGAAATGAAAGGACCAATTACAAAGTCAATCAATTGATAAACATTTGTTAAGCACCTACTGTGTGCTAGTCATTGTGCTAAGTGCTGGGGATTCAAAAATAAACAAAAGACAACATAAATAACCCAAAAAAATGATACATAGGGATCCAAATATACAAGAAAAAAATTATTCAACAAATAGAATGTAGAATAAAGGAGTGATTAAAAGTGGCGTAAGTGTGTGTGTTGGGGGGGAGGGGGTGTTCCCAAGAGAAAAATGTCCAATGGGTCCTAACTACATTTAGTTCACTGGAATGACCCATTAGTGTTTGTTATATATAACATACCTAGTTTGCATGGAGTTTGTAGTCTAAGGAGATAAAATACTGACCTAGATAGCTTATGATAAACATTATCACATAAGAGGGTTAAAAAAAGAAAGTGCCATATGAGACCTGAGAAAGAAAGTATCTAAAAAAACATAATTCAGTAAGTAAATCAAATAAATTAATAACTCTTTTAGATCTATGTTATCAATGCCAGAAAACAAAATTTCCCTTTAATTAAAGACTACAGGACTGAAATAACCTGTCTGGACAACAATATATCCAAATTAAGAGATAAATCAAGTCTTACTTTTTATCAGTTTGTTCTGCCTTAGGATTTGTTCTGAAAATGCCATCCAAGCCTTGGTTCCTTTAAACATAAGCAGAACCACATAAAGACACATGCACACACACACACACACACACACACACACACACACAAACACAAAATAAATCAGACTATAGTCAATGGTAGTATTTAATTTGGCACTTAATTTGGCAATAGCATTAAATTCAAAAGAACACAGATTAAAACCAGTTTGGAATAAATGGCCCAACTGGCAATTTCTAAAGACCATGGTACTGCAATCCTTGAATATATTGAGTTTCAGACTGAAGCCCAGGAAGGTTGTCACTTATTCCAGGTTCCATAGCTAATTAGTAGCAGAACTGAGACTAGAATCCAAATCTATTAATTAATTGTTAATCCCTAGCCCAATGCTTTATTTGTTTGCTTTGCTTTTACTATAACTGCTTCTGTGTTTTGGTTAACATTTTTAAAGTTTGCTTTGCACTTTTTTCATTCATTCATTCTAATTCTGTATCCTAAAAGTTATTTTAGTCTGTTTGTGCTAAACACTTGTACGTTAACATTGAACACAAGTTAAATTATTCACTACTGCTTCTTATCAGCTTTTTAAGTCACACAACATTTAGTGTAAGAGATGCAGAACCAAGAAATAATACACAAAATCGTTGCAATAATATAAATATAATAAGCTAAAAGGCAGCTAAACTCAGATTAATTGCAATAACCAATCTTCATATCGGTGGACAGGTGAGGAAACCCATTTTCCTCTTCTTAGAAGGGAGATTACTAGGTCACAGATGATAGATTTAGTGCCTGAAGGTCTTATACATCATCTTGCTCAACTTCTTATCACAGAGATGAAGAAAAGGGGCCCCCAAAAGGGGAAATCATTTGTCTAAGGTCACGAAGGTGATAAATGTCAGAGTTGGTTGGCAGACCATAGGTACGGAATGTTACATATGCTATCTCAGCTGTTTTGTTGATCAATTTGCTTACCTGTTTTACTTTGTTATAAGGGAAGATTCCATAGGCAGAGCATATGATGGGAAATTCCCATGGTATAAAAAGCAAATGGCTTAAACTGAACTTCAATTAAAATTTAAAAAACAAAACAGACAGATTATACTTGGAATAATGAGTGATGTTTTGTCGGACTCTGATCTACGGTGGCAACAGTGCCTATTTACCAAACCAAGTTAATGGGACATATAAGTTAATGGGAAGAGATATTTTCAGTCTTCACTTTCAACTCCATAACAATAAATGAACAGACACAATAACAAACAAAAAAATCCATACTTAGTAATCCTAGAATTTTTAAAGCTACATATGCTTTT
Organism: Trichosurus vulpecula; assembly: GCF_011100635.1. NCBI lineage: Eukaryota > Metazoa > Chordata > Mammalia > Diprotodontia > Phalangeridae > Trichosurus > Trichosurus vulpecula. The sequence continues at coordinate 339,991,554 of NC_050576.1, read as the reverse complement.
GATATTCAGAATCAATAGTTCTTTTAGATTTTCACATACATGGCTTCTATTAAAATACTTGTAGGTTGCTTTTCTCAGATTCAGTGCATTTCCCATTATATTGACACACAAATCTCACAAAAAGCCACAAAGGTTTCCTTTTTTAAAAGGAAGCTCTTTTAAATCTTACCTATTCATGTTTTTGTTCATTTTGATGAGATTATCCAGGTCCTGACTTCTTGGGAAAAAAAAGAAATCCAGCATCAGAGAAAATCTACCCAACAACAAACTAGGTCTAATTGTGAATTCAGTTTGTAGGAACTATTCAATCAATTTATAATCTGTAGAGGGAAAATTCCAACAAAGAACATAATGCTTTAGATTTTCCAGATGACTCTTTGAAAAGATAATTACAATAAGTAAACAGTGGTATTTCACTCTCTTATCTAAATCAAGATCCTCTTTCTATGGATATGAAAGGTTCTCATAATAAGGTAACAACAACGAAGGATTATTTTACCTTCACTCATCACCCCTAAGGGTTTTCTATGAAGGTAAACTGAAGCAGAGAGAAAGTAAATTGATATTTTAACTTCTTTACTGGGAAAGCATTTTAATAGAGAACACTTTAGAGAACTAACTATAGGAAGTTTCCAAAAGTACTTGGGAAAATTCTGGCCTAAGGAGGCTGAATCACTGTCATCTCTCTTAAAATTGGCATTGGCTCCAGAAAATTCAACTGAGAGTCACAGATTCAATTCAAGGTGATTAAGACTAATCAGAAATCAAGCTAACTTCAGGCAGGAAACAATGAGTTAATTTTAAGGGCACCTCCAAGAATTTAAATTATTTTTTAAAAAATTACTATTTGACAATAAATTGACACTTGACAAATACTAAATAAAACAATCACTTTCTTAGACAACAAAACAAAAAACGAGACTTGTTCATGGAATTGCACATCTCATATGCAAGTTTGGTTTTCTATTTAAGGATATAAGTTCAATATGTAGCTTTCAAAGCTGTCCTGCTCGCCTAGACTTCTTTCTGCCTTTCCTTCTTTTCTCTTTTCTGTATTAAAAAAGAAAATTGCCTCAATTTCCTGCTTTTCTGTCCTTTTCTCATTTTGTTCCTCTCTCCTTCTTAAATCTCTCTTCCAAAGTTGAAGGAAGGAAAGAAGGAAGAAAGGAAGGGAGGGATGGAGGAAAGAGGGAAGAAAGGAAAGAGAGAGGAAGGAAGAAAAAAGGAAGGAGGAACAAAGGAGGGAAGAAAGGAAGGAGAAAAGGAAAGATGGGAAGAGGGAGGAAGGAAAAAGGGATAAAATGAGGAAGGGAGGAAAAAAGGAGAGAAGAAGGAGGGAGGGAAGAAGAAAGGGAGATCTAAATGATTTAAACTATGGGGAATGACCACTGGCCATTACATCCAATAGCAAAATGCAGCAGTAGGTTTTTATTTTCATCACTGCTCTTGTCTGCTGTCACCATTCAGGGGACTAAAGCAGATTATTCCCTCTAAACCTTGATCTTTTAGACCCAAAGCTTTTCCCCTTACTCCTGTTTCATACTTTTTCTCTTCAGTGAATCACCATTATATTTATAGGTAACAGCACAAGAAACTCCTTTACTAAAACATAAAAAATTAGGATATCTTGGAACAAATTGCATTTTTTTTTTTACTAAATCTGATGTTTCATCCATGTAGTGGACTCCTTACTAACTCAGATGGGCAAATATTCTGCCATTTGCAGTTTTAGTAAGGTGCCTGTCACACTTCACAAATGCTTGTTGACTGCTTGTTTGATTTAGAGATTTTCCTAGGGCATTTAGTTGTGACTCGTCCAGAATCACAGCACTGGCATATTTCAGAGACAGGACTCGAATCCAGGTCATCCTGACTCCTGGGCCAGTCCTCTATCCACTATGTCACACTTCCTGTCTACAAGCTACATTGAGATAGACAAATTATATAGAGAAACATCTTTTTTCATGGGGAGCAGTATTTTGAACATTTCTTGATTGCTCTGTGGCTTCATCCAGTGATGTGCTGGAGCCAACTTGAGCTTGCTTGTAAAAGGCAATGGTTAAATTTTCAATGCAGAAACGGGCCAGCACTTCAGAGGCCAGCACAATCAGAGCTTGATTTATTGTTTTGTTGATCATCCAGACTTTAAAAAGTTATGGAGAAAATTTTAATAATGCAGACCTGAAACTGTGTTATGGGAACATTATGGGGGCTGGGGAGGGGAAAAATCAGTTGTTAAACATTTACCAGCACTCTTTGACTTCTCTACTGGTCTACTTCAAGCCCTTTAAACTCTGTCTCTGAGCAACCAATTCTCATAGAAAATAAAATCCTTTCTGATCGTTTCCCCAGAGGTAAATCTTGAATTAAGGCTGAAGCTGCTTTCTTCTTGATACCAGGAATAGATAGCTTTATACTGTGTAGGATCCCAAACCCAGAATGTTTTGAAATAGTTTCCTTTCACTCGATATCCAGCCTAGGTTAAAAAATCTGCAAACTTGTGTTCTTTTCCTTTTCCTTTATTTTATCAACAACTCATCCTCTATGGCTCTTCATACTTATTCTCCTCACCCATCTCATCTATCCTCTAACCTTGGTTCACAATTGATTCCCCAGAGCTCTATATCAACACCAAGTTGTCTCTCACATTTTTTAGTTTGCTTTTTCCTTATCCCTCCTAATCCCTGGTGATCATTTACGTAACAAAAATGTATATTTATAAAGTAGCATTCACTTATCATAAGTCTTTCTTTCAGACCAAGGCACTGCCATTTGGATGCATATAAATGTAATGGGGGAAGTAGGTTTCATCAGAGCTGCCTCCCCGGGTTGACCTTGACTGGGGAGATATCCAGGGGCTCCTTGAGCCCCTTCACTATGCTTGCTCAATTGTTCTTGCACTAGAAAGGTGCCTGGTACAATAGTATAACAGTCTAAGCAAGATCCTTTCATGCCTTTGACAATATGGTAATTTAGAAACTGCCACAGAATTGAATTCTTTAAAGTGTATTATTTGTTCAATGGTGGGATTGATGACTGAGAATAAACAAAAGAAGAGACAAAGTTGCTGCCCTGTCATAAATTTGATTGCCACTGTATGCTTGTTCAGGACAAATGATATCCATTCCCCTGACACACTACTCCATTGTTATTTCTTACTTTAAATTCTACTCACTAACCTCTAAATTGTTTAATCCTTCTGTGTCAGCTGGGGAAAGATGAAACATAGAAGCTCTATGAATCATACCCCTTGTACTTTATGACTATGCTGCTATATATTCTGACAAGACTACCACGAGCTCTCTCTCCATCTCTCTGTCTCTGTCTCCATCTTTTTCTCTCTCTTTCTCTTTGTCTCAAAATAAAATTGGGCAGCTAGGTGGTGTGATGGATAAAGGGCCAGTCCTAGAGTCAAGAAAATTTATCTTCCTGAGTTCAAATCTGGTCTCAGACACATACTAGCTATGTGACCCTGGACAAGTCACTTAACATGGTTTGTCTCAGTTTCCTCATGTGTAAAATGAGCTGGAAAAGGAAATGGCAAACCACTCCAGTATTTTTGCCAAGAAAAGTCCAAATGGGATCACAAAAAAATGGGACGACACGACTGAAACAACTGAACAACATAGATCATAATGGAGCCGTTAGTGGTTAATTAAGCATAATGCTAATTGTACTCTGAGTAAAGAAATAGAAGAAAGCAAAGAAAGTACATATAGCAGAGTGGCTGGACCTATGGCCTAAATGGTAAGTTGGGGCCAGATTACAGAATCATAGAATGCCCTCATTTTATAGATGAGGAAACCGAAACAGAGAAGTTAGGTGACTTGCCCCAGGTCACACAGAAAATAAGTGTCTGGGACAGGATTTGACCCCAAACCTTCCTTATTCCAAGTCCAGTGCCCTATCTCATGGGAAGTGTTGATGACCTGGCCGATAAGTCTCTACTTTTTCCCATGGGCAATGGAGACCTTGGAAGGATTCTAAGAAAGGTAATGATGCGGTTAAAGTTTTACTTTAGGGAAAGTAATCTGTAAGTGGATTGCAGCAGGCCAGGCAATGAGAGTTTTGGATAGGGGACCAAACTGGAGTAGCCATTGAAAACAAATTTTTCCTCTGGCTCTTCTTTTGCTAGATTCCATGCAAACCACCCATCACCCTTCTATTAAGACAAAACTATCTGGGAAAAAATACAATAAAATTAAATAATTTGCACCTTTCATAAAATTATTTACACTTTAGTTTACATTCAAAAAGCGGGTTTTGAGAGTCACCCAAGTCTTAGGAATAGGCCATTCATATATTGTGTCTCAGCAGATCATTTCATTTATTTTATTTCAGTTCTATGTTAGTGGCCAATCTTTTTTGGATCTTTGTACAATCTCTGTACTCTGTTTGGAACTTGGTTCAGAGACAACACACTGAAGTCGAATATAGAGATGGAGATTTCTGCTTGGATCTGACGTTGTGGAATTGGCTTTCAAAAAATTGTTGAAGCTGTGGAAATGTCTGAAGTCACATGAAAAAGAGTGTTTAGAGAAAGTGACACAAGCATAATTAGCATCTATTTAAGGTCAGATGCCAATTTCATCTAATATAGAGACTTTTTATTGGGAGATGAATTGCTTTCCTTCAGAATAAATTACAATGAGAAGCATTGGGATTTTGATCATAATAGAAACTCTTAAAGTAACAGGTTAAACATGCTTTCACTAAGCATTAGGGAAAATTAAAAAACTAATGGATTCTGAGGATCTTACCCTTTATCATTTTTCCCAGCATCCACTCTGCTGATGTCATCCAGATCTTGTTTTCTTTAAATAATGTAAAATCAGAATAGATCAGAAATAGGTCACCATATGATTGAACTAAAACCATTCATTTGTTTTCAACAAGTTAAAACGGTTTAATTCATGAATGATTCAGGTGAATAGAGTAAACAATTACTTATATTGAAAATCATTTCAATTATTAGGATCTTAGTTTCAATTTTCTGGGTCTTTGTATGACAAGGGGATTGAGTGAGATGATCTCAAAAGTGCCTTTTAGGTCTAACATTCCATGACCACATCAATTCTATACTTTCAATGAAGAGCAGCTCTGGTGCTTCTCTGTGGCCCCACAGTGACCTTTAGGTTCTTAAAAACTCCACCAGAAAAAGGTAAGTTTTATCATGGAGGAACAACTTCATCTGAAGTAGAGAGAAGCCATGAGGTGGGCCAACTGAAATGAGCATTTAGAGCTCTTACCAAGAGACTTGAATTTTGCTTACCTTGCATGTTAATTTTAAGTCAATGGAAGTGCTTTTGGCCACAGTAATTCATAAAATCATTTATGGGCTGCATTCTATATAACAGGAAGAAATTCTCAAATTGATGAAATCCTATATTCATTTGAATATTTGAGTATGTATGGAGGAATTAAGGTGTTGCAATTTATATCATTTGAAGGAAAATCACTGATAACATCATAGCTCTTTTGAAACATCAAATTATGAATTCTATACCACACCTCCTGTAGTAGTAGTTATAGCTAGGTTTTTAGAATTGCCGCCTAGTGCTCACTGAAATAACACCACTATTCACATTACTTACATTAAAAAAAAAATGGTATTAAAACAGATTTCATGTTCAAGCAAATATAGAATTGTGGACACAGGATTTTATGTTGGAGCTAAATAACATTTAATTATATATACAAACAATGTGTCGTTTGCCTTTCTGGGTCTCCTAATGGAAAAGGAGGAACCTGTATCAATCATCATTCAATAAAATCCTACCAGAAAAGCATTGAGAAAAGTTTTGTTTTAGTCAAAATGGGTTTATATTTCAAGTACAGTTACTAAATTAAGCATGAAATGGGAATTGGCAAAGTTAAAATGTAGACTTCTGGTTTCTCTTAACAATTTATGATCAAAGATTATCTTTGGTCTTTTCCTACGTGTTTGCCCGGCCTCCTTATCCTTTCATATTGATTCTCCAGAAACCATCTTCAACAATTATTTTTGCTCCAGAGGTCATTTCTTAATTACAAAGGAAACATTTCCTTTACATGTTCTTTCATTTAAATTATCTTGCTGTGATTAAAGCAATTGCAAATATGCAAGTTGTTCTAATTTCATTTTAAGGACACTGGTTTAGGAATGGATATCTTAAAATAGGCAATGAAGCCAGAACAAGTCATATGAAATGTAATTCCTTCCATATGAAAGCAAATTCACTGATCCACGGATATAGTAGGTTACTCCCTACAAAATAGACTGGCCAAATTCCCAGGATGCCAGGCTACCAAGTGGGGTTTCTAGGGGCAGCAGAGTAGCTAACAGAATATGCTTTGGTAGGAAATTAGTGGATGCTTTCACTAGACATCACAGTCTGGTTTGAATGAAGCAGTGTAGTATTTCGTAGTTAGTATGGTGTCCACATTGGCTTACCTGTTATCCTGTCGTGCCTGTGGAGGTGATGGAACTGGAGAATAAGGCCTTGGAAGTGTTAGGGGCAGAGTAGTTGGTTCCCTTTAAGACAAACAAAAAAAAATCATTTCATTATGCAAAAATGATAATTTTCTAAGACCATGAACTATAAAACTTAATCTTAGGTAGAAATATAACCCATAATCTAATCCAATGATGCTTACCAGCACATATGAACATCATTCCATTATAACGTGTAGGAGGAAACAGATAAGAATCCATAATGGACAGAGCTTGGAAGATATGAGATATTAAGATTATGGAAGGTGAAAAAAAATGCCGTTTGACTTTTTCTTCTTAGCTACTTCAACTCCAACTTGAGGTACAACACATCTTTTAAATAGCTTAACATTTCATGAGGGTTTTTTGCTAAAACCTTGCCATACCAGCCTAGTAGCCCATGAGCATGATAAGTAGCACTCAGGCATCAATGTATAAGCTTCTTTGGTAATTAAGTCAGCTCCTCCAGGCTGCTAGGAAAACAGCAGCAAATGTTCTCAATTCACTGGCTCTCGAGGTAAAGATGAACTAACATTCCTGACTAAGTTTCTGCCCAAACACTATCAATACAGGATGCAAATAAATATTGCCAGGTGGAAGCTTTGGATAAAGTATTAGAATAGTATTAAGACTAGCACGGTGCAGTGGATAAGAGCGCTAGCCGTAGAATAAGGAAAACCCTTGAGTTTGAAGCCTTCCTTGGATACATATTAACTGTGTGACTTTGGGCCAGTCATCAAATTTCCCTGTGCTATCAGTTTCTTCCTCTGAAAATGTGGAAAATAAATAATACCTACCTCACACAGGGCTGTTCTGAGGATCAAAAGAGATCATCTACATTAAGTTCCATATATTAGCTATTCTTATTATTATCTGAACTGGCACAGTATAGTTACATAACTACGGAAGATGGTCACGGGCATATTTTATCTGTGATTGAAGACTGGATCATATTAAGGGCCTATGAATACATATGATACAGAGGGCACAGGTATTAGTCTAAAGACTAGAAGTTTTTAAATTTGTACACATAAAGTTGGTTTTACCTATTGAGGACTTGTATAGTATTTAAGTGCTTAGGTGATGATTTCTTGCCCCTACATATCACCATTCCCAGCAGGCATGGGAAGAATATCTGAAATCCCACCATTAAAGATTTATGTCCTTGGGTTAGAGCCTGACCTTCTTTTAAAAATGTAAGTGCTTTGGAGAGGGGTATTTACTTAAAAAGCCATTTTCAACCTTTAACACTTTGATGTGAATTCAACAATTCCCTGTGTGTCTGGAACATAGGAATAAAGTCATATTTATTGATTGAATTAATTTATCAATAAAAGTTCAGAGTTTCTCAGCTAACTGATAAGAGGATGTGGAGGGTGAGTAGGGGGTAGGAAGGGTAATTTGCTAGTGCCACAAATTCCTAAGGGGAGAAGATGAGCAACTAACATGGCAAAAAGAGTTCACAAAGGGGAGACAGTAAGGTGACCTACTTTGCCTCCTTCACAGTGTAGTTAATGCAACATAGAAAAGGATTCATTCCAAATCTTCATCTGCTAAATTTTCACCATTTTAAACAGGCTACGTGATCCACAAGGTGATCTAAACACTGATGGTAAATGTAGGAAGAGAGAAAATCCCAGAGGAAAGGATAATATGGGGAGGGACTTAGGAAAATGGCCCTGGGATGGATCCAAGAATGCCCAGGATAGAAACAACGGGTATATAGAGTTGAGAGGGGGGAAAAGGAAGGGCTGATGGAGAAGTGAAATTTTATTCAGCACTAGGATGCATTTTCACCCCTGCTGGGACAGAGGCCAGTCAATGCCAGGTTTATTTCAACCCACCTCAAAGGGGCCTTCATTTCCATCTATGTGCTGACAAGCACAGATGACAAAACTGAGGAAGTCCAGAGCCAACGGCGAGGGCTCATTTATGCCCTGCCAAGAGCACAACATGCTGCCAAGCACGGGCAATTTAAATGCAAAAGCAAAGGAGGAAGCTGTCGCTCTGAATGTTTTTGAGAGACAGGAAGAGAGAGGTACTCATGTAGAAGGTTCCTTGCCGACAAATACTCTGGGAAGCCTCCTTTGTGAACATCAACTTCCCCACCAAGACAGACACAGGGAGTACTCTAGAATTACAGCTTGTTGACTAGAGTTGTGCAGAAAACTAAATAAAGAGAACCGGTCTAACCCTGAGCTTTTTACAATGTTCAGAAACAGAAGGCTGTGCTTGATTTTCAAACCAGACAGAAAATAAACTCAAAAATCATGACTGTTTTGATGAAAATGTTTCCTATTCATTTATCTTAAGTCGCTGAACGATCTTGCCTTGCCTTGGTGACTTCTTTGACCATGAAGTCAAGAGATGTATGGCCATAAAAAATGGAGAATTTGATAAAGGAATTTCTTTTGCTATTTACTACAGCAGAGGGCTGGATTAAACCAGACATGACTGGATCTCTACTAATGAATTACTCCTTCAGTGTTCAGTTCTTAGGTGGTTGCTCAGTTGGTTCAGTCATGTCTAATTCTTCGTGACCCCATTTAGAGCTTTATCCACTTCACAACCTAACTACTCATGTCTAATCCCATCAGATTAACATCATTTCAAAGGTTTGCCTATCTATCAATACATAAGGTACCTAGCAACATTTGTTTGGTCAATAGACATTTTCAGGATATTTTTTAAAAATCTATTTATTTATAACAAAAAAAAAATGAGCATAGCACCTATTATCCAAGCATTGTACCAAGTACTATGGGATATATAAAAGAAGAAAAAAGCATAGTCTTGTTCTTTCAAGGAGTTTGTAATAAGGTTGGAGAGACAAAACATTACAATGTACAAGAAATAATTATAAACTATAATAAGGCCCAGCTAGCTAAGTGCCAATGTTATATAAATGCTATAGAAGTCAAAGGAATGATTGATATGCATTGACTACTCTGTCCTAGATACCCTTCCTTTTCTGAGTTTTTGTGACAGTGTTGTCTCTTGGTTTTCCTCCTACCTATTGGTATGCTCCTTGTTCTCCTTTGATAGATCATCATCTATGTCTAGGGCAGATAGGTGAGGCAATGGATAGAGCCCTGGGCCTAGAGTCAAGTCCTGAGTTCAAATCCTGCCTCAGACATTTATTAGCTGTGTGACTCTGGACAAGTTACTTAATGTTATTTGTCTCAATTTCCTCATCTGTAAAATGAGCTACAGGAGGAAATGGCAAACCACTCTACTATCTTTGCCAAGAAAACCCCAAATGGCATCACGGAGAATCAGACATGACTGAAACAACTTAACAACAATGAGCTACTGCTTTTCCTTGAATTCTTTGCCTGGCATCTGGGATGAGGAATAGGGGGAGGAAATCAGCATAGTAGAGAGGGAGCTCTCGCACACACACACATACATACACACACACACACACACACACACACACACACACACACACACACCCCAACTCCAGATGTGAAGGGGAAAGTATAGAGTGGATCTCCATTGCTCTCATCTGCTAGGCCAAAAACCTCTGTCCTTGGAATAAGGAAAGAAGAAATTGTTTTTAAAGAAAGGCATAATAAAGATTACCCTTTCTCAGTTTTCCATAAATGACTAATTTAACCTTTTATAGTAGGATTTTTGGCCAACCAGCAATGTTATCTCCTAATAATGATTTGATTCTCATGGAAATAGGATTCCCTATAATGATGTTTCAATTGGCATCATGGTTTTGCAGAACCAGTTAATGACATTAAATAGAAAATGACTTTATAGTAAATATTAAGGACTCCCAAACTCCATGTTGGATTACTTGGGGCTTTTCAGATTGGAAAAATTGTTATTGGCTGCTAAATTATTTTAAGGCTTTTTCACAAGTTAACAAGAAAAGTCATCTGTTATTCAACAATCTCATACTTGTAAGCCCTTTTGGAAACCTATCAGGCAGAATCACTTGTCATCAGAGGCAGGATTTCTTTTTTTATAATAAAACTATATTAAGAATTTTCTCAATATGCAGATCAACTGTTATTTTGCCTTGTTCACGCAAAAATCAGGGAAATTCAGCTCTTTCCATCTGCCTGAGTTCCTCTCAGAAAGGCCAATAAACTGACGTTCAAAACATCAGAAATCGACATTGCTCACTAGTGTCAAATAATGGAGGGCTCAAACATATAAGATCTATACATCTGTACACAGAAGGAGACAGCTTTTGTGTACAAAAATGAAGAAGGAGCTATTGAGGTATTGCAAGAGATTTTAGTTCAAGGAAACAAAAAAAAAGACCAGATTTTTTTTTTTAAATCAGAGTATGGTATAGTTGAACAAAAATAGTACTGATAGTTAATAGAGCTGGGTTTTAGACTTAGTTATTTAACAAATTTGCTGTCTTATTTCTCTTATCTTCTCACTTTTCTAATCTAAAAATGAAGTAGTTCATCCCTAGATACTTTCCAACTCTTAAATTCAATGATTCTGTTTGTAAGCTGGGAACTGAATTTATCATGCCTCCAGGACTAAAGAGAGATGTTCTCAATACCAACATGTGTTAGCATATTAATTTGATGATTCTGGGTCATCTTCCATGCATAAAATTATTTTAAAATGTAAAACCAAAATGCACACATATTTATAAACACTAAAATAATTATTACAAAAGTTAATGAATAATCTATGAATACAGTAAAACATGAATACAAAATTCACTATTACAGTCTCCAATTTTACTAACAGATTTTATCTCAGGACCTTTTTATTCATAAAACATTATAAGTTAATGCAAAACAGATTTCAATTGAACAAATAAAATATAGGTATTTTTACTTTTATATTATTAAATTTGTAAATGTACTTGTACTCGAAGGGTTAACAACGTTAAAGTAATATGGAAATGGTTAGTTGGTTTTGTGGTGGGGTTTTTTAAGCATCATTTATGGTTTACAGTCAAAAAATAGCTGCAGAGCAAGGTTGTCATGGCAACTCATAAATCGATCAAGCATTTTTCTTTTAATTGTCCACCAATCAGCTAACTGGAAAGGAAAGGAGGAGGAAAATATGGGAAACAAGTGAGGAAAAAAAACAAGATGGTGTATAGAAAGAATTTAATTAAGGAATTATTGTAATTTTGTTGTCAGATACTTGGGATGTTGGGGTGAACATGGTTATCAGGAATATTTCTTCTTTGCATTTTTACCATTATTCTAGAAACCACTATGTCTTTCCCCTATTATTATTATTATTTTTTTTAGTTACTAATTGAAGAGTAGAACATTTTTTGAGTATGTACTGGAAAACAAGTACTGTATATTCACTTCTCAGTAAATTTCTGAAAGGACCTTTGGTTATCAGTCATCCATCCACAGTCAGAAGCCTGAGTAATATGCCTTATTTTGATTTAACAGGAAGGAGTGTGGAGAAAAAAGGTTGCATAACATTTTTTTTTTTGTGCTCAGGGCTTTTGAGGGGAGGTACAGGAGAGTGGGACAAGGTTGATTTGAATGAAAATTGGCAATTATAGTTTTAGAAAGTTCCCTCAGGCAACCTCTCTCTCCAGGTTGTACCCCTGGTTTCCCTCTCAGACTTTCTCTACCTCCACCCTGGAAGGGTATTTAACACATTGGAAATACTTCTCTCTCTACCCCCATTGGCTGGTCCCTCCTAGAACATCTAAGGAAGACACTTATGTCTTCACTCCTGTCCAGACTATAATCCTGACTCACCTTCTGGACTTGATCTAAAATTGTTACCATGCCAAGCACCTTCATTCCCCACTTTTATGTATTGCCTAGAACATAAGCCCCTTGAGGACAGGGACTGTCTCTTTCTGCTTATATTTATATTTCTGGCAATTAACACAGTGGCTGGTACATAGTACTTAGGTAATGCTTGTTGACTTGACCTGGGCGTACTTGAGAGATTTCCCTGGGGCACTGGGAGTTTAGGAGATTAGCCCAGGGTCATCCACACACTTCTTTCTGACCAGGACTCCAACTTTTAGTCTCCAAGGCCAGCTCCTTATCCATTTTGCTACACTGCCTTTCTTTATGCTATGTTCTGATATAAACAATGACTACATTATTAACTTGTCTAAAGAAAGTAACTATATTTCATTTGTTTTTCTGAACTTCCTAAGAAACTGGATCCCTTCCTCTAAGAGGAACATCTTGAAGATCAAGTAAAAGGACTTTTAGGAGCTAAGAGTTACCCTTTTTTGCCATGTGTGCATGTGAATCCATTTGCTCCAGGACTCTTTATATACTTGGGGGAAAATATGGCGGAGAGTTTGTGGGGAATGTTTGGGCAGAACATTTAATTTCAACTGTTCTTCCTATACTATATCAGTAAATAATTCTTCCTAAAAAAAAAACCTTAAAAAAACTTTCTATGCCATTGAGACACATTTCATATTTTCTTAGTTCAGGACTAGTGAATGTTATTAATCTTCCAAAATGGCTCTAAGTTTGAAAAGAGATGAACAACTAGAAAAACAAAGACGTACACTAGTGATTACTGACAGCAAATTTTCTCTGGAGGGAGGGAGAACTTCCTCATAAGTATCATAAAGGCAATAGATATGAGTGGAGGAAACAGTGGGAGTTGGAGGAGAGAATGAAGAGAATGTTTCCTAAGTGTAAATTTCAGCAGTATCCAATAATTTCCATTATTCACCAAATTTTATATTTCTTTCCTGTTCTATATTTCTTTCTCATATATACCCCCACACACATTCTTACCTGCTGTTCTGCTTTTGCATCCTCCAGCCTAGAGATGACAGACCAGGGACCAGAGACTAGAGACCACGCCCTTGGGGCTCTGGAACTCCCTTACTGGACTGCACTGTCCTGGTTGGTAAATGCCTCATATGTCCTGCTGTATGTAGCTGGCCCCAGATGTACTTCACTTTATACTCTGGCAACCCCTCTTGATTGTCCCCCCTTCCTACAGTTCTAGAACCGTAATCAGATCAATTCTGCCATTACTAGTAGAAAAGGTACATGTATCAATCTGCTCCTTTGTGTCTTCACCCACTATCCCTGTGATTTTTCAGATGAAAACACTCCTCCCTTGCTCTCATTTTCTTATACATCATCTCTCTCAATTAGAATGAGAACATGGGCAGGCTTGCTTTTTGTGTTTGTATTCCCTGCATGTAATAACAGTCCCTTGTGCAAAGGAGGTTTAGGTGATACAATAATTAATAACTGCTTTTTCATTCACTAACTCATGTATTACACTAGGTGATTTTATTTTTTGACTCATTTATAGTTCTAAATGATAATAACCAAATATCTGCATTGTACATTGTAATGCGTCTATGACTCAGTAGATAGAACTAGAACAGGGGTGGGGAACCTGCGGCCTGGCCCTCTAGGTCCTCAAGTGCAGCCCTTTGACCAAAGGACCCAAAGGGACACATGTGGCCTCCAGGCTGCAGGTTTCCCCACCCCTGACTTAGAGAATTGACTGAGGCTCAGAAAAATGAGTGGCTCCAACACATAGTCACACTAATGACTGTCAGAAGCCACTTATGGAACCCAGATCTTCCTGACTCTAGCTCTAGCATTCTTATCTCCTGTTCAAATAAGAATGAGAATTTTCCTGAAAGAATATCTAAATCTCTCATGGATGTTTGTTTATCTAGAGAATGTATTGCAATAAAGAGTTTTAGCGTTCATAGCATTAGGCTAGAAATAGCCCATCTCCATGGTTCCATTGCCAACAATGTTAGATGAACACCAGTGAACCTCAGCAAAGAAAGGGACATTGAGACTAAGCAGGCATTTTAAAAAAAGCTGCCTCAATAATCACGGATCATATCTTAAGCACACAACCCAAGGAAGAAAGACTGAAGACAGGGTGTATAGTCTCCTCAGGAAAATTGATTGCCAAACAGATGATAGAGATAATAATCACTGTAACTTCAGGAGAGGGAGAGACTATAATTTGCTGGGAAAGCTATGTGGAGAAAAAGTGAAAATTAGCCAAAGCTTTGGATGGGTAAGATTTGAAGAGGTGGGAAAGAAAGAAGGAGCATAATTAAAGAGGGAAAAAGAATATCAATCACTTAAGTAGACTAGTTAGACTAGGTTAGAAGCTGGGATGTGCTAGAGCCACCTAATAATGGTTCTTGGGAGCTAATTGTTAAATTTTCAGCATAAGCATTCACATATCAGAAATATCAGACACTAAAAATCAGGGATAGGTTTATTATTTTGTTGATTTCCACTTAAGGAAGTGATGGAGAAAATGTTAATAATGCAAATTAAATTTAAAGTGTGTCATGCACTTCCTTCCCCCCCTCCAGACAATTATTAAACATTTACCAGTATACTACTGGTTAGAGGGCTTATATATAGCATGTAAAGCTAAGGATGGTTATTTGGGATCTCAAATGCCAGGGTACAGAGTTTGAACCATGAGATAATTCCTAAAGGCACTGAAGATTGTTGAGTAGGAGAGTAACATGATGCATGACATAATTTTCAGGAAGATTAATCTGGCAATGGTTTGTAAAGTGGATTTGATTGGGGAGAGTATGAATATCAATAAGTAGGCCATTGCTAGACCATTGACAGAAATAGAAAGGAAGGAACAATTGGATAGAGAAGAAATAAAGGTAGCAGTTATAGACTGCTTATTAAAGACTTAATACTAAAGAAGAAAGGAAATGGAATTATAGTGAGAAAGAGCAGGGGTCCATATGAAGGTACTAGGTTTGGGTTTTTGTTTTTTAAAGATAGTGAAACCCTGCACATGTGTGAAGTCAGAGAAGACAAAAAATTTTATGTCAATCAGAAAACTAATTTAAAAAATCTGGTTGGGTTTGCTAAAAACCCATTTCTTAACCTTCAACATAACAAGAAGCATTAAAAAGTAAGAAAGACAAGTTGTAGCTTCAAGTTTCTCAAAGGAAAAGCACTTTAAAAATCAAGAGTTTTATTGTTGTATTAATATGACTCTCTCCTTTCGAGCAGGTAAGTCTGTAGTAGTGTTGCCCCTCCTGACAAAGAAATGGTTTATAGTACCTACTAAATGTATCATCCATGACTCTAAAAAAGGAATGAATGTTTAAATTGATCGATCTGCTCTGATAGTAACCTTTTGTCCTTAGCTTCAGTGCTATGGATGTCAGCCAGTGTGCAGAAGAAGGATTACAATTCATCTCCTTTCCCCAGTTGAATCACAACCAATAAACCATAAATTGCCAGGGCAAACAGCCAAATGATGTCTTTTTTCTGCAGGCATATCTCAACTAGCTCAATTGAACTGGGAACATGAGAAGTGAGCTTGTGAATAACCCTTCAGTTCCATATGCAGTAAGGTTATAAAATAAGTTCCTTATAATGGTTTGCATTTATAGATTAATAATGAATAGAGGAATAAAATAAGAAGTGATTTTGGAAATATAACACTGTGAATAATAATTGCTGGCTCTTTCTATCAGGTTAAGACTTGGTGGATATAGAAATACTCGGGATAAAAAAAAAAGCTGAACCTCAGAATTCCTAGGTTGTCTTCCCTTATGTTTTTTTTATTCCACTTGAGAAAGACCCCACCATAACCTCAGACAAAATGTGTCCAAAACAGAAATCATTCTTCCCTACCTAGCTCCAACCTGCTCCTCCTTCCAACTTCTTTATTTCTGTTGAGGGTACCATCATCCTTCCAGTCATCTGGGTTTGCAACCTCAGCATCATTCTTGACTCTTCCTTCCTTTGCCCTCCCTATATCCAACCACTTGCCAAGTCTTGTCAATTCTACCTTTATAATATGTCTCATTTATCCACTTCTCTATACTCACATAGCCACCATTGAGGGGTGGGTTGGGGATGGGAAGGAGTTGTCCTCACATTTCTTCATTTGAGTCCTGCTTGA
Source organism: Trichosurus vulpecula (assembly GCF_011100635.1). Lineage (NCBI taxonomy): Eukaryota > Metazoa > Chordata > Mammalia > Diprotodontia > Phalangeridae > Trichosurus > Trichosurus vulpecula. The sequence goes on along the minus strand of NC_050576.1, from coordinate 339,975,212 downwards.
TCTTTGTCATTTTGTTACATTTTTTAAAAATTTGTGATGTGTAGTTCTTTCCATTTATAGACTACTGTATATTTATACCATGATGCAGACAACTGAAATCATAATAGCAGATATTAACTTATTTAGGAATTATCCCAGTTAGATAAAGCTGGGAATTACTAACCCATTAAACAATCAGATGTTTAAATCAGAATATTGTTTATTTGTACTCATTACTACTCCCACTCCACACTTTCTCCAAAAAGATAGCATTAACAAAGAGCTCCACAGGGTAAGCTGGTAGGGGGAGGGTTTATCTCATCTCTTCCACTAAAGCCCTATGTAGTTAAATAATTAATATGGGAATTCTCATTGTGACCATTGAACATCCCAGATACCTGCTGCTACTGACTCTAAGAACATTTCAAAAGGGAAGGGTATATGAGATGAGGAAAAAATGGCATCTGTGTTGTCAAGGACAACAGTGACTGATACCACACAAATTTGACTGCACATAGAAGAATAAATAAGATGGAAAAGCGTGGAAAGATTTACATTAACTGACACAAAGTAAATTAAGCAGAGCTAGGAAAACATTATATACAATAAATACAATGATGTAAATGGAAAGAACTACAAAACAATTTTAAAATACTGAAAAATTATAAAGAACAAGCTTGGTCTTGAAGAAGAGGTATGAAAAGATATCCCCCAACTCCTTTGCAAGGAGAGGAGAGGAATGATGTTGCTAAACTTTTTTTCTGTTCTTCCTTTTTTTCTTTAAAAAAAAATTCTATGTTATAAGAAATGGCTACTGGAAGAAAGTTACAGGGGAGATAATCTAGGCAATCTTAAAACATATTGACAAAACACTACATATAAAAAAAGAAATAGATTGACCTTTCCAAAGGCAATATTAGACATTGCACCCTCAACTTCTCAGAAATTGCTCTCTCAGCTCTCCCTTTTCTCCCAAATGAAGTCATCCATTCACTCATTCAGCAAATGGTTACTGAGTATCTATTGTGTGCAAGGCACTATGCCAGTCATTGTGAAAGATAAAGATGACCAGGAGACAGTCCCTATCTTGCTAATAGAGAAAATGATCTACACACATCTGTAACATAAGGTAAAAATGTAATACATGGCATAACAAACAAATGAACAAGGTACTGTAGGAGGTGGGAAAATAATCTCATCACATGGCAGGGGAGGAGTATGGTTCAGACAAGAATCACTTGAATTCTTGTTCAAGTGATGTCTTGAAGGATGGTAGTTTTTCGACACATGGAGACAGAGGAAAAGAACATTACAAAGGAATGGAAGAGGGAAAGCAAAAGAAAGGAGACAAAAGAGTATTAATTGTATTTAGACAACAAGGAATGACCCAATTTGGCAAGACAATGGTATATATAATAAGTTGGGGAAGATAGAAAGCCAGGAAGGAAGGTTGGGCCCAGATTCTAAAGGTTCTTGAAAGGCAGGCTAAGAAGATAGTACTAGTTTTTGAACAACATTATAAGAGGAAAGGCTTTTGAGTAAGAATGAGACATAATAGAACCAATTAGAAAACTACTGAAGTAGCCCAGGAGTGAGATAATTAAAATCTAAACTAGGATGGTGGTAATAAGGATGAAAGGAGGAAAACAGAATGGACATAAAAATACCTGAGTATCTGGGGTGGTGAAGAGTCAAACAAAGAGCCTTTGCACACATCTGAAATGCTCTCCTCTCCACATCTCTACTGTTGAAATTTTGACCCACCTTTCAAGAAGGCCCAGCTTACTTGCAACCTTACCTGGTTCCCCCCAACCAGAAGTAAGCTTGTCTTCCTAAAAACTTTCATAACATCTGTTGATAGATCAGCAATTCACTTTTCCTATTCAATTGTATATAAGTTGTATATGTGTATGTATGTGTCTTTCCAGTCAGATTGTAAACTCCTTAAAGGAAAGGACTTCTTTATATTTGTATCACTTCAAAGTTCAATGCAGTGTCTTGACAATGGCAATTTAACAAATAGTCTTGACCATAGCATTTAAGAAATGTTTGTTGAATGGATGCTGAAATGATTGTCATGGAAATTCCATAACAAAAGTGCCCTCTACATGGTTTATATTTTAAATTGTTATATAATATCATATTGCTCATGCTGCTTTACCCATTGTATGAGAGGAGCAATTGCAAAACTTTTGATGCATCTAACCACTGCCTGGTGTTGAACTCCACTTTCTGTCTTTACCATATGCTTCCCAGTGTTTTTCCAGGTCAGTGGGTAACTGGGATGACCATATGTCACACCCAACTTCCAAGAATGACACACTAGCCAAGTTAGGATTTTGTATTTTACCTTCAATATATTCCAAAATCCCTTTTTGGATCACTGCCTTATTGTGGCAGAGAGACTTGCATAGTTCAATGAAACTATGAGTAATACCCAACATGGACAGGTCATAGAGCAGAGTTCTGAAAAAAGGTGATCTACTGGAGAAGGAAATGTCAAACCATTCCAGTGTCTTTGCAAGAAAGCCCCATGGACAGTATTAAAATGAAAAAAGAGATGACACTGGAAGATGAACCCCTCAGGTCAGATGGTATCCAACACACTACTGGGGAAGAGTGGAGACAACTACAAGTAGCTTCAGAGAGAATGAAGCACTTGGGCCAAAGCTGAAAGGAAGCTCAGCTGAAGATGAGTCTGATGACAAAAGGAAAGAATGATTCTGTAAAGATCAATACTGTGTAGGAACCTAGAATGTATCATCTATGAGCCAAGGTAAGCTGAATATGGTCAAATAAAAGATGGAAAGATTAAACACTAACATATTGGTGTCAGTGAACTTATATAGATGGGAATGGGTGAATATAATTCATTATATATACTACTGTTGTCAAGAATCCCTTAGAAGAAATGGAGTAGTCCTCATAGTCAATAAAAGGGTGAGAAAAGTAGTACTAGAATATAATCTCAAAAATGACAGAATTATATCTGTTTGAATCCAAGGTAAAGTGTTTGGCATCACAGTAATACAAGTCTGTGATCCAACTACTGATGCCAAAGAGGCCAAAGTTGATCAGTTCTTTTAAGACCTACAGCTTCTCCTAGAAGTAACACCAAAAAAAGATGTCACATCCATCATAGCAGATTGGAATACTAAAGTTGGAAATCAAAAGATAATTGGAATAACAGGCAAGTCTGGCCTTGAACTATAAAATGAAGCAGGTTTTGTCAAGATAACACAGTGGTCATAACAAATACTCTTTTTCAACAACCCAAAAGGCAACTCTACACATGGACATCACCAAATTATCAATATCAAAATCAGACTGATTATATACTTTGCAGTCAAAGGTAAAGAAACCTTATATAGTCAGTTAAAACAAGATCTGGAACTGACTCTGGCTCAGATCATGAGGTTCTTATTACTAAATTCAGAGTTAAATTGGAAAAAGTAGGGAAAACCATCAGACCACATAGGTATGACCTAAATAACATCCTTTATGAATGTAGGATTACAACCAAGAATCACCTACCCAGCAAAGCTGAGTATAATACTTCAGGAGAAAAAATGGATATTCAATGAAATAGAGGACTTTTAAGCATTCCTGATGAAAAGACCAGAGCTGAATGGAAAATCTGACTTTCAAATACAAGAATTAAGAGAAGTATAAGAAGATAAACAGGAAAGTGAAATCCTAAGGGATTCAATACTGTTTACATTTCCACACGGGAAGATGATACTTGTAACTCCTAAGAATGCTTCCATTATTAGGGCAGTTAGAAGGAGTATTGATAGACAGAGGGCACACGTATGAGTTGACTATGGTGGGATGAATCCAAAAATTAAAATTAAGGAGTGATAAAGGGGGAAGTAGTGGAAGAAGGTAGAAGGGAGAAGTAGAATGGGATAAATTATCTCACATAAGAAGGGCGCAAAAGAGGTTTTACAAGAGAGGGAAAGATGGGGCGTGGGGTGGGAGTGGTGAGCAATGCTTGACTCTTGTTCTCATTGGAATTGGCTCAAAGAGAGAATAATATACACAATCAGTTGGGTATAGAAATCTATCTTACCCTACAGAGAAGTAGGAGGGGAGGGCGATAAGAAAATGCGGCAGGCTGATACAAGGGAGGGAGGACTGGTGGAAGAAGTGGTCAGAAGCAAAACACTTTTGAAAAGGGAAAGGGACAAAAGGGGGGAAGAGAGAGAGAGATGGATAAATTGGGGAAATAGTAGAATGGAGGGAAATACATAGTTAGTAATCATAACTGCGAATGGGATAAACACCCATAAAATGGAATCAGCAGAGTGGATTACATGATTTAGACATAAAAGGTGATGCCATAAGCAAATTAGGGAAACATGAAAAAGTTTACCTTTCATATCTATGGATAAGGGAAGAATTTATGACTAAACAAAAAAGAGAAAGTATTATGGGATGTAAAATCGATAATTTTAATTACATTAAGTTAGAAAGATTTTGCACAAACAAAACCAACATAGCCAAGATAAGAAGGAAAGTAGAAAACTGGGGAAGGGGGGATTTACAGCAAATTTCTCTGATAAAGGCCTCATTTCTCAAATACATAGAGAGCTGAGTCAAATTTATGATAATATGTGTCATTTCCCAATTGATAAAAGGTCAAAGGATATAAAGAGGCAGTTTTCAGTTGAAGAAATCAAATTTATCCATAATCTTTTGAGTAAATGTTCTAAATCACTATTGATTGGAGAAATATGAATTAAAACAACTCTGAGGTACCACTTCACACCTATCATATTGGCTAATATAACAGAAAAGAAAAATGCCAAATGTTAGAGGGGACATGGAAAAACCGGGACGCTAATACACTATTGGTGCAGTTGTGAACTGATCTAACCATTCTGGAGAGGAATTTGAAACTATGCCTAAAAGCCTATAAAACTGTGCATGCCCTTTGACCCAGAAAATACAACCATCAGGTCAGTATTCCAAAGAAATTTTTTAAAAAGGAAAATGACCTATGTGTACAAAAATATTCATAGCGACTCTTTTTTTTTTTTGGTAGCAAAGAATTAGAAATCAAGAGGATACTCATAATCTGGTGAATGGCTGGATGAGTTGTGGTATATGATAATGATTGTACAATTAAAAAAATGATGAGTAGGATGCTTTCAGAAAGCCTGGTAAGACTTACATGAACTAATGCAAAATGAAGTGAGCAGAACCACACATTATACATAGTAACAGTAATATTGGACAATGATCAACAGTGAATGACTTAGCTCAGGGGCTGGGCCCTCTAGGTCCTCAAGCCCTACCCCTGACTTAGCTATTCTCAGTAATACAATGATTTAAGATCATTCTGAAGGACTTATGAAGAAAAATGCTATCTACTTCCAAAGAAAGAACCAACAGGGTCTGAATGCAGATTAAAGCATAATTTTTTCCCTAAACTTTCTTTATTTTCCTTATTTTTTTTTTCTTTTTGTCTAGGTTTTCTTTCACAACATGACTACTATGAAAATATGTTTTACATGACTGCACATGTATAATCTACATCAAACTGCTTGCCTTCTCAATGAGGAGTAAGGGAAAGGAGGGAAAGAATTTGGAACTCAAATTTTTTTTTAAATGAATGGAAAAACTGTTTTTAAATGTAATTGAAAAAAAGAAAAGAAAAAAGAAAATTAGAGATAGCAAATTAATGTTGCATGCAAAAATGGGCATGATATAAAAAACAAAAAATGGCAGAGACTTAAGAGAGGTAGAAAAGATTAAGAAGAACTAAACAAGAAAGATCTTAACATCAGTGGTAACTATGATGATGTGGTTGCTAATCTAGAGCCAGACATACTGAAGAACAATGTCACGTGGGCCTTAGGAAGCATTGCTAACTATAGGGCTAGTGGAGGTGACAGAAATCCTGATGAGCTATTTAAAATCCAAAAAGATGGTACTGTTAAAGTGCTGCATTCAATATGCCAGCAAATTTGGAAAACTCAACTGTGGCCATTGGATTGGAAAAGATCAGTTTATATCCCAACCCTAAAGAAGGCCAATGCCAAAGAATATTCAAATTACCAATCTTACAAGTTGTGCTCATCTCACACACCAGCAAGATTATACTTACTATTCTGCAAGCTAGGCTTCAGCAATATGTGAACAGAGAATTACCAGAACAGGCTGATTTTCAAAGAGGCAGAGGAACTAGAGACCAAATTGTCAACATTTACTGGATTATGGAGAAGGCAACGGAGTTCCAGAAAAAAAAAGCAATCTACTTTTTCATTGACTACACTAGAGCTTTTGACTGTGTGGATCACAACAAAATCTGTCAAGTCCTCAAAGATATGGGAGTATCAGATCATCTTACTTGTCTGAGGAACCAGTATGCAGGTCAAAAAGCAACAATTAAAACCAAACATGGAACAACTGATTGATTTAAGATTGGGAAAGGAATGAGATAAGACTGTGTATTGTCACCTTATTTAATCTGTATGCAGAGTACATCATATGGAATACCAGTCTGGATGAATCAAAAGCCAGAATTAAGATTGCCAAGAGAAATATTCATACTCTCAGATATGCAGATGATATCACTCTGATGGCATAAATTGAAAAAGAATTAAGAAGCCTCTTGATGAGAGTAAAGAGGAGTGTGTAAAAGCTGGCATGAAGCTCAGCATCAATAAAACTAAGTTCTTGGAAATTGGTTCCATCACTTCCTGGCAATTAGAGGGAGAAGAAATGGAAACAGTGTCAGATTTTATATTCTTGTGTGCAAAGATCACTGCAGATGGCAACTGCAGCCATGGAATTAAAAGACTCTTGCTCCTTGTCAGGAAGGCTATGGCAAATCTGGATTACGTACTAAAAAGCAGAGACATTATCCTGCTGATAAAAATCTGTATAGTCAAAGCTATGGTTTTTTCAATAGCAATGCATGGCTGTGAGAGTTGGAAAGCTGAGTGCCACACCTTCAAATCATGGTGCTAAAGAAGACTTTTGAGAGTCCCTTGGGCAGCAAGGAGGTCAAATCAATCAGTTGATACTTAAAGAAATTAAATCAGGCTATTCACTGGAAGGTCAAATACTGAAGCTAAAGCTTAAATACTTTGGCCACATAATGAAAAGTTGGAAGTTTTTGGAAAAGACCATCATGTTGGGAAAGATTGAAGGCAAAAGGAAAAAGGGGATGGCAGAAGATGAGATGGATAGATAGTGTCATGGAAACAAAGAATGTGAACTCAGACAGACTTCAAGAGATAGTGAAGGATAGAAGGGCCTGGCAAGCTATGATCAATGGGATCACAAAGGGGACATGACTGAACAACTGAATAACAATAATATTTCAAAGTATCTCAAATAACAGGTTTTTTTTTTAAAAAAAAACAGGACCAATTCTCCTATAAAATTACCCAACAAATTAGTTTTGCCTTTCTTCCTTACCTTCTGCTTCCCACTGCATTCTGGGTGGCATTATACCCTGGAGGTGGTGGAGGAAACCAGGATTGTCTGTTAAGAAATAACACATGTTATAAACAGAATGTTCAGAAGATCTAATCCTAAAGCTATGTCTCTTTAGCATCAACTTGCAAAGTTCAGCAGCCAACAAGACAAATTATTTTATGTTATTTTTTTACTAGTACCAATTCTTGTAAATAGAATGGAAGATACCCATGATACATTCATGCTTTCTACAGTGAAGTAAGTTTTCTAGTTTCCTTTGGACACTAAATAATAAGACATTGTAGTGATGATAGTGTCGAAAAAATGAGTGAAAATAAAAAGAATAAACTTAGAGACCTAAATAGTGTCATCTTTAGTGCAGAAAGCTTTTTGCCAATAAAAAAAAATTAAACCTCACTTAATTGCCGTTTGGATTGACAGGAGCATCTGAGAGGTCCAGCAAAAAGATTAAAGGGTAAAGCAATAAAGAGTGTCCAAAGGATGATAGACAGGAAAATGAAGGGTCTGGAAAACATGCTATATGGAGAACAATTGCAAGGACTAAGGATGTTTAATCTGGTGGAAGAGGAAGATTGGGGCAACCATAATAGCTATCTTCAAATATATGATAGGCTGTCATGTGGTAGGAGATGTATTTTTTATCACAACAAAGGAGAGGAGTAGGACAAATAGTGAAAAAGTTATAGTGATTCAAATTTCAACTCAATATTTTGACATATTAAACATTCAACCATTCAGTAATGCTTCACAATGTAGTAAATTTCCAGTCAACGGTAGTGTTGAAATAAAGGCTAGATGACCGCATATGAGGGGTACTGTTGAAGGGACTCCTGCTATGGATGGCAGATTATACTAATTGACCTCTAAGGCCCTTGTAACTCTCAGCTTAAGGGGTCAAACGATAGAGGTTACTAAGTTATGGTGCTGGGCTGACTAAAGTGTTTTTTGAAAAAAATCTCCCCAAGAAATACAATAGTCACAAGTATGGGAGCTAGGCATGAGTCAGCATTGTGTCTTTTATTAAAACCATTTGGTTTCTGGCCCTCTAATACTGTACTAATACTGTGTTTATAGCATGGAATTCTTCAGTCTTTTCTTCTTTTCTAGCATTACAGGTTTATTTACTGTTCTATACCTGTCAGATAAATGGGTCTTATCAAAGGTAGCAAAGGCATGTGGATAGAGAGCTGACATCATAGTAAAGAAGACCTATGTTCAATTCTTACTTCTGACACATACTGGCTGTATGACCGTCATCAAGTCAATTGACCTTTCGGTCCCCTAGGCAACTCTCTAAGACTATCAGTTACAGAGAAGGTTCAAACCTGCATTGCTAGAGGGAGTTCATCACTGGAAATTTTTTATGAAAATGAAATTACAGGTCCAGCTCCTATCCTCATCTTACCATAAAAGCAGGACCTAGTCAGAGATTACAATGGTAATGATCACAGGCATATAGACATTTTTGCCCAAGATTCCTCTCTATCTAGTTGTTATCAAAACCTTTGATTGTACCTTAATTATAACCAGCCAGTCTATACATGGAAAAAAAAGGGGGCTACTTAGGCAGCATGATTTAAGGGCTCTGAGGAAAAGGTTTACTTGCACCCAAAGTTTCTGTCCTCCTAGAATGACATAATGCTCTATGTTTCCACTATCACTGTTATTTTTGAAGTTTGGGTCACTGTCTCTAGAAGGTTCCTACTAAGATTTATGTTGTAATGCAAAGAGCAATGCATTAGGAAAGAAAAGATGTGGATTCTAGTTCCAGCATAGCTATTAATTTGCCATATCAAAGACTTAATTGAACTCAGAATAGAAGGCATCATAAGATCAAAGAGCTAGAGCTAGCAGGTACCTCAGAGACCATTTAGGTCAACCTTCTTCCACATTTTACAGATGATGAAACTGAGACTAGGGGAGGTTAAGTGACTTACATTCCACTATCCTCAAAACTGACCTTTTCTCTACTTGTCATGCAATGCCCACAGACCCTCTCCCATCCCTGTGCTTTTACACTGACAGTCTCTTTCCAGGCCTGAAATGCCCTTCTCCTTACATGCGTCTCATAAAGTCTTTCTCTTCCTTTAAGATGTATCTAAGGCACTATTTTCTGATAGTAGCCTTTCTTGATCTCCCACAATTGCCAGTGTCCTCCCTCCCAAACCACCTTATGTTTGATCACTCTGTGTGTATATATTTATATGTATACATATGTTAACTCTATATTATGCTGTCCATAGTTTTATACTTACTTATTGTCCCATTAGAATATAGGGAGAATACTAGTAAAGATATTTTCATTCTTTGGTACTTATATCCTTAGTTCCTAGCACTTAATAGACAATAAAGACTTGATTAATTACTGATTGCTTAAGGTCACTCATATGGTGCACATAAAAGGCAAGCTTTGAACCCCAGGAATTCTAATCTGGAGCCGCTGTTTTGCTGTTGGTCTTACGCAGCCACAGTAGCCACAAGTCACCTGTTGTTACAATCCCCCTTACCATGCTCTTCAGAGATCTAGTCTAAGTCCAACACTCTGGATTTTACAAATGAGGAAACCGAAGCCCAGAAGATTCAATGAAACTTTCGATTTCACACAGCTAGAGACAGAGTCTGATGGAGAATCAGGTTTTTCTTCACAATATAGGACTCCTCGAATGATACCATACTTTCTCCCATTGGGCAGGACATGGGGAGGGTGGCAATAGGTGGGTCATCACCAGGGCATGGGTGGGCATTTGGGAGACATGGAAGACTACAAAAATAGAGAAATTGGGAATGAAAAAGGGAGGGGAGAAGACGCAAAGACAAACTTTAAACGTCCATCCCAGACAAACCCAGTTTACACAGCCAGGTAGAGAAGTACCTGATTTAGAAGTAAAACTAAGTTATCAGAAAAATATTTTCCCAATGATAAACAAACCCTGAATACCTCTTTTTCTTTACTGGAGTTGGGACGGGAGGGGCGGCCACAGCGGGAGGGGCAGCAGCAGCAGCAGTACTTGTAGTGGTGCTGGTTTTCAAAGAAGTTCCAGGTGGTCTGTATTTAAAAAGAAAAGGCTTGCATTTTTTTGTTTGTTTTGAGGAACTCCAAGAGAAAGGTCTTGGCTGATGGTAACAATTGGGTTAGTGAGGAGGCCAAGATAAAGCAAGACATCCTTATTTCTTGTCTTTAAACCCACCCTCTCTCTCACCATGCCATGCCCCCAACCTCTATTAACACCAGCTCCTACACTTGGCCTCTACCTTCCTTGAGAAACTCTGTTTTTACATTAAATATGATTGGAAATCATCACAAGGGTAGGTCGTGGATTGGGGAGGGACAGGGAGAAAAAGATATTGGATAGTGGTAGAAAGACCCCCTAAATGAGCATCAACAACAAAAAATTAATGCACAAAAACAGTAAGTAGTGAACAAGGGGATAGACCCAAATAATCTTAATAGGTTGTTAATTTTTATACATTAATTATAAAAATTCCTTTAAAAGTAAAATTCATAAAAGTATACATTTTCCTATAAAATCTTCATGTTTTTTAAACATTGAAAATTTTGTTGTTTTAAAGGAAAAAAGGAAAATAAATTTAATACTGAGAATTAAAATTTGGCATGACAAGATCCTTACATATCTTCCATTCATACATTCTGGGCAATACCCATTTTTTCCAAATGCAATCTTGGGCACGTCTTATAGAGAACCATGATTTTGGAGTCCCCTTTCTATTAATAAAAGAATTACAGGGAAGTAAAGGCAAGCAGGAAGGAGGTGGTAGTGGCCAGGAACACTATGAAACTGAAAAACATTAACAGTCAACGACCAGTAGAAAAGGGTACAGAAGAAGTGGGAAGGGATCATCAGTTTATAGCCTCATAGATCGAGAATTGGAAAGGACCTCAGAGACCATCTAGTTCCGGGGTGGGGAACCTGCGGCCTTGAGGCCACACATGGCCTTCTAAGTCCTTGAGTACAATCTTTTGACTGAGTCCAAGTTTTACAGAACAAATCCTTTTATTAAGGATTTAGAGGGCCACATGTGGCCTTGAGGCTGAAGGTTCTCCACCCCTGATCTAGTCTTATAGGTGAAGAAACTGAGGTTTCTGGGAGGTTAAGTAACATGCCCAACATACAGGTAGTTAAGTATTAGACATAGGATTTGACGGGAGGAGAGAGGAAGGAGAAAAGGAGAAAATTAGGGAGGAGAGTGAAAGGAAAGAAAGGAGAAGAAGGCAGAGAAGGAAAGGTGAGGAGATTGGAGAAGAGGAGAAGGAAAGGGAGGGGAGGGAGAGAGGAGAGAGAGAAGGACAAGAGGGAGAGGGGAGAGACAGACAGACAGAGAGATATGAACACAGTTAGTTAAATGTACTTTCATATTATTCCTTAACTACTTTTTACAGATGATAAGTTTAAAGAGAGAGAGAGAGAGAGAGAGAGAGAACAAATAGGAAGACAGAGAACCCAGATTTCATGTTTGTTTAAAGGCATATAAAAATTATACTGTGAGTCTGAAGTTAATGTAGAAGGTGAAGATAGGCAGTACCTTGAATATACATACAAGGAAACAAAGATATTGTGCTCTAAAATATAGTTTCAGTAGAAATGTACATACGGCTTTGTTGCTTCTGGTGTTCTGAATGTGGACAAGCCTCTGATGGGGGAAAAACATCAAAGTTTGAGAAATAAACAAGTGGCAACAAAGAATAATTAATGCCATCTGTGTTATAATCATTCATATTTTGATTGTTCAACATAATGACAGGTTAGAAATTCTTTGAGTGGAGGAAAGAGGAAAGCACAAGTATTTAGATAAATACCAATAGATGGCCTCCCTATCTTGGCTGCATCTTGTGAGAATCTCCAAAGAGGTCTTTTTTTTTTTTTACTCCCCAAAAAAAGCTGCTTCTGTTTTTACCAAATGTCTTTATTTGCTGTGCAGCTGTGTTCAATCATTTTCCTTGGTAATGAGAATGTAAAATCTGCATTTACATGATTTTTTGTCAATACTCTTGCTGCCAGAATGTTTTCTAAAGTAATATACATGTGGTAAATGTAATGAGCTCCAGAGCTGGGCTTGATTTCCAAAACCCCACAAAGTTTTCATTTTTCTCTGGTCATGGACCTGAAATAAAGGCCATTCACACTTGAACCTTTACATATTTTCTTACTACCAGAAACATGAATATAAGAGAGCTTATGAAATACATTTAGTGAGAATGAAGCTTTACAAATTGATAGGTGAGTCTGAGAAGAGTTATGTACTTGAACCTTTTCCCAAAGTTAGTAAATACTTGTACCTATTAGTTAGTCGGTTATCCAAGGTATTGGCCTTATAAGTTTTAGCAGCATCATTTCTGTCTGAAATCCTTTATGAAGAAACATAAGACAAAAGTCTTGATAAGCATTCAGTTTTCAGTGCCCCTTTCAAATTCTCTTTTAAGCTAGAATCACTTAAAAACATAATTCTTCCCCAATGAGAATCATTTTTAAAAATTTAGTCTCTGTCCCTTTCCCTTTATTCCCCCCAGCCCCATCCAACCAGTTGCAGGTCTGGTTTAATTTTATCTCTGATGATTCACTCACATCCCTCTCTGCTTTCAGAGACATGGACCTAACTCGGGCCTTCATTTTCTCTAGACTTGCATAAAAACTTGATACTGTGCTCTATAGGAACTGAGCAAAGCTGTGAACCTAATGCCTTTCCTCTTCCCAGAGTACGAGGGGGTCCGAGGAGGCACCCTTAGTTAGTTGGTTAGTTTGTAACTTAACTACCACTTGCCTTTTCAGACTTATGTCTCACCATTTCCCTTCATGTAATCTATGGACCAGCCAATCTAAACTATTCACTGCTGAATGAACACCTTCAATGTTTTCCCACTTTTGCTAATGCCATCCTTCATGCCTGGAATGCACAATCACCCTCCTCCTCCTCTATTCACTTGTAGAAATCCTTATATTTTCTAAGGTGCAATTTATATACATTACCATGACATACTAGAGTCAGCATGAAAGCATAAGTGTCTTGAATGTCACATCTGACTGGTGACAAAGGTCCTGGTATAAAAACAGTAATAGTGGGGACAATGCGTGGAAAAGTAGCTTCATGGAAGTGGTGATGGAACTCTTCCATTGTTCTCTCATAAAAGGAGCAGCCCCCACCTTTCTGACCACATGCCTACCCATTATACCCTGCATATTTTATGAATACATATTTCAGTAAGGGATAATTCTAAACCCAAACTCTACCCGGACCAAAACAGGATTAAAAGGAACTAGGCCCAGAAAAAAAATTTAAGGTCAGTCTGTAATTCCTGAACCAGTATCTGATAGACCACAATCCCACAAAATATCCCCAAAAAAGTGGGCCCCTCTTCCACTCTTAAAGTAAGGTCTCCTGGTCCTTAAAGAACATACCTACTTGTTCCATAACGATCTTTTGTGCAATTAACTTGTACTAAGTAGAAAAGAAACAAATGTTTCCAAAGCCAAGCTAAAACAGGAATAAATGTGACAGAACACAGGATACTTCTAATACATTTCTATCATGAGAAAATAACAGAGGACAATGATATTTATGTATTCTGTAGTTTGAAAAAATATATAAAACTGAACAGTATATGTAGGTGTATCTTTTCCCTCCCTTATGCACTCTACCTCTTTCTTCTTGTTTGGAGAATGATGGCATTGTGGTTGATTCCCTTCCCTTCCCTCCTATCCCTTAGAGAGAAAAGTTACAAAATTCAGAATACATATGCTCTGATTTTCTAACTTCAGGATTTCAGGTTGATTCAGCAGGGCTCATGCTGTTTGAGTTTATCATGGAAATGACTATTATAATAATAACTGACATTTATACAGTGATTTAAAGTTTGCAAAACACTTTAATACACTTTTTAATTTAAACTTCAAAATAATCCTGCGAGGAAGGTATTGTGGGCACTAACTTCCCCATTTCACAAATTGGGAAACTGAGCAAGTTATCTCTTTTCTCAGAGCTCTCATTATTTCTAAGGACTTACAATCTAAAAAGGCTCTCTTGCTCCATCTGCCTAAATAGAAACATCCATGCACTCCAGTTAGACTGATCCAATGGAAAACAATTTGGAATTAAATAAGAAAATTTGCCAAGCTCTTCATATCACATCCTTTGACCCAGCAATACCACTATTGGTCATATACCCCAAGGAGGTGAAACACAGAAAGACTGGTTCTACATATAACCAAAATATCCATCACAATACTTTTTGTGGTAGCACTAAACTGGAAAGATAGTAGATGACCATAGATTAGGGGATGACTAAACAAATTGTAGTATATTAATGTAATGGAACATTATTTAGCGAAAAAGAACAACCATGAAGTATTCTGAAAAATCTGATAAAGAACAAAGAAAGCACAACCAGGAAAACAATATACAAAATGACCACAATAATGTCAAGGAAAATTACACTAGAAACAGGCAACCAAACTAGGATTAAAATCAATGACCAATATTGGCTCAAATGGATAGATTTCACATCTCTCCCCTATTGGTAGGGAGGTGAGAGACTCCAGGTATAGAAAGTTTTTGTTCAGTCATTTCAGTCGTATCTGACTCTTTGTGACCCCATTTGGGGTTTTCTCAGCAAAGTTACTGGAGTGGTTTGCCATTTCCTTCTCCGGCTTGTTTTACTGATGTAAACAGGGTTAAGTGATTTGCCCAGGGTCACACAGCTAGTAAGTGTCTGAGGCAGAATTTGAACTCACATCTTGCTGACTCCAGGCCCTACGCTCTATCCAATGTGCCGCCTAGCTGCTGTAGAATGTTACATGAACTATTAGACTTAGCTGTTGTGCCAGCTAATTTTTTACTTTATTTTGTTACAAGAAAAGATTTTCTTAGTGTTTCTATATGGCAAGGGTCAGGCAGGGTAGTGAGGATGAGTGTACATATTGGAAAATATCTCTGCTATAGCATAAAAAACCAAAATCTACCAGTATTCCTATTTGACTACGGGCAAGCCACTTAACTTATGTGTGCCTCAATTTCTCATCTGTCAAATGAGAGGGTTAGACTAGATGACCTCTGAAGCCCCTTTAAATCTATGATCCTATGACTGCAATAAAATTTTCCAAAAGCAAAGAAAAAATGTTCAATGTGACCCTGATCAAGGTCACATTGTTTTGTTCTATCTGCTCTAGATACTTTCCCTACAAATTGCAGCCTTTTCTTGTGTCCCTAATATTCTATATGTGTATATATGCTTTCTTCTTTTCATGAATTTAAGCCCTCTTCTTTTCCCTCCTCTTCTTGACCAAGGCATGTGTGCCTTTTTGAAGTTGGTAAAGCTAACTTCTTCATGCAAGGTAATTATCTCATTGAGCTAATTCCCATTTCTATTGACAATGATTTATAGATTTGTCCTCAGCTAAACTTTCCCCCCAAAGTAATCAAAACATGTTTTCATTCTATATATTAATACATTCGTTTCCCTTCTTCCAAAGGATGACCTATTATTATATAAATTATGGGGTATGATCTGCCAAGCTAAAATATTACAAGTTCATGAAATACTTGGAACATGGTTAAAAGAAGCTCATGTTCACAAGAGCATCTTGGACAGTTCTGGTAGAAAATATGATTTTTAAAAAGACGAGTCTTATTAACACATGTCATTGCCTTCATGAAGCTTTCTCTGATCTCCCCAACCAGAAGTAATCTCTTCCTCCTCTGAATGGTAAGAACACTCTCACTCTTATATGACATTAATTATTTTTCCTTTATTATAATGGTATCCTCTTATCTTTATCCTGTGAGACTGGAAATTCCTTGAGATCATAGATTATGACATTTAATTTTTGTATCCTCAGCACCTAAAGAAGTTTCATATATGGTAAGCACTTGATAGGTGCTTGAGTGATTAAAATTATCGTTGAGACCATTCAGTCACTTAATTAGCACTTATCTAGTGCCTAATGTATACCAAGCACCATGCTAAGCACTAGAGATTTAAATAAAGACAAAAGACTGTCCCTCACAAGTATGATGGAGATCACAGTATAATGGGAAAGACAACATGAAAGCAATTGTGTACACCAAATATACACAGGACAAACTAGAGATAGTTAAAAGACAGAAGGCGTTAGCATGAAGGGTGAATAAGTAAGGTTTCTTGTAGAAGAACTGAGACTAAGCCAGCCCAGTTAGAAATCAGGATGATTAGAAATTTGCTTAGCAACAAAAAGGGTAAGGACTCCGTTTAAATGTATCCTTTCAAGTTCTCCATAAACTCCATCACCATCCCCTACAAAGGCATTTTGGCAAAAAAAAAAAAAAAACTGATGTTTTCACATATTTAGAGTAGGAAGGGAAATCTGGGGCCATCTTCTTTGACTAACTTACTTAGTAAAGATCCGTTTGCTCATGTTCATGGGCCTTATAAGGCAAGATTAGCAAATGACCCATCAAATACTTTTTCTTGTTTTCAGATAAATGATGAAGGCAACTTCTCCAACTCATTTATTCAACTCTCCAAGGAGAACCACTGCCCGGTTAACTGCAGCTAGAATGTTGGATCAAATCTAATAAAATGAAACCTAATAAGGATAAATGAAAAGCTTTGAATTTAGATTTTGAACATTCTTTTCGCAACCACAAGATGACAGAGGCATAGTGAGACATATTAATATGCAAAAGATTTGTAGGTTTTAATGTGCTACAAGTTCAGTGAGTCAACAGTGCCATATTGTATAACCCCGAAAGGCTAATGTGATCTTAGACTATCTTAAGGGATACATAATGTACAGGACTAACGAAGTGCAAGCCACACTGTATTGTGCCCTGACCATACTCCATCTGACATATTTTGATACCAAATTTTAGGAAGAACATCAGGTCAAGTAGAGATTACCCAGAGGAGAGTGACTAAAGAAAATGTTGCATGAGAATTAATTGGATGTGTTTTTTGTCATTGTTGTTGTTGAGTCTTTTTCAGTTGTGTCCAACTCTTCTGACCCCATTTGGGGTTTTCTTGGCAAAGACGCTGGAGTGGTTTGCCATTTACTCCTCCAGCTCATTTTACAGATGAGGAAACTGAGGCAAACAGGATTAAGTGACTTGCCCAGGGTCAGATAGCTAGTAAGTGTCTGAGGCCAGATTGGAACTTGGGAAGATGAATCTTCTGACTCCAGACCCAGCACTCTCTCCCTAGCTGCCCCTGCATATATGTTTATCCTATAGATGTGAAGAGTGGGAGAGGATAGCTATCTTCAAGAATTTCAAAGCACTACTAAGAGGGCTTAGATTGTTCTGTTCAGCCCCCCGGCAGAAGCAGGAATAATTAGTGAAAGTGGCAGAGATGCAGATTTTGGCTCAAAGTATAAAAAAAAATCTCCTTAACAATTAAAGATACCCAAAAGTTGAAATGCCTTCCTAAGTAGCAATAGGTTCATGCTTACTAGAGCTCATCTGTCACTTAAAGTCACTAGAGGTCATCTGTCATTTAAGGTCACTAGAGGTCATTTGTCATTTAAGTTGAGAACAATTCTTGTTCCTCTGTGGGTTGAACTGAATGGTATCTGAGGTTGCTACCAAATCCGAGATACTGTGATTCTGCCATTCTGTGATACTCATTAGGTGTAGTCAATCATAAAGTTCCAAATCAATCAATTAATTAATCAGCATATATTAAGCACTATCTACTGCCAAGCACTGAGCTAATACTAAGGATACGAATACAAATGAGATAGTCCCTGCTTCCACGGAACTTACATGTTTTGGGGGGTACACTATAGGGTCTACTCACACTGTGTCTACCATGATTCATTTCAAAATGTCTGACTTGTGGTCTCTATGAACCTTTCATAATATGTGTATAGGAATAGAAATAGGGACTGGAATGATGATTTCATTGGTATAGAGTACTCCTAGTAGGGAAATTTCCTCTACCAATGCAGGCTAGCAACTTCTCCACAACTTATACTCTTGGAGAGTTTCCTAAAGCACTAAGAAGTTCTGTACTCTTTAGCACTTGCCCAGGGTCACACAGCCAGTATGTGTCAGAGGCAGGACTTGAAAACAAGTCTTCCTGGCTCTGCAGCTGGTTTTCTATTCGCACTTCTCGTTATGTGCATGAGGTCATATTTTGCTTTCTTTAAATTAAAATTTTTTTCATAATATTATTGTTAGAATTTTGCAACTAAAAAGACTTTCCTCACTCGGAGGAAGATAAGTGAATATTTAAATATGTAAATGAACACATTCACACATAGCTATATTAAGTAAGACCCTTATAATAATTCTGGTTGGATCTTTTGTGCATTAGAAGTTTATTTCCCCTCTCTTCTGAAATCTAAGTTGGCACTTCACCTGTAGAATCCCCAAAAAACTCCACTAGTACCTCTATGTTATCTTTGAGCCTTTATTTGAAAAATAATTCTAGGCCATTCTTCCAGGATTTACCAGATAATTTAAGAGACAGAGCTCTTTAGGAAGATTTATGTCCACATCACCTGGTATGTATCTTTAAGTATTAATTGTCCCTTGTTGGTTTTTTTTTGTTATTCTCCTTCCGCTTCCCCCTTCCCTTTCCCACTTCCTTCTTCTTCTCCCTCTGTCCACATAATGTATCATACCTTACCTGCCCAAAAGAATGTAAATCGCTGAAACCTCTAAGGTATCTTGAGGTTTAGGAGCTAGATTTCTTTCTTAAGGACCACATCTTAAACCCAAATCACTCTGGCTCTCATTGATTAGCCAGCAACAGGTCCCAGCCGAAGCCCACAGGAACTTTGTTTAGGCCCAGATTACTCGGAGTAAATGGCAATTATTTCTGTTTTGGCCAGAAACCCTGAAGGTCTTCCTCTCCCAGATTGATTTTTTTTTTTGACTGGGTAAAAAGCCATTCTTTGCCTCATCTCCTACCTAACCTTAATCACTGAATGGGCATTGTCTCAGACAAACTGAGAAACTGAGACCCGGGAAAGACTTTAGCTTAAAGAGGCCAAGGTCTCCCACTGCATTTGAGGCCTTCTCCAGTTGTCCTGATTTATGTCTTGCCACTGCACCCAGATGGCTCCGGAGGAGAAAGTGAGGCTGTTGACTTTGCACAGCCCTCCCTCACTTAAATCCAATTCACTTGCAAGTCATGCCATCACCTTCCTGGTGTCATGGTCTTCTTCAAGAACAAAGGACAAGTAACAGTAGCAACAGTAAGATCATTAACTTTAAATAATAAATTCTAGAATTCTGCCAGTAATCCAAGTTCACTGCCCTATAGCTTCCAGGCTTCTATCTCTTCTTTTTTTAAAAAAAGAATTAGAACATTTGCCTTTCTCTGGTGCTAAGACACTTTTTCTACTTTTTATGAACTTTCTTTTACTTTTAAAAGTCTTGTTGATGTTTTTTTGCTTTTAAATCTCATTCAATTCTAAATATAGATTACTCACTATCCTCCCCCCCCACCCAATCATCCATGACCTTTCAAAGATCACTGACCAAGGCTCAACAATCTTTATCTACCAGTTCTTATATTCCCCTGGTACATAATGTATCTAGGCCTGATAACTAGAATTCACCAAAGGAATGTAGGTACTCTCAGAACTCCCTACTCATTTTATGTTTTAAACCCCTGTTAGCCAGTTTTTCCCAGCTCAAAGATTAACATTAACCACTCTTGCTTCCACCTTTTATATATGTCTTCTTAAAAAATTAAGTTTGCCAATGAGTTTCTTGAGCAAACATATGAAACTTTTTAAACAACTCCTTTTTTATCATCATAATTAGCTTATTTCTATCTTCGGAATTTTATTCTGAAGCTAGGGGGTACAGAGGACAGAGCACTCTCCCTGGAATTAGAAAGATCCCAGTTCAAATCTGACCTTGGACACTTACTAGTTGTGTGATGTCAGGCAAGTCACTTAACTTCTATTTGCCTCAGTTTCCTTATCCGTAAAATAGGGATAATAATAGCCTACTTCACAATAACCTACTTCACAATGTTGTTGCCAGAATCAAATAAGATAACTGTGAAGCACTTAGCATAATGCCTAACACAGTGCTATATAAATGTTCCTTATTATTATTGTTAAGAACTTTTCATCCTCAAGCATTTAAACACTAATATGGCAGAACCAGCTTTTCTCGGAATTTGAACTGATAGTCTGGAATAGGAGTTACAACAAATAATCACAAATAACCTGTACACAGGCTCTTAACCTTTCTTTCTTTGTCCTAAGACTCCCCAAAGAGGAACAAGGAGTATCAAGAGCTACTTGTACTTTCTCTATCAAACACTAGGGGTCTCTGTGCCCTATGTTACAGTTACTCAACTTCAGTTCTATGTGGCCCAAGCATGTATTACCTACCCTTCATTCCCATTTTATTTACACTGTAATGAAGTATAGTGGGGAAACATTGTAACGAGAGCCAGAAGTCCCTGGGTTCTAAGACTGAATGTGACCCTTACTAGCTGTGTGAGCCTTGGCAAACCACTAATCCTCTCTCTCTAGCTTCTTTTTTTTTTTCCTATGAAATGATGGGGTTTGAAGTACATGATCTCTGAGGTCTATTCCAATCAGTGATTCTAGGACTCCATTTCTTGAAATGATCGAGGAGTCCAGCTCTTAAAATTTTTCAGAAGAACAATAAATAATAAGCTTTTCTCTTTTAAGGTTCAAATGCTACAAACGGTTGGATGGAAGAGGTGGTATGGTATAACAGCTCAAGAGTGAGTTTCTTCATAAAAGTGTGGACCATCTAGGTTCACATCCTGCCTTTAACTTAACCTTCCCATGTCTGGATCAACTCTCTCCAACCATAAGCAGAAGAACAATTGCTAATCTGCTTTTCTAGAGAGGGTTTCCTCACTGGGGGTTCCTTACGTCAATGAAACTACATTCTCCCACTGCTCTCTCCCCACCATCCTCACCAAAAAACAAACAAAAACCAATGTAAACTGAAAAGTCAGCAACTGGGGTTTCATAACTGAAAACACAGAATATACCACCAGAGCAATTTCCATTTATCATTAGATCTAAGGTCCTTTTTACGTCAAAGCTTGAAATAGTGAAATGTGGCAGCATTTCATTGATCTCTGTCGCCCAGAACATAGGCACATTTTAATCTCTCTCTAATCTTTTCACCATTAGTCCCAGACCCTACTTCAACCTTCTTACTTAGAAATATGCTGACATCTTTCATTTAAGTAGGAAGGCAGGTGGTAAGTAAAGGCAAATGGATAGTATAGTGGAAAAAGCACTGGACTGGGAGCCAAGAGGGATGGGTTCTTATCCCAGCTCTGCCACTTACTTGCTGAATGATCCTGGATAAATCACAATGCCTAGCATACAGAAGGCATTTAAATGTTGGGGAAGGGAACTGAAATTAATTAATCTGTTTGAGCCTCAGAGTCCTCATTGATAAGAGTAAGTAGGTTGGTCTAGTCTCTCCTAAATTGGACCTACTACAAGAAACTTTCTATAGGAGAAATCAGTCTCATTTTTCTATGAACAGTCATTTCCATCATACTTTGTCTTCCATATGTTTAATTACATCAAATATTAGTGGCAAAAGTAAGAGATGACTGGTGGACAACTAGAGTGCTCCATTGGTAATCTTGTGAAGTTAAGAGAGAGGAAGAAAAGCCTCCAGCATATTGGGGAAACTTCCGTGTCAAACTTTTGGGAGAACATGGACAAGACTCTTACAGAATGGTCCAGCATGGATTGGCCGCAATCTGCATCTTTGGAGGGAATACCTAATCAGTAAGATTACATATTCACTTGACTGTTTAAGTCAGTTTAAATGAGCAATTGAGGCAGACCTGGCAGTGACGGTAGCATACATTGCCTCTTTTAGTCCAGATTGCCTTCAAAATATAGAAATGCCGTAGCAATAGCCATCTTTATGGTTGCTGTTAAAATTTTCCTGAAAAATGAAGCAAGCTGAGCCCAGAACCTAATGGACACTTCAAATACAGGCAAGACCAGATTAAAATCTGACAGGTGCCAGTACGATCTATAATTGGGGCTAACGTGACAGAACTTGGTAGACCTTTTGTTCGAAGACAGTTATCAGCCTACATAGTTCCATTTATGACTTAAAAACAATGACTCTATATCTACACTTCAATTAAAATGTGAACTTTCTTGTTTAGGAAGAAGCAATATCCAAAATATATTTACATCCTAAACCTATTTTTTAAATTGGGATTTGTACAACTTTCATTGCACCTTTAATTCTTGTTGCTCCAAGTTCTTTAAAAAGAACATATGTCTACTATTTTAATGCCTTAATTCCATGGTAACTTTATAGTTAAGAGAGTTGGTGCATTTTTAAAATTAATATCTCTTACCCTTCCTACAGAATGGAATTGATCTTTTGTACTATTAAATGTAGAGGCTCCATAAAATAGATGGGCAGAAACTGCAGTTTGTCCCATAATCAAGATGGAAACAGTAAAGTTGTTAGGAGAGATACAAGCATATCTCTCCACATAGGTGGAGAGGAAAGAGCAGCTGGAAGGAGAGATAGAGAAAGAGGTACAGGGAGTTCTCAGATGTACAATTTATCAGTTATAACTGAACTAATCACTCCTGACTCACTGTAGTTTTCCCTAGCTACACTCAGGCTACATTTTCTCCCTCCAAATTGTATGTATGTCAGCATGAAATAAGAGGTAACATTCAGTCTCATGGATAAATCATGAGTTTTTTCAAACAGAACATCACATGTTCAGTGTACTTTAACTATTGGAAATAAAGCTTTAGGAAAAAATAAAATTAATAAATGTAACAATAGCTTATGTGCAATCCATAAATTTAATCATCAACATCAGTAGTATTGATATAGCACTTTAAGCACTGCAATCAATCCATCAATAATCAGTTATTAAGCACCTCTCCTGTGCCAGGCACTGTGCTAAGGGCCAGAGATACAAAAAGAAGCAAAAGATAGTCCCTGCCCTCAAGGAGCTTAGATTCTAATAGGGGAAACAATATGCAAATGAATATATACAAAGCAAACTATATGCAAGATAAATAGGAAATTATTAATAGAAAGACTAGAATTAAGAGGGGTTGAAAAAGGCTTTCTTTTGTAGTTGGGATTTTAGTTGGTACTTAAAGGAAACCAGGAAGGTCAGTGGTCAGAATGGAGAAGAGAAAGCATTCCAGGCACAGGAGACAGACAGAGAGAATGCCCAGAGTCTTGTTCATGGAACAGCCAGGAGGCCAATGTCATTAGACTGAAGGGTATGTATCAGGAAGTAGAGTGTAAGAAGACTGAAAAGGTAGGATATATAAAGGGCTTTGGATGCCAGAGAATTTTAAAATACATTTGCTCCTAGAAGCAATAGGAAGCCCCTAGAGTTTATTGGAGCAGAGCAGGGAGATGACATGATAGGAAGTGTGATTCAGGAAAATCACTTTCCTTAGATATATCATCCCATTTGAGGTTCACAACAACCATCTATTATAAGCACTATTTTATCCCCATTTTAGAGATTAGAAAACTGAGCCTGAGAGAGGTTAAGTGATTTCACAGGATCCCACAGCTAGAAAGTGTCTGAGGCAAACTTTAAACTCAGGTGGTCTTGACTACAAGTCTAAAACTAGAATGTATTATATTTCAAACATATCGTATGTGGTGTAAAGCAACTTACCTGTCTAAGGTATCATCAGATCTGTACCGAGTAATTGTGACTTTCTCCTCATTCTTTTCATTTTTGCTCCTATTGCCAAAAGAGTACATAAAAACATTGATA
This sequence comes from Trichosurus vulpecula, assembly GCF_011100635.1. Lineage (NCBI taxonomy): Eukaryota > Metazoa > Chordata > Mammalia > Diprotodontia > Phalangeridae > Trichosurus > Trichosurus vulpecula. The sequence goes on along the minus strand of NC_050576.1, from coordinate 339,951,040 downwards.
AAATAACAAAAACGATTCAAAAGCTGTCATACATTTGGGAAAAAAACTGCTGTATTAAGGGAGAAAAAAGATACACATATTAACATAATTAGATTTCGCAAAAACTGCCGTGGGACACACAAGCCTACCTAGATGTTAACTCAAACATCCATTAATTGTAAATCACTTTGTCCTCATCCTTTTCACTGTTGTATGCTGACCTCAAAGACATTCAAATTTTTCTTCGATAATTTTAGCAATTGGCTCCTCCTCTTTTCCTTCAGTTGCTCCCTTGCTGTCATCCTCATTTTTCAGGAATTGAAATATACATACTGATTTACATTTTGACAATCCTCCTCACATTTAACTCTTTAGTGTCTATCTCCTCAGCTCCAAAGACTTCCATTTCAGCTACCCATCAACAAATAATAACAATATTGGTTCATGTTTATATAATGCTTAAAAGGTTTGCAAAGTGTTTTATGTAGATTATCTCATTTGATCATCACAATAATCCTATGAGATAGGTGTATTAGTAACCCATTTTACAGATGAAGAAACTGCGTTTCATAGAGGTTGACTTGTCCATAGACACAAAGTTAGGGAAGTGACAGTAGGAATTTCAAACCAGATCCTCTGATTCAGAATTTGAGAGTAGGAAGGAACCTAGCTATAAAAGAAAACTTCACTATAAAATATTTGACAAATGTCCATTCACCCTCTGCTGGGTGGGATCCTCACAAGTCAGCCCACTGCACTTTTGGACAACTCTGTTAAGTGTTTTTTCCTGACGTTAAGCCTAAATTTTCTTCTTTGAAAGTTCTACCGATTGCTCCTGGTTCGACCTGTAAGGCCAATCAGAATAAATTTAACCCCTCCTTCATAATAGTCCTTCAAATACTTGAAGACAGCCATCATGTCCTCCCCACCCAAATCTTCTCCAAACTAAACATGCCCAGAGCCTTCAGTCAAACTTATGACATGGATTCAAAGCCTGTCACCATTTTTTGTTGCTCTCTTCTGGAAAATCTCCAACTTACCAAAATTCAAATTCAATGTTCTATCCTTTATGCTATCTTATCATCCTTTAGAACTGTTCTAACTTCAAAAGACTGAACCAGCAGTATATTGGTAAATGTTTAATAACCAGCTCTCCCCCCCAAAAATACTTTTATATTTAATCTACATTATTAATATTTTCTCCATCATTTTCTTAAGTCTAAACAATCAACAAAGCAATAAATCAACTCTGATTTCTAGCACTTGCTGGTTTCTGAGGTGGAAATGCTCACGCTTAAAATTTAGCAATTTAATTTTTTTTTTTGCACATGAAACTGAGAATCTATTATGTACAACTTGCTATTCCTTGTAAATATATAATAAAGTTATCATGTAAATTTCTTTTTTGTCCTTTTTTCTTCCCTCCTCTCCTAGAGATGGCTACCATTAGACACAAATGTGTGTGTGTTTATATATGTGTGTGAGTGTGTGTGTGTGTGTGTGTGTATATATACATCTATACATACATATGTGTAAAAATCATCATACACATATTCTATCTATCCATTCTTTCAAACTGGCTCTAGCACACCCCTGAGCTCAATCCCATCTCCTATTCTTCTATCTCTCTCATTTTCTAACAAATAATATCTGTTCCAAATTTTTTAACTCTCTTCTATGATCTATGATGGTCTAGGCAAAGTAGGACAAAAGGTTATTGGGGTAGTAGGAGGGCAGATAGGATTTTGAGGAGAGCGAAAGGGATATTGAAAGAAATCAAGTCCAAACTCCTTACTTTAAAAATGAAGAAACTGAGCTCCAGAGTGGTTACATGGTTAACTGTAGGTTCAACTTCTAGTCCAAATCCAAAGGTTTTTCTCCTATATTCTCCTGTCTCCATAGGCATGAATACTTTCAACTTCTCTCTCCATGCCTCAGGACTTCTCTATTTTTATCCATCCCTTTCTCTTTCTCTCCCATAAAAAGATAACATGACTCTTTCCCAAAGTTAACCTCTCCACATGCACCCTTGATTCCAACCACTTTTGAGGCCTCAACTCATCAAGCATTCCCTTTTTTTTCTAGCATCCTCATATTCTCCCTTTCTTCTAGCTTCTCCTCATCCATATAAAACTATACTCAATTCTTCCTCCTAAAGGAAAAAAAAAATTTGACCTTTCTTCTATTTGTTATTATCCCTTCAAGCTACCACTCCATCTCTTTCATCCCCTTTATTGCCAAACTTTCAGAAGTGGTCGAAGATGAATGTTCTAAGATGTGCACTGATACTTCCTAACCATCTGCTTACGCACTAACCCTTTGCAACCAGGCTTCAGGACTTGATATTGTTTTCTCAAAGGTCACCAAATTAATTAGGCTCTTTAGTCTTCATCTTCCTTGATATTTCTATAGTTTCTGACACTGTTTATTATATCTTTCTGCATACTCCTTCTTTCTTTTGTTTCCATTTCACTGCAGTCTCCTGAATCTCTTACTTCTCTGACCACTTCTCTCTTTCTTTCATTAGTTCACCTTCTTCCTCCAATTCCCTTACATGATGGAGCTTCCTCAAAGCTCTCTCCTTGGCCTTCTTCTCTCCTCTCTCTATGCTGTCTTTCTTGGCAATCTGATCTACTTCCATCACTTTAATAATGCTCTCTCTGAAGACAACTATCAAACCTGCATCTCCAGTCCTGAAGTCTCTCCTGAGTCATAGACCTATGTTTCTAGCTCTTTACCAAATAAATACCTCAGTCAGAACGTCCTGTAATTGAAAGACGGCTTGAAAACAGGGACTCGCTTAAGCTCTCCCCCAAATCCCTCCAAACACCTGTAAAAATGACTCTAAACAGAATGTCCCATAATCACCTCAAATGCAGCATATCCAAAGCATAACTCATCATCTACCATCCTGCCCAAAACCTGTTTCTCCTCTTGACTTCCCCAGCCCTAAGAATAATACCATTATTTTCACAGCCACCCAGGCTTGAAAGCTTTGAGTCACTTTTGACTCTTCCCTCTCACTAATCCCTCAGTTCAATCATTTGCCAAGTCCTGTCAGTTTTACCTCTTCAATATCTCCATTTATACCCTCCTTTCTAAGAGCAGTAATTCCCACTTAATAATGGTTTGAGGTATACAAAGTGCTTTCTTCACAACAGCCCTGGCAGGTAGGTAGCATAAGTATCATTATTTCCATGGTAACCAGGGACTGACACTTGTGCAGATCCCATCAGTTTGATTGACTGATGTAATTCTCCATATGGACAGGCTGACAGCCTGCTCCCTTGACAGAGTCGTTGTAATATAGGATGCAAGTGCCTTGGAGAGAATGGAGGACATTCATAGACATTCTATAACTGGTTCCATGGGTAACCATGTGTTGAAAAGGTGGCTCCTTCGTTGGCTACGAAGGCATTCAAGAAGGCCTATCAGCTTAATTACTACCTCTTTGCCTCATTCAATGATTCTGCTCAAGGCATCCAATGAGAGATTATAACTATAAGGAGAGATATCATAGTGCTTTCACCTCTCTGAGGCCATAGGGTCCCATGAAAGGGCCTTGATCCTTGGCCTCTTTGTTTGTTCTTTTCTATTCTAGATGAAGGAAGTATAATCTCCATAATCTTGTGAATGTTAAAAGGTCCAACAGTACCTTGGCATGTATGGGTGTACAGCCAACCCAACATCAAAGTCCCAAGAAGCAAGGAGCAACTGTGGGGAGTGATATTCTGGATTCAGGTCAATAGTAGTGGAGATAAGAACTCAATGAAATCTAGGCTTGAAATGGATGGTACTAATTCTATGTAGGACTGAGCTAAGTCTTCAACCTACTAGAAGGAAGGTGTATAGGAGAGTATTCCCCCAGGTACTGGAAGAAATCTTTATACTTGGAATACTAGGTATTCAAAGTAAACACAACTTTTCAAAACGGAACTAAGGCACTAGTCATTGGCACTTAACAACAGAGGGATCTCTGCTGGCAAGGACTTAGCTGATGACAATAGAAAAAAAAAGAAAGTCCAAATTCCTCAGGGTCCTCTTGAACCCTCAAAAGGAAATGTAGCCAGATTGGCTCTGGAAGCAGGAGCCATAGTAAACTCATTGCCATTTTAGAGGTGACAAAACTTAGTTCAGAAAGTTCAAATGATTTATCTGAAGGGACTCAGTAAATGGCAGGGCCTGAATTCCATCCCAGTTCTTATGATTCTCAATACAATGTACATTCCACTATACAGGGTGTTCCTAAAGTCTGGACACATAGGCAAAAATGCATATTTTAAAATATTTGGAACATTAACAGACCTCAGCGCTCCTTGACTTCTTTTTCTGTGGTATGCTAAAGGAGAAGGTGTATTAAATGAAAATCACAGATGCAACACACTTGATTGACTGCATAAAGAGTGAATGTGCTAAAACCGATGGCCATGTGGAGTTACTGCATTGAGTTTACGTGAATCTTGCAAAGCGCATCAACCTTTGCATCACAAATGATGGAAATCATATTGAAGATGTTATTTGTTAATATTCCAATTAAATAAAAAGTTGCTGAAAATTTCACTCATTTCATTTCTTGAAAATATGCATTTTTGCCTATGTGTCCAGACTTTAGGAACACCCTGTACAATGCCGATTTTCATTCTGTTCTCACGGCAATTTCTTTAATTCAGGCATGCATTATTTCTCACCTAGCCTAATTCATTAGTTTCTTAACTGGTTTCTCTGCTTCTAGTCTCTCTCTCTACCCATAAACCATCCTACTTACTACTTCCAGATTAATAATCTTCCTAAATCATAGTTCTAATCTTTTCTTTCCATTGCTTAAAGTCTTTCAATGGCTTTTCATTGACTAATGAATTAAGTCCAAATTTACTCTATTACCCAATTAACTCACCTATCCAACCTTACTTAGCTCATTCCACTTCTCTCTACATATTCTACAATTCAGCCAAGTTGGACTATTTATCTTTCTCTGAACACAGTTCACATATTCCTATTTCTATCCCTTTTCCTTTACTGTTTTTTATTCATGAAAATTTATTTGTCTCCATGTCTGCCTCTTAACATCCTACTCATCCTCTAAGGCCCAGCTCAAATACTGTTTCCTTCCTCAATCCTCTGACTTCTATATCTAGAAGCATCTCTCCCTTTGAACTCTCTTGGCACTTTGGTCTTTTTTTTAACCTCTTCAGTGGCTTTTCCCCCACATTTTACTTACTGTTATAGATATTTTTGTACATATCTTACCTCCCATACTAGATCGGCAACTCTTTAAAGGCAAGAATCTATGTCTCAGCATTTAGCAAGGGGCCCTGCTTATAGCAGGTGCTTAATAAATGTTTACCATTTGACGAATTAGAATTAATTAAATGAATGAATTTAAATGAGTCAAGTTTAACTGAATAGAATAAAAAAGAAAATAATACCCCCTAAAATAGAGATCCATATTTTTAATACCAATATTTTACGAGAGTTGTTGTACAGATGCAAGTCATGGAATACTACAGTATCCGAAGAATTGAAATTGAAGATCACTGAAGGGGCTATGTCAAGGTGCATGGTGGATTAGGGTAGGTTGCAACACATCAAAAATAAGAAATTTTAAAGGAAAGGGTATAAAGAATGTAAAAAAATAAATAGACAGGCAAAAAAGAAGAGTGACTGGTCATATGGCATGAGCAAGTGATTATTGTTAGGCAGCCCACATTCCAGTGATATCCTTATAACGTCAAGAAGAAGTTAGGAAGATGCCCAGCATTTTGGGTAGGCCTCCTTTGCTGAACTTTTGAGAGGACAAGAACAACAGCAACACAGAGTAGGAAGACATAGATAGATTTCTATCTGCCTTGCTGGAGGGAATACCCATATCAGTGAGATAATAAGTCCATTTGAGTATCTGAGAATAGAAAAAATGACAGCCAACCTAATTATCCATGCTAATAGAAGAATTCTTTCTGTACCCAATTATCCAAACCACAACGTGACATGTGCACATTAGGAATCAGAATATGCAAATCATATAACACAATATGTAAATTGGACAACAGCTAATATATACTGTTGTCAGTATCGTTAATTACTGTGTAATAAAATCTTTTTTCCTGGTAATCAACTATCTTGTGCAGGAAGACATTTAGCTACATCACAATATAGTTTGAGGGCAAAATAATTGCCTCTTGGTATGCCTGAAAAATCTAAATGGCAAATAATAGGTGATTGAGTATTAATTCATTGTATATAACTAGTGGTTCTTAGTGGATAATGGAAAGAGGCATGGTGGGTGTTAGCAGGCTGAAACATTTTACCATCAAGAAGTCTTTGAGCAAGAGAAGTGGCATAGAAGGTATCATCCAAGATATGAATGACCAGAAAGTTGATGGGTCATCCTGTAGTGAGAATAACAGACAATAAGTAGATAGTCCAAGTGTTGTCCACCAAGTGGCAAAAGTATTATAAGTCAGTCCTCCACCTTGTCAGAAGCATGAATCCTCTATGGAAGATTTAAAGGAGGATATGACAGAAAAATGCATCTTCATTCATTCAATAAGCATTTATTAAGCATCCACTATTTGCAAATATGAGAGACAGATGGATGGAGAGCTGACTCTGAAACCAGGAAGTCCCGAATTCAAATCCTGCATCTGACACATTTTGGATTTTTTTACTCTGGACAAGTGACTCAACCTCTCAGTTCTCTAGATAACTCTTTAAGACTACAAGTTGAGGAAAAGGTGCTAACTTGCATTGGCAGAGAGGATTACATCACATAGGAGTTCTCTATTCTAATGAAATCACAGGCCTCTAACCTTTCGCCCAGCTACTATGCTGTGGGCTGAGAGCAGGAAGACAAAAACAAGACAGTCTCTGCCCTCAGGAATCTTACACTCCACTAGAAGGACGGGAAGGCATGGTGGCTTTGATATTTGCACTTGTAGTGGGTGTACACAACAGATGAGATCACAGATCCATTTAATTAATGGATAATTCAGTGTAACAGGAAAAGAAAGCCATTTAGGAAATTATTTCAGAATGTAATCAGCTTATTTTTCAAATCCCCTTTTGAAGAAGCTACTTAAAGATATTAGCTGAAAATGAGGTATGCACACAAGATGTTCTAGACCTAATGAAAAACTTTAAATTAATGCTGTTGATTATGTTCCACCTTTCCAAGAGTTTTGAAATAATTGAGAGTAAAATTGGGGGACTGATAACCAAAATGTGTGACCTGTCATTACAAATAGTCACTCTGATCACTGCACAGAGCTACTTTGGGAAAGACTATAAAGAGCAATGTGGCACTAGGAATTCTTTGTGGGGATGAGTAAGCATATAGACAAAGGAGAATATGGCATTCAGCCTAGTTTAATAATATTAAAAAGTTGAATAATAGCTGGTCAGGCAGTTAGGTGGTGAAGTGGAGAAAGTACAGAACCTGGAGTCAGGAAGAACTAAGTAATTCCACCACAAATGCTCAATAGCTGTGTGACTCTGGTCACTCTGTGACCTAATCTCTCTTGGTTTCCTCTCAGCCTCAGTTTCCTCATTTGTAAAATGGGAATAATGATAGCACCTACCTTCTAGGGTTGTTGTGAAGACGAAATGAGTTAATTTAAAAAAAAAAACACTTTGAAAACCTTAAAGCACTATACAAATGATGTATAAAGCACTATATTGTGGTTGTTGTTGTGGTTGTTGCTGTTGGTGTTGTTACTCTATGCAAAGGAGGTCAACCAAGACAGTAAAGGGCCTTGAATTAATGGTATATGAGGACTGATCCAAGGAAACAGACTTGTCCAGTCTAGAGAAAAGAACCAGGGTGGACACGATAGACATATGGAAATATGTGAAAGGTTGTCACATCAAAGTGGAATTGAACTTCTGTTTGGCTACCAACGCCAGAACCAAGAACAAGGTGGGTGGAAATTGCTACAAAGCAAATTTAGGCTTGACTTCAGGAAAAACTTCCTAAAGATTAGAGCTGGCCAAAAGTCAAATGATTTCCTCCTCCTTGGAGGTCTTCAAGTGAAGTTGGCTTACCACTTGTCTCCATTATATTATAGTATTAATTCTCATAAGTTCAACTAGATAATCTCTGAGTTCTCTTCCAACTCTCAAATTCTGTGATTCTGTGAGAGAAGTTTTGATTTTTAAAAATCCCATATAAAGATTGTCATAGAATAGCATGGAATATTGTTCCATAGAGATTGAATAAATCCAGGAAACAAGGATTAAATCCTCATGGGGAGAGAGGCAGGAGGGTGAAGAATAAAAACATTAATATTAGAGTCTCCCAGTCTTACATGTTTTATAAATGATCTGGAAGAAGAAGTCCACAATAAATTCTTCAGCTACGAAGGGGTGGCTGGACTATTTTGGATAGGGAAACGTCAAGTTAAAACTAAGCTGCTAGAAAATCTCTAAAGCCTGCCTGAGTGGGAAGAAAAGTGACAATTAAAATTTCACGTGGGTGAGTGTAAAATGATCTCAACTATGTTTAGAGGATTACAGCTTCTGGGCTGTTAATTACCACTCAGGAATCTAGGTTGGACTTAATGGCCACTGAAAGTTCCTTATTATTCTCAAATTCTGTGAGAGAGATTTTGATGTAGGAATAATAATAAACTATTCACAGAAGCCCACAAAAAGCAGAGAAAATATGACAGCAATATTTTAAGGATCTGTGATTTCATTGATGTGAAATGAACCATGGCACCAGTTTGGCAATTTGCTCTCCCCACTCCTCTCCCAATCCATGACTTTAATAGTTGGTTTTACAAACTCTTTTTGGACAAAAATCAATTGACCACCTGTTGGCCAATTGTTGGCAAGGAGCTTCTCCAACATTATCAAGGTTGTTTTTTGGAGAACAACTACCCTATCCTTTGTCAGGCCCATCTATACTGTCTTTCTAACTTGGTAATGCTTTCCAGAGTTTATACAGCACTCACAGAATCCTCATCATCAATTCTTAGTCTTCGTCCTTCTTGACTGCTGCATTTGACACATATCATAAAGTCTATGAATATAGTAAAAACTGACTTGTTTTCAAATCTTAGAAGTGCAGAAACTGGGATAGTTACTTATGTGTAAAGAAGTGTTTTCAGGACATATATAAAAGAAATGCTACTTTATAGAGAGGGTAGCACCATCTGAAGAGGTGGTCCAAGGGAAAACAAAAACCAGCTCAAATCAAATCAAAAATCAGGTTTTAGAAAACTTCCCAGGTTGTGTTTGAAGCACCTCCTTAACCTTTTGAGACTAATATCCTGAAAAGAAAACATCTACTCCTACTCAACATATCTCTTTGGCGCTGTCAGAGAAAGAATAATGGGCAAGTTGCTGTCAGAGCTTGATCAGGATATAGCTACAGCAGGTTAAGCAGGAAGAAAAAGGAGTAAGGTGTGATCATCCCACCCTAGGGTATATATGGTAAAGAACCAGCAAAGCTTCATCTCTGATACCTGGGATTCCATAGGTGCCCTCTGCCTATTCTTGACCCTTCCAATCTGACTAACTTTCCTAGAATTAGAAACCTGTGTATTTCTTGGTCATTTGTCTTGGATTTGGCCTTTACAACTTCCCTGTCCTTACTGGTCTTCTTTTCAGCTCCTGCCCATCTGCATGCAGACTATTGCAATACTTAGCTCTCCAAGCTAGAACTTCTTTATCTCTCACTCTCACTGCAATTAAGAACCTGCTCAGCCTCCTCCTAGGCCTCTGTGTTTTTTTTTCTATACCATGCTTTACAACTTCAGCTACCTCACCTATCTCAGGGTGGAAAAGCTAATATTTTCACAGGGCCCCTTCCAGGGTTGGCCTTACCATTGAGACCTCTCATAGAATAGCTAGAGAATTTCTCTGATTTAAAAAAAAACCTTATTATTATATTCTCCTGATGGACATGTTCAGAATCCCAGATCTGACATCATTCCCTGGATGAAACTTACTAGCTCTTGTCCAAATCATTAGACTTCTCTGAAACACAGTTTCTTCACATATAAATTGGGAATCATACTTTCACTACCTATTTCACATGGTTATTTGTTGAGAGGAAAACTCTTAAAGTATAGGTTATTATTAATATAAAATTCTATACAGATACAGATATATCATATATATAAAGTTTCTATAAATTCTCTATTGGATTTCTGTATTGGATTCTTGTTGGCATTTGGAGCTTCTGAGTTCCTTCTGATTCTGTCATTTAACATCTATCAGTCATGTTTATTTGCTTTGAAGTTCCATATAATTTGAAATATTTTCACAAAAACTTACAACAGCTTCTGGAGAGAAGACAAGGTTGGATCTTTCCAAAGAGTAAGAAAAACTATGATCTTAAATTATATATCAGAGAACTAGAAGCAACTTTAGGGGCTATCTAGTTCAACCTCCTCAATTTACAGATAAAGGAACTAAGACCAAGGAAAGTTAAATGACTTCCCCAAAGTTATACAGCTAGTAAGTGGCAGGGCTACAATTGAACCCAAGGTCAATTTTACAAGATCCAAGAATGGTCCCTTCCATATTCCAGGGGTCATTTCTCTGAGACTAAAGGACCTCTTTATAGAAGAGATTAAAAAAAAGCAACATAACTTTTTGATCTTTTAGAACAAATGTTTTCCTTTACTCCCACCAAGTAATCCATCCCAAACTGGTGGTCTAGCAATACATCATGTTAATTACTTGTTACCCATACTTTGTTTTTCAGAGTACTCTGGGCAATTATAGTTGGAAAGACTACTATACTACCCTCCTCCTTCCTCTTTCCAAATTCATAATTATGTTGCAAGACTCTCCTAAAGCCTTATATGCCCAAAGAGTTAAGGAATTACTTACATTTGGCACCAATAATCAGTGCTTAGATGAGCAATTCTAACCAAGTCAGCACCTTTCTCTTGGTTTCTCATTATTTGAAATTTCTGCCAAAGCATTCATATCCCTTGACTGAGATACCCACCTGTCTAAGTCCTCATGGGAAGCATGTCGATTGAGCACCACTCTGCCATAGTTTTCATCTCTGCACATTAAAAAAAAAGTTCATATAAATAGTTACTACAGCATTTGGTTAATACAAAACAAAGGAGAAGGGAAAAAAAGAGCTCACAATTCTCTGGCAAAGGTTCCTTCATTTCACTGCAGGCAAAAGAAAACAAGCATCTATTTATTTTAACCAGTCACCACTTGACTGCTCATGAGGACATGAAAATAGTCTGTCAGTACAAAGGGCAATTTTTCTAATGTGCCCCATGACATTTTCATGAAGTTCAACAATTGCGTCAATTTGCCATCAGAGTGTGGGAACATGGGACCACCTACTTTTTAATGTGTTTTAAATCATTTTTTAAAGCAGAAAGACAGATTCATAAGGCTTCCCCAATCTAGGTACACAGTTGAACTTGTATGAGGATTAGTATGTACTTGTTTGAAAAATCTGGTAGATTTCACTTCAGATATCTGGGCATTTTAATTTGAAATTATTGAATAATGGGATTGTAGATCTAGAAAGGACCTCAAAGGCTATCAAATCAAATCCCTTTAGTTTGCAGAGGAGGCCCAGAGAGGGTAAGCAATGTGCCTAACATTCTTTTCCACAACAGGAAAAAGCTTAGGAAAAATAAACAATAAATGCAATAGAGAAGACTAATCATTCAAAACAGAAAGTATATTTTTGGCCTCTCTAGTTAGAATAGACGCTCATGTTTGTTATCCAAAATCCGTATCTGCTTTACTTTGTACAATAAGCTGAAAAGGAAACTACAAAGCTTTGGCAATTTTAGGAAATGTTAAGACATGTAGTACGGTCTATGGACATGAGCCAAGGCAGGAAGTATGTACATGGAGCTGCATCATATCAACCCAACCTGAAATACCACATTTTTTTCCTAGCTTTGCTCCCCTAAAGTTCTGTGAAATTATATTTAATGAACATGAAAAAGGACTGTATTTATCATTTTAAAAAAAATTCTGAGCAGTGGGATTGAAATAATATGAATAGCTACTCTTGCTAGCTACTCTGGAGGTTCTGTGCCTTTGTCACCTTGGACTCATGCCCTGTTGATGCCTAACTCGTCTTTCGTGCCATGCCATGCCAAGCCGTGAATTTGAGAGGGAATAGCAGAAAGAAGGGAGGGCTTCCACCTGTAGGAGAAAAATCACAAGCAGACCAAAAGCTGGCCATCTGGAGTAAAAGAAAGGTGTTGCCAAAACCAATTTTCCCCTCGACCTGCAGTGGCCCATATCTGTCTACCGTCCTGTACCTTGTTAAGGAAGTATACTTGGTACAAAACCACCATCCATTCTCTCTTGCTATTGCCTCGGAATAAAGGTCCTCAATATCATTGGCATCTGAGTGGATACATATTACATAAATTCCACTATGTCAGAACATTAAAAATGCCATATTAGATCAGACCAATGGTCCATATAATCTCACATTTTGATTTTACAGTGCCATCCTGGGTTGTGTTCAGTTGGGTGTTGTTGCCCCCCTCTCATGACATTAACCTTAAAGCATTAGAAATATTTCACACATGTCCCTAACTTCTTTTAACCAATGAGAAAGTTCTGGGTTTAGAGTCAAAGAAGTCAGTTGATATCCCGACTCTGTCACTTACAATCTGGATTAGTCATTTAATTACTCTGGGCCTTAACTCCTCACCTGTAAAATGAGGGGTGGGACTAGATGATCTCTAAAGTCTCTTCTAGAAGTTGATGACCCTATGATTCTAAGATTTAATGATAATAATTAAGGTACAATTGTATTGATGAACACATGAATCGGTATCTCAGCAACGCATGTAGAATATACAGTAAATTTTGGGCCAGCATGTGCTTATTCATCATTGTCCCATAGGGAAAAACAATGGTTCCACAACAAAACTGATACATGCTCCCAAGTATGTAATTAGTAAAACTGAAAATTCAGAAAACTCATGGAAAGATTAAAGAGAAAGAAGAAGCTTGGTTTCATTCTTAGAGACTGAAAGCTGCTTGAGGGCAAGGATTATTTCATTTTTGACTTTCTATCCCCAGCATCTGGCATGGTACCTAACACAGAGTAGGCAGTAACCAAATGCTCATTGATTGGTTGGTTGAATTTTTTTTTAATAGAATTTGTAATTTCACTAATATGACCAACTCTTGATGAGGAAATCCTTTTTTACCATGTAGATAATCACTGCTTTGAAACTTAATCATAGAGAGTTGCCTGGTGCACCAAGAGGTTTAGTGAGTTTGCCAAAGGATACATAGCCTGTAAGAATTAAGATCACATCGGAACCTAGGTTTTCCTAACTCTGAGGTCTGTTGCCTATCCTCTACACCAAGGCTTCTTAAGCTTTTTCCACTCACAAGCCCTTCAGTGCTTCTTAAATTGTGGGTCATAACCCCATATGGGGTTGAGTAGGAGTCTCCAAACTTTTTTGATGTCATACCTCTGTTAGTAAAAATACTTTGAGTGTTTACCTCCCTCAACACATCATTTACTAATTTCTAAATAATATATATGAATTACTATGCTAGTTATTATGTATGTGCTAAAGCTTACACAAAAAAAAATTCTTAAAGGATAAGATTACATGAAATAGTATTTGATCCCAGAGAGCTAGTAGTCTATTTAGTAGGGAAGTGACAGAACCAGGCCTATGCTTTAGGAAAATCCCTTTGGCAGCTGTGTGTAGGATGGATTGGAGAAGGGAAATACTATTTGAGGCAGGGAGATTAACCAGAAAGCCATTTGAATAGTCCAAAGATAATAACAAAATAAACTAGGGGTAAGTGGTGTGTGAATAAAATGGGAGATACGTTATGGAGGCAGAAATGATAAGACTTAGTAATTGCTTTGACCTGTGCAATGAGAGAAAATAAGAAGTTGAGGATAATAAAGTTATGACCTTGCATGACTGGAAGGACAGTAGGGCCCTTAGCAGAAGTCGGGAAGTTCAAGGAGGGATGGCAGGTAGTGAATTCTGTTTTGTACAGGTTGAGTCTGAGATGCTGATTCTGCATCAATGTCAACATGTCCGATAGTCAGTTAGAGATAAGGGACTGGAGCTCAGGAGAAAAATTATAGAGATCCTAAAAGAGATCCAGAAGAGATCTACGAGATGATAGATAGTTAAACCCATGGAGATTAATAATGTCACTAAGTAAAATAATGTATAGAAAGAAGAGGGACCAAAACAGGGGTTGTGGATACGGATGATGATGAAGTAAAGGAGAAGGAGAGGGGATAGTTCAATATAGAGGAGGAGAACCAAGGATCATCATGACAACCTGGAGAGGAGACAGTACATATTTAGGAGGAGAGAGTGATTAACAACCTCAAATGCTTCAGAGAGGTCAACAAGGAGGAAAAGGCCATCAGAATTGTCAATTAAGAGATTAGAAACTTTAAAGAGATCAGTTCTAGGTGAGTGAGGAGTCAAGGATGTCAAAGAAGTTGAGAACTTGGGAGGTTAGAAGGTTGGATGTACCCTAAATGGAAATAGAAAAGATAGGTTTTGGCGGGGCGGGGCAGGGGAGGGACATCATATAATGTCAATCTATCCATGCTTGTTCATTCTGTGTTACTCACTCTTTTCCAATGAAAAATGAGAGGTGTTGGGTGAGGGGAGAATTTACTCACTAGCTATTGCCTTGGAGGAAAGAACTACCTACCACTCAGGGGTGCCTGAAGTGACCATAAAATGGGGAGCTGTAGAGTGCAAGGGTTGAGGATACTTGAAAAAGGCAAAAAGAAGGGATTAGGCATTTATATAGCATCTGCTATGTGCCAAGCATTGTGCTAAGGGCTTTTTATAAATATTATCCCATTTGACCCTCACAACAACCCCGGGAGGTAGGTGCTAATAATTTATAATTGTATAGTTAAGGAAACTGAGGCAAATAGAGGTTTAATTGATTTGCCCAGGATCACACAGCTGATAAGTGTCCAAGGCCAGATTTAGACTCAGGTCTTCTCAATTGCAGGCTCAGGACTCTTTATCTCCTTCATTCCCTAGCTATTTAAACTGCCTTACTTGCTTACTCACTTATTTGGTAAGGAAGGCATGGAATTTTACCTCCATTGCTACCCTGTGGCTACTAGGGTCAAGTTAGATTAAAATTCCCCCAAAGGGCTCCCTTCTAGGGTATAGCCAAGGAAGGCCCATAGTAGAGTAGCCCTGCTATAACGGCTTGAATGTTCTAGCAATTCTATGAAATATACTACCACATCTTTAGGAAGTCTGTTTACAGATACTCCCATAATTCTTGATTTCTTTCACAAATCAAAGAATGAGGATTCCAAAAAAGGGTATCTCCAGTCAGTGGAAGACTCTGTATAGTTACTCTGAGACAGAGTGCACAATAGCTATGTGCCCTTACCAGTTCAGATTGGATACTTAACGGTATTAGATAAATTACTCTAGGTAATTATTCTAGGTAAGTAAATATATAACAGTGGAAGTTTCCTTAGATTGTAGTTCATTTGCTCCCTGTCAAGTCAGGTTAAATCAAACAAGTATTTAATTAGTTCCTACTATATGCCAAGCACTGTCTTAGTTTAAATACCATGCTATTTGTTTAGAATCTGGAAAATAAAGTTGTTGGTTTTTTTAAAAAATTTTTATTTCAACTTAGTGAGGAAAATTTAAGTGCTTTGTCCAATAGATAACAACAGGACCTTATTATTTCTGATTAATGATTCACATACAACTAAGGATTGCCCACCCTCAAAAGTATTTGCTTTAAAAATTTGGTTTAAATTTCCTTGCTATTTGCCTTAAAAAGTTGATGTACCTGAATATGTACACAAGGATAATTCCAAAACTGTACCAAAGCATAGAATATATAACAAAATCAATGACAAAGAAACGGCACATTTTTCTCAATTCACACTGGCAGTGCAATACAACAAAAAGAACGCTGGAATTGTAGTTCGAAGATGATTTCATATCCTGACTTAACTTGTATGGCCTTGGACACGTCTCTTCACGTATATGCGTCTGAAATTTCCTCATCTCTAAAATGTAGATTTGTTGTTGTTCAGTTGTTACAGTTGCATCTGACTCTTCATGATCCCATGTGGGGTCTTCTTGGCTAAGGTACTGGAGTGTTTTGCCACTTCCTTCTCCAGCTCATTTTATAGATGAGGAAATTGAGGCCTATGGGGTTAAATGACTTGCCCAGGGTCACACAGCTAGTAAGTGTCTGAGGATGGATTTGAACTCAGGAAGATGAGTCTTCCTGACTCCAGGCTTGGCACTGTATCCACTGTGACGCCTAGCTGCCCTTAAAATGTAAGTATTGGACTAGAAATTCTAGTTATTTAAGTTATCCTATAATCTGTAAGACTTTACATCCTGTTTCTTCCCCCCATCCCCGTCCCTCCCCTGGTTCCTCCCCCTTACTTTTCTTCTTCTGGGCGCTTCTTTATCCAGCTACTATCCTGTAAGAAGGTCCTCCGCTTGTTCACTTCATGAAAACCTTGTTGTCTCAATGCAGTCCCCAGAGGAGTACTCTTCACATCTAGTCATTTAAACATAAAAATTTGCTTTACATGACAACGGACTGAAATCGAGTTCTAGGATTCAAAATATGGACAAATTTGCAATGGTGCATCAGATTTCCCAGTGTTAAATACTGAGACAGGCAAGCTCAAGAATGTTCCAACTTTAAGATATGCTGACATGAAAGAACAAATCCCACACCTCCATCATCAAAGATAACACAATATATTGCATAAATACCAATTAAAACTATAGATGCCAATCACTAGGCATCATCCTAATGCCAGGAATACAGAGCTGTGAACCTGGCACAAACACCAATGGTTTATTGACTCTGCCTTTCTCCCCCAAGCTGGGCTTTTAAAAGCCCACAGGAGGAGTCATAAAAGTTTGACCTGGAATGGCCCTAGCAATGATCTCTGTCTGTCTCTTTTGCTTTGTAGATCAGTACACAGTAGGTTTAGTAACTGCTTATTGTATTAGTTTACACTGTATGTGCTGTGCATATTCTGATTTTATTTCAAAATGTTCTCTATCTCCTGTTAGGTCATAAATTCCTCCATCCTCCATAAATCTGACAGATAAACTGTTCCTTGCTCCCCTAATTTGTTTATAGTATCAGACTTTATGTCTAAATCATGTACCCATTTGGACTTTATTTTGGTATATATGGTGTCAGACGTTGTTCTATGCCTATTTTCTGCCATACTGTTTTCCAGTTTTTCCAGCTGTTTTTGTCAAATAGTGAGTTCTTATCCCAGAAGCTGGGGTCTTTGGGCTTATCAGCACATCCTGATTTTATTAAAAGAAAAAGTTGAACTGCAAAACAAACAAAACTTAGCTCAGGAGAGGTTAAGGGACTTAGTTAAGGTCATACAACTAATTAATAGCAGACCTGAGACTAGAGCAAGGACACAGCACACTCTTTCAAAGTTTAATTTGCATTCTTAACATTTTCTCTTAACACTCAGTTTACTAGGAAATCTACAAAACAATAAATTAAGCCTTGATGTATAGCGTTTGCTGATTTCAGAAGTGTTAATGTCCACACTTAAGATTTAACAATGGGCTCTCACAAGCCAGTTAGAGCTGGTTCAAATACAGCCCCTGGCTCCTGTTCCAATCAGCTCCTCTGAGAATCTATAGGCTGCTAGGTGGCACAGTGGATGGAGTGCTGGAGCTAGAGTCAGGAAGATCTGAGTTCAAATTTGACCATCGACACTTAGTAGCTGTATAATCCTGAGAAAGTCACTTAACCTCTGTTTGCCTCAGTTTTCTCAACCATAAAATGAAGATTAAAAAGAGCACCGACCTCCTAGGGTTGTTATAAGGGTCAAATAAGGTGATAATTATAAAGTGCTTAGCATAGTGCCTTGTGCTATATAAATGTTTATTTCCTTCCCCATCTCCAGCTCCCATATGTATTTCCTTAGTAAGAAAGTTCTTGTTCCTTGAGAGCCCAGTTTCATTTTTGTTTTTTGTATCTCCAGTGCCTAATCCAGTGTCTGGCACACAGTAGGAATATTAAAAAATCCTTTTTGAATTTATTTTAACTAAATTACCAAACCAATATCTTACATTATGGAAAACATGTTTTTGTCTCTCATCACATTTTCCTGCTCTATATGTTAAATTCATTACTTGGAAGGAAGTATATGCAGGATTTATTTTTAAAATAGTTTACATAGTACCTGGCAAAAGACTTAATAAAAGTTAGCATATCTAACTAGTGCTTTAAAGATTGTAAAGGTATCTCATTTTATCCTAAAACATCCCTGTAAAGTAAGTGTTATCATTACCCCTATTTTGCAGATGTCAGGAAACTGAGGTTTTACCATACAGCTACTAAATGTCTGAGGCAGGATTTAAATTCAGGTCCCTTTGATTCCAAATCCAAAACTCTATCCACTACATTGCCTAATTTAAGAAATTTTTGTTATTGCGAGATACCTGAAATCCTCAGTTTTCACAGGAGCCAGAGTTCACAACAATTTAAATATTTTATTGTTTGGTACCTATTAAAATGTGGGAGTATGATTTAAAAGTAGGAGTGCCATTCCTTATACTGCATTGCCTTTTGTTTGTTTATTTCCTAATGAATGAAATTCGATTATACTTAGGTATGATTTCTATATAACCACTATAATTGGAATGATAGTGTCCTTATTTTGTTGTTCATTTGTTTCAGCTGTGTCTGATTCGTTGTGACCCCATTTGAGGTTTACTTGGCAAAGATATTAGAGTGGTTTGCCATTTCCTTCTCCAGCTCATTTTACAGATGAGGGAACTGAAGCAAACAGGGTTAAGTGATTTGCCCAGGGTCACATAGCTAGTAAGGGTCTGAGGCTAGGTTTGAATTCAGGAAGACGAGTTTTCCGGCTTCCAGGCCTGGCACTCTGTCCATTGTGCCACCTAGCTGCCCAAGTATCATTATACTTTCTACCCCAATCAGATTATATCTAGAGTATTTTGTTCACTTCTGGTTACCACATTTCATGACTGATACAAACAAGCTGGAGCAAGAGAACTCAAAACTGTGTCATCTAAAGATCAAAACTTGTCATCTAAGGATCAAAAGAAAGAACGAAGGATAAAATATTCTTCCCCAATAGAATATTAGCTCCTTGAGAACAGGAATTATTTTAGTTTTTGTACTTGTATTCACAGCCCTAGCACAGTGCCTGGCTCACAGAAGGCACTTGATATATGTTTGCTAATGGATAAATATGCTAGTTATGGAAGATAATCATCTATATTACCATTTCCAGAAGACTTTCTCAAGGCAATATTTGACATGTTGTTGTCCAGTCAGGATCTGAAATAAAGTAATAGAAAACAAACAAACAAACATTAAGTCTAAGAATTTAATTTACAGACTATTTGAGCACTTCCCTAAAGCCCTTGTGTTTATTTCCATCAACACATCTTAAGTCAAACACAAACTGTAGTCTACTGGAAAGCAATGCATGAGTACATTTAGCTTCAGAGAGTATAAGACCTAAGAGGTACTTTGGAATGTACCTAGTCTAACACTTTGACTTTACAGATGAGAAAAAGCTCAGAGAGAGGAAAAGCCTGCCATTTCCCTCTTTCCCCATTGCCTCTAGGATGAAATACAAAATCTTTAGATCGATTTTTGATATCATTACCGTCCAGCCCCAACCAGTCATATTTCTTTCCATTACTCCCCTGTGGTTGTTCAGCTGTTTTTCTTTTCAGTCATGTCCGACTCTTTGTGATGGCATTTTCGGGTTTTTTGGACAAAGATACTAGAATGGTTTGCCATTTCCTTCTCCAGCTCATTTGACAGATGAGGAAACTGAGGCAAACAGGGTTAAGTGACTTGCTCAGGGTGACACAGCTAGTGAGTGTCTGAGGCCAGATTTGAACTCAGGAAGATGAGTCTTCCTCACTCCAGGCTTAGTACTCTATCCATTGCTCTACCTCGTTGCTCCATTATTCACTTAAACATTCTCTATTCTGGATGAACTAGCCTACAAGCTCTTCTCCCAACTTACTTTGCAAGCACTTCCTCTACAACATTCACATTCCATGCTTGGAAAGCACTTCTGACTTTATGAATCCTTAACTTCCCTCTTTGAGACTCAGCTCCAATGCCACCTCTGCCATAAGACCTCTCCCCTGATCTTCCCAGAGGAAAATCATCTTTTTTTCCTGGAATATTTCTAGGTCTGGATCTTGCCTTTGTCCTCATCATTCTCTACCTTATATTGAAATGTCATCTCCTTGAGGTCAAGAATTCTATGTATACACCCACCCTTCACTCAACTGTACAAAAACTTGCACCAGTCAGGAAGGTGTATATCTTCTGGTTTTAAGTCTTGATTTGTACCTCATACCTAAATTACTGAGAAGAAGAAAAGCTAAAGAGGTTCCTTGGATAATTACAGCAATCACCAAGTTTTCCTCTTATCTAAAAGAGGACCAGAAGGAGAGGCAACGTAATAGGTAGAGACCTGTTCTCGCAGCCAGGAAAACCTGGGTTCAGATACCACTTCTAACTTAGCAATCTAGTACAACTCCTTTCTAAAACCTGAATAACATCATGATGGCTGTTCGATGTTGGGCAAATCATATAAATTCTCCGTTATCCAGGCAACTTTCTAAGATTGTAAATTGCAAAGCAGGTAGCCTTCACTGGTAATGCGAGTTTCCTCACCAGCTAGTTCCCTCTGCAAGTGAAATTATGGTCTGGAGCTTATTCTATTACAAGAAGACTGATGAATGGAAATTGCTGTTGTTGACATTCCATTTGGGGTTTTCTTGGCAAAGATACTGGTGTGCTTTGCCATTTCCTTCTCCAGCTCATTTTACAGATGAGGAAACTGAGGCAAACAGGGTTAAGTGACTTGCCCAGGGTCATACAACTAGTAAGTGTCTGAGGCTGGATTTGAACTCAATTAATGGATACATGGAATGTTAACTTTTAAATAGTCAAGCTATCAGAAAACTGTTAAAAATAATCCTTTTAACTAAGAATATTGACAAATATTCTGCCTTTCTTTATATTTGATGGGGGATAATTGCCGCCTAATCCAGAAAGTACATAAATGTCTGCACTCTCTGAAGGAACATTCCCATTGACCCTTGAATGTTCAACCAGGATATGCTCTGTGCATGCCAATGCAACTAATAAAAAGATGCCTATCAAGCTGAAAGTTAAATCCAAAGAGAAAAGCTAGTTCTCAAGGAAGTGGTACAGTTATCAAACACATGCCATCTTTACTAGATGAAACATAACCAAGATTTCTCCCTCAGAAAGTAAGTAGACTAGAGAGAATAATTTGCAATATAAGATGGGAAGTTTGTATGGCAGGCTTTAGTATATCACAAATCAAGATGGTGAAGTCCTACTATAAACATTGACGTGCTAGGATTGGCGTCTACCTTTGAAATCAAGCCCCAAGAGGGCTAGGGGAATTGTAGGAAGTGACCAATAACAACTGCCAAATAGTCCAACAGAACTGTGTTCAGGTTACAGTGACTAAAAGTTTTATAGAGACTAGTGTAGTTACTATGCTGCCTTTCCCACACCAGTCCCTGTTTCCCCAACTCATACCCACATAGTACTAACAGACTTTCAAAGTATTTTCCTCACAGCGACCCTGAAAAATGTAGTAACTGGCAAGGTGATTAATATCCCTGGGTTTCAGTTTCCTCATATGTAAAATGAACAGGTTCAAGTTGATGGTCTCTGAGCTATTTTCTAGTTTTAGCTCTATCATCCTATGAGCCTATGATCAGTATTCCCATTTTGTAGATGAGAAAAACCAAGCTCAGAGAGATGAAAATGGAAGGGATATCACAAGAATGTGCTGGAGCCGACTGGAGAAAGCCAAAGGTTAAATTTTCAGCATATCTTACATCTCAGAAATCAGCAAATGCTACAGATCAGGATTTGATTTATTGTTCTGGTAATTATCTAGACTTAAGAAAGTGAGGGAGAAAATGTTAATCACGGAGAATAATTTTTTTTGAGTCAGTTGCTAAACATCTACCAGCACATTCCTGGATATGCAACACATTGAACAATAGATTAGGTATCCAAAAAGACCTCAGCAGGCTAGGATAATGGGTCATATCTAGTAAGATTAAATTTAGAAGAGAAAAATAAATAGTTCATAGAATTATAGAGTCAGAAGGGATCTTACCAGCCCTCTAGTCCAAAACCTTTCTGAAGCATGAATGACCCCATTAACAAGTGATCATACTCATTTTGTATAGTCTCAGGAATAACAAGATTCTATATTCCATATTTGGGAAGAGTTCTAATAACTAGGAAATGCTTCCTTACTCTCAGCAGAAACATGTCTCCCTATAACTTCCATCTCCTCATCTTTCTTCTGCCATTGAGGGACAAGCAGAGTACAGTTATCCCTTCCCCACCCAACTTTCCCCATTGCAGTTTTGATATATTGCAGGTCAGCATGAGAAATTAAATGGAAACTTAGGGGGAGTTCTGTGAATGCCATGGATGACAGAGAAAAAGTTTAGAAACGCAGAAATGCATAAAATATATGTATAGCATTATATGATATCAATATATTTTTATCTTTTAATACCATAATAATTTAGATTTCTCCTTTGATACAAAGAGAGGTCCAAAAAGTTTTACGTGGATTTTCCAGATCATGTGGGTGTTGTGCCCCTAACCCCTGTGATGTAGAAGGAATAACTGTAATCGAATTTTATTTCTATCTTCTTCCTTTATGTATTTGAAGTGATTGTGTGATGCATAAGTCATGTCTTCTCCAGGCTAAACAGTTCCAGTTCCTTCAATCTGTCCTATTGTGACATGGTTATAAGCTCCCTTACTCTTCTTGTTGCTCACTAGCTTGTTAATGTGCCCTCCTAAAGTGCAGAAGGGAATGAAATATTCCAGATGTAGTCCAACCGAGGAAAGCACAAGGACAACAGAACCATCTTTATTCTGGACATTCTATTTCTACTATTGTAGCTTAGATCATCTCGTTCTTGTTATAATACACACTATCACCACGTATTGAATCCACAGTCTAAAAAAACAAAACCCTAGGTCTTCTTTATGTAAACTGCTACCCGGTTACTTTTCTCTCATTCAGTACAGTTCTACAGTTGGGTTCAAATTTTTCTCTTTGTAAGACAGAATGCAGATTCTGTGGCTAGATAGTAGTTCAAATGAAAAAGGTCTGGACTGCAAGGGTCAATACGAGTCAACAGTATATGATAACCAAATAATCTAACATGATCTAAGGTTCTCTTGAGAGGAGGATAGTATAAGAAAAGGGGAAAACATGATAGATCATTCCTCTGTTGGCTGCCTGGTCAGGCCAGCATTTTTCAAGCTTTAATTTTTTTAACATTCAAATTTCATTTCTAATAAGGACATTAACAAAGTAGATAGTGTCTAGAGAAGTGGCCAGCATGGTCCAGAGATCGAAGACCATGTTATTTGAGGACTGGTTTAAAGAATTGAGGATATTTAGTCTGAATATTATAGCTACTTTCAAAGTATCTGAAGGGCTGCCAAATGGAAGAGGGAAATGACTTTCATCCACTTATCCTACTTTTAGGCCACAGAGGTCAGAACTTAGAGTAATAGTTAGAAGTTGAAGAGAGACAGATTGTTTCTGATATAAGGAAAAACTTACTGATAAGTAGAATTATCATAGGATCATAGATTGAGGTTGAAAGGAACCCTGTGGATTATTAAATACACCTCTCTAATTTTACAGATGAGGAAATTGAGGCCCAGAAAAGTTAAGTGGATTTCCCAGGACAACATAGCTAGTAAGTGTTTGAGGTGGGATTAGAACTCCAATCTTTCTGACCCCCTACTCCAGTATTCTGGAATGGGCTAATTGCTTCCCCATCACTAGGATGGGGAACTAAGAACATGAGGACCACTGAGAATTTCTTGTACAGAGTCACAGGGCTAGCATTAGAGCTCAGAACCTTGGTCTCTTGACTTGAGGGCAAACATTTTTCCTACCACACCAGCTTGCCTTCCCTGAAAATCTGCAATTTCCCTCCTCGTTTTGCTGCATCAATTCATTTACTCTCTGCAATTTAATCTCTCCTTCATTATACTCTCCTTGTATTCTATCCGTGTTTCATGTTTATTTTTATTTTCCTAAGTGTGCCCCATTTCCCTCCTCAGGCTTGTTTGCTTCAGACTCCAGTGGAAGTCAGCCAGAGAAAACATGGCCAATTGAAGAGTGATAAGAGGTGATTAGTGGACTGCTTTTAAAGGGCCAGAAGGCGTGGAAACCTTAAACCTGGAAAACTATTGCAATTTTAGACATCTGTCTCCTAGGGAAGAGGGCAAGAGTCTTTCACCACAGAAGCAAATATGCTTAACTGCATGGAGTACTTTTATTCTTGAAGAAGAATCCATGAAAATAATGTACATTAAATAATAAACATCTACCTAATGGCTACATAATCACTGCCTCTCTCAGACCTTGGCAGTCTGCAAGCAATAAAAAATGACTCCAAACTTGAGAATTCTAGGGAAAACACAATTTGTTTCGCTCATCACCAAATTCCTCCTGTGAACAGGCAAAGGAGTGTAAACAATGTAGACAACACTCTCCATTTCACATTTGGCTCACGCTTTCAGTAGGGCCAGTCCTTATGGGAAGAAACCTAAACTCTGAACCTGGAACTCCTAGCTTTCCCACTGGACAAGGTCATAGACTCAAGAACCAGTGAACTTGAGAGAAAAAAAAAATAGAAACTCTCATGGCCAAGAATTTTCTCAGTCACAAACTGTTCTGTTGCTGGTAGAGACCTCCAATATCTTCTTATCAAAGCTAGCTTATCACTTATGGAGCAGGATTAAGTGGACCCAATGTTTGATAAGGAGAAGCCTTACAATCCTGGCATCTCTCCAACCTTGCTGCCAAGTTTCATGCATTTCCCACTTTCTGTAGAACACCTACTCTCTTGCTTTTCTTCCAATTGACAGCTGAACTTGGCTGCTCCCTTTCCCTCACTTGGATGGGAAGAGCAAGCTAGTACTAAGTAGATAGTACAGTATAAGATGCTAAACTATATCTTCAGAAAAATGTAGGACATTGATTGAAAAACACCATACTGCATGCTAAAAATGAGATGCCATATCTGGCACTTGAGAATCTCTAAGCAGCTGCTTACTCTTATCCAGATCACAAGTGCAAGCTCAAAAGAGCAGGAACAGAGAGGAAACCAGAATGATGACAAAGAAATTAGGACCATAATAGGGTATCCTATCAAGTGAATCAAATCATAAATATGTGCACAGAGTACTGAATACTGAAAAGTTACCTGACAATAAAAAAGAAGACATTTTATCATGCTAGAAAAAAAAATGTGTCAGCTAATGGGTAACATGCTTTCTATCATTTGAGTTAATATTCTATCTATTCTTATTTGTCAAAAAACCAAATATGAGGCAACAATAAATTCAAACTCCACTCAAAGGGAAAGAATACTGGGTTTTGAATAAAAAGATATGTGTTGGGGGAGGAGCCAAGATGTCAGAATAGAGAGAACACTCAGCTGAGTTCTCCCAACATTCCCTTCCAAACAACTTTAAAATAACACCTCCAATAAAATTCTGGAGTGGCAAGGCCAGCATATGTTTAGAATGAGACATTATTCCAAACCAATACAATGTAAGAGGTTAGAAAGAGAAATCAGTGACATAGGGGAAGAGGCTAACCCAGAACCCACATGGATGAAACACCAGTGGTAAGAATAGGAGGTGGTGACAGAAGCAGAAGCAGCTTTAGGAACTCTCAATCCAGAGATGATAAGGGGACCTGGCAACTGGTCAGAAAGAGATTACAAAGTAACCCAGTGCTAGCATTGTATGCAGGACCAGATGCTGTTTGGCCACTCCATTGCTTACACCAACTTTTGCATCATAGTTCAAGGACAGGGAGTAGTGCTTTTGCTCAAGGGGGAAGCAGAGCCCTGAGGGGCAACAGTTTGGTAACTCCATTGCCTATACCCATTTCTGGGTCAGAGTTCAAGGGCAAAGAGAAGGACCTTCAGTCAAGAGAGAGTGGAAGCCCTGAAGGGCAGTATCCTTTCGGACCCCAAGGGATAAGAGACCATGAAGAATGGTATTTTTTCTGGTCCCGAGGGAGAAAGGGACCTGAGGAGCAGTGTTCATCTCAATCCCAAGGGATGAATAACCCTTCCTGGGTAAGAATCAGAGTGGAAAGCAAGACAGCAGTGATCCCACTTCTCCCCAGATCACACCACTTTGGAGGCAGCAAAAACTTCCCAAATCCCAGAACTAGCTCTAAAAACATCAGTGTGAAAAAGCCTAAAGCTCAAGACAGTGCCCTCCCTTCCCCCATGCCAGGAACAGAACCCAACATTAACATAAAGTTAACATAAAGTAAATCAAGAAATAGGGTGAGAAAATGAGCAAATAGCAAAAGAAAAGAAAAAAGAACCTGGCCATAAAAAGCTACTATGATGACAAGGAAGATCAAGGCACAAACTCAGAAGAAGACAATGAAGTCAAAACAGTTACAATCAAAGCTTCAAAGAAAAATGTGAATTAAAGACAAGCCTAACAATAATTGCTAGAAGAGCTAGAAAATTATTTTCTAAATCAAATAAGAGTGATAGAGGAAAAATAGGTAAAGAAATGAAAGCAAAGGAAGAAAATTATGAAAAAAAAATTAACAGCTTGATAAAAGAGGCAGAAAAATACAGAAGAAATAACACCTTAAAAAACAGAATTGGTCAAATGGGGGGGAAAAGAGGCATAGAAGTTCACTGAAGAAAATGATTCCTTAAAAATTAGAATTATGTAAGTGGAAGCTGATGACTCCATGAGACATCAAGAAACAAAACAAAACAAAAAAAAAAACAAAGTCAAAAGAATGATTTAAAAAAATAGAAGAAATTGTGAAGAATCTCATAGGAAAAATTACTGACCTGGAAAATAGATCAAGTAGAGATCATTTAAGACCAGGGCTTTCCAACCTTAGGTTTTTATTGAAACAATACACAATATATTTTGATTTTCCATTTTAGTGAGAGTTCTGCCATAGCTTGGTGTCATTTACTAAAGCATTTATGTAAATTTCTATGCTGGTAGGGAGGCCACATAAATTGCACTGTGGGCTGGAATATGACCTGTGGGCCACATTTTGGACAGCCCTTATTTAAGACTATTGGACTACCTGAAAACCATGATCAAGGAAAGAATCTCGACATCATATTTCAAGAAATTATTAAGGAAAACTGCCCCTACATCTTAGAACCAGAGAATTAAATAAAAGTCAAAAGAATCTAACCCATCACCTCCTGAAAGACATCCCAAAATGAAAACTCCCAGAAATATTATAGCCAAATTCTCATACACCCAGATCAAAGAGAAAATACTTCAAGAAGCCAGATAAAACCATTCAAACACCGTGGAACCATGGGATCACACAAGATTTAGTAGCTACTACATTAGAGGAGTGGAGGGCTTAGAATATGATATTCTAGAAGGCAAAATTCTTAGGATTACAACTAAGAATAATCTACCCAGCAAAACTGAGTATAATCCTTCAAGGGAAAAAACTGATATTTAATGAAATAGAGAACTTTCAAGCATTCCTGATGAAAAGAACAGAGCTGAATAGAAAATTTAACTTTGAAATACAAGACTTAAAAGAAACATAAAGAGGTAAACATGAAAAAGAAATCATAAGGTACTCAATAAGATCAAACTATTTACCTTTTTATTAGGGAAAGTGATACATGTATCATCTGAGAACTTTATCATTGTTTGGGCATTTTAAAATATTCTAAATAAAAAAGAGGGTGCAGGATTGAGTCAATTAGTCCCCAACAGGGACGACATAAAAAAATAGATAGGTGAGAAAGAGGGATGCCCTGAGAGAAGAGAGAAGAAAGAAGGAGAATGGAGAAAACTATCTACAACAGATACAGAAAAAGCCTTTGACAAAATACATTTGGGACATGGGACATAGGAATGGGACAAACCCATTCCAATTAAAAAACACTTGAAAGCATAGGAATAAATGGAGCCTTTCTTGAAATGTTAAGTAGCATCTATCTAAAACCATCAGCAAGCATTATCGGTAATGGTGATAAATTTGAAGCCTTCCCACCAAGATCAGGAGTGAAGCAAGGATTTCCATTATCACCACTATCATTCAATA
Source organism: Trichosurus vulpecula (assembly GCF_011100635.1). Classification (NCBI taxonomy): domain Eukaryota; kingdom Metazoa; phylum Chordata; class Mammalia; order Diprotodontia; family Phalangeridae; genus Trichosurus; species Trichosurus vulpecula. The sequence goes on along the minus strand of NC_050576.1, from coordinate 339,922,893 downwards.
TTATACTAGAAATGCTAGCTATGTCAATAAGAAAAGAAAAAGTAATTGAAGTAATAAAAGTAGGCAATGAGGAAACAAAACTATCACTCTTTACAGATGATATGATGGTATACTTAAACAACTCTACAGAATCAACTGAAAAAAAACAACTTAAAACAATTAACTTCAACAAAGCTGCAGGATATAAAATAAACCAACATAAATCATCAACATTTCTATATACTACCAACAAGATTCAGCAGGAAGAGATAGAGAAATTCCATTTAAAATAACTACAGACAATATAAAATACTTGAGAGTCTAACTGCCAAGACAAACACAGGGATTATATAAATGCAATTACAAAATACTTTTCACACAAATAAACACATAACTAAACAATTGGAGAAACATTAATTGCTCATGGGTAGACCAAGTCAATATAATAAAAATGACACTTCTAATTAACTTACTTTTTCAATGTCATACCAACCAAACTACCAAAGAATTATTTTAGAGAAATTTTAGAGAGCTAGAAAAAAATAATAGTAACAAGATTCATCTGATAGAACAAAACACCAAGAATATCAAGGGAATCAATGGGAAAAAATGTTAAGGAAGGTGGACTACCAATTCCAGATTTCAAACTATATTACAAAGCAATCTAGTACTGTCTAAGAAATGGAAAAGTGGGTCAGTGGAATAGATTAGGTACACAATGCACAGTAATAAATGATCATAGTAATCTAGTGTTTGATAAATCCAAAGATCCAGGTTTTGGGCTAAGAGCTCAACATTTGACAAAAATTGCTGGGAAAACTGGAAAGCAGTTTGGAAGAAACGAGGCATAAACCACCATCTCATACTGTATACCAAGATATAGTCAAAAAGGATAAGTGATTTAGACATAAAGAATGATATCTAGCTGTCAGATCTATGCATAAGAGAAGAGGTTATGACCAAATGAGTGACAGAGGGGATCACAGGAAGTAAAATGGATCATTTTGATTACATGGAATTAAAAAGCCTTTGCGTAAACAAAACTAATATAATCAAAATGAGAAGGAAAATTGGAAAATGAGGGGGGGAGGAATTTACATCAAGTTTCTCTGAGAAAGGTCTCATTTCTCAAATATATAGGGAACAGAGCCAGACTTTTTAAAATAAGAGCCACTCCCCAGCTGATAAATGGACAAAGGATATGAAAAGAAAGTTTTCTGATGAACAAATCAAAGCTATCTATAATCACATAAAAAATGCAAATCAAAACAATTCTGAGATACCACCTCACACCTATCACATTAGCTAATATGACAGAAAATGAAAATGACAAATGTTAGAAGGGGGTGTGGATAAATTGGGACACATGCACTATTGGTGGAGTTGTGAAGTGATCCAACCATTCTGGAGAAGAATTTGGAACTATGCCCAAAGGGCTATAAAGTTGATTCAGAAATATCACTAGTAGGTGAAGGGAAAAGGTGAAAGAAAAGGGAAAAATGACCTATTTGTACAAACATTTTTATAGTAGGTCTTTTTGTGGTGGCAAAGAATTAGAAATTGAGGTGATGCCCATCCATAGGGTGATAGCTAAACAAGTTGTGATGGAATACTATTGTGCCATAAGAAATGATGAGCAAATCGTTTCAGAAAAACCTGGGAAGACTTTTGAATTCATGTAAAGTAAAATGAGTAGAACCAGGAGAATATTGTACACAGTAACAGCAATATTGTAAGGATAATCAACTGTGAAAGACTTAGCTACTTTGATCAAGACAATGATTCAAGACAATTCCAAAGGCTTTATGATGAAAAAGTGCTATCCACCTCCAGAGAGAGAACTGATGGAATCTGAATGCAGACTGAAGCATACTTTTTCCCCCTTTATTTTTTTCTGTATTTTCTTTTGCTAATATGCAAATATATTTGGCTTGACCTCTCATGTATAATCAAAATCAAAGTGCTTGCTTTTAAGGAGGGCGGGGAATGACAGGAGGAAGGAAGAGAATTTGGAAAGCAAAAATGTTTTTAAATGATTGTTAAAAATTATTTTACATATAATCGAGAAGTATTTAACAAAATAAATAAAAACTTAAAAAGGAAACATCATCCTCAGGACTGACTGAATTATCACCTTGGATAAAAAGGGAACTCTAGACCCAAGTTTACTTGGTGCCAAGTGAGGTATGTGGGATGGTTCCTAAAATGAGTTGGGAATCAGTGGTTGGCACAGGTAACAGAGATGTCCCTCAGTCATGGCAGAGAGGGAGACCAGACAGGAAGCTTCTCCCCTTGCCTCCCAAATGACACAAAAGAGTAAACATCTGGACTTTTATGGCTCCTTCAGTATAGTAATAGCTTTGCATCAGTTCATCTTTCTAAGATATGATGATAAAGCCAACTTGTGTCTATTTCCTTTTTTTTCCAAAGTGAACAATTTAACAGATGGTGCTGGGCTATAATCACATATCTTTATGCTTTATATTTACTTGATGCTTCCTTTGATTTTTGCTCTAAACAACTGATGATTTGATTGCATGCAGAAAGGTGAGTCTGAAATGACTACCATACTTGGAACCAGTTGCTTTGTGTGTATTGAACCTGACTCAAAAATTATCCTTCAATTTCATTTTTTTTAATTTCATTTGATGCTGGTCACGTTTAATATTTTCTATCTCCCTTTTTGAAGAAGATTCACAATTGACATGCTTGAGACTTCTAACCATTCTACAAGCCTTCAGTTTATTTCTTTCCCTAACAATTTTCATCATCCTGTTCTGAACCCATTTTCATGTGAAAATCATGAACCTTCCAGGAAATGGGTTTGAGGTCACTGGAGTTTTCAGTCAGAGGGTGAATGCTACTTGTCAAGGTTGTAAAATAAGAAATTATTGTACAGGTATGTTTTGAAGTTCCTTAGAGATCCTGTAATACTGGATTAATCTGGTGGCTCTTATTGAGTTTTTCAGATTTTTTGTACCCCATCAACCTTTATAATGGATGATGACAAATACTCCATCATCTCGGCTCCACCCAAGGATGATGACTCATAAACTGCACGTATCTTTATGGTGGTCCACTTGTTTATGTCCATAGTAGACATTACAAGGCAAAGTGACCAAGTGCTCCATGAAATATTTCCTCTAGACCCAGGATGAAACCAACTTTACCAATTTTTATGATCACCTCCCCGGAGAACTTACAGATTAGCCATGCAGTTAGTTGTAACTCTTTATGTCTTCTGGTTCAAATAGTTCAAGTTACATGGCTCAGGTTTTTTTTTTTGTTATTGTTGTTTTGAGGGGGAGGAGAAATCCTGATGTTCATTGTGTTATCTATCACTACAAGGTTTCTGTCTACGTCGTATGGCAATAATAATAAAGTTTTTGTTGATTCAGTGTCATATTGAGTGATTGGAGGTGAGGTTTGGGGGGCATTGCTACAGGACTGAAGACATAGATGTGTCTCTATTTTTTAAAAAACGCAAGGGAGTAGAGCCTATGAATTGTAGGCTGGTGAGCTTGGCTTGGCTTCTACTTTCTATTACTAAAAGGATAGTGAGTTAACATTTAGAAAGAAAAGTAGTGACTAATAAAAGCAAAAATAGCTTTATCAAGGACAAGCCATGCTGATTTATCCCCTTCTACTCTTACGATAGGGGTAGGTAGGTGGCACAGTGGATTGAGTGCAGGGCCTGGAATCATGAAGACTCCTCTTTGTGAGTTCAAATCTGGCCTCAGACACTTACTAGCTGTGTGATTCTGGGCAAGTCACTTAACCTTGTTTGCCTCAGTTCCTCAATCTATAAAATGAGCTAGAGAAGAAAATGACAAATTACTCCAATATCTTTGCCAAGAAAACCCCAAGTGGGGTCACAAAGAGTCAGACACAACTGAAAAACTACTAAACAACCAATATTCTTATGAGGAGATAGCTAGATTGACACACCAAAGAAATGCTATGGACATAGCACATCTAGGTTTCAGAAAGGCACTTGGTATTTTAAAAGCTAAACTTTACTGATGTCCTTTGTCATTACATTACAGTAATTTACAGAAATATACCATTTCCCTCTATTCACCAATTTCCCCATGAATTTTATCCTTCCTGAACAAAACATTTAAACAATAAATCTAATACAAAGAACTAATCTGACAATAAAGAAAATATTCCCAACAAAACATATGACAAAACCTCTGATATTATCCTTGTGGACAAGATGAAGATGTATGATTTAAATAAGAAGGCAATGTTGGGTGAATTTAGAACTTATCAAAAGACTGGACAGTAAGAATAGTCATTGAGGTGGCAATGTCAGCTTGGGAGATCTCTAGTGGAGTACATCTGGGATTTGCAATTTCCCCTGTCCTATTTAATATTTCATATTGATGATTTAGGTAAAGGAATGGACAACATCCTTAGCAAATCACCTAAGCCTGAAAAAGATAACTAACACGTGGAACAATAGATTTAGGATCAATGGGATGAAACTAATAATATGAAATATAACACAAATAAATGCAAAATCCTGTACTTTTGCTTTTAAAAAGCAACTTTACACATACTAGATGGGGTGAAAGTTGCTAGCTAATTCACATGAAAAATTATTGTGGAGTGAGGAGTTAGAGTATTTCCAGGTCAATATATACAACAGTATGACATGGCAGACAGCCCCGCCCCAACACACACACACAAAATAACACCTAATGTGATCTTAAATTGCATTAAAAGAGAATTGTATCAAGAACAAGGAGCCAATAGTTCCACCATACTCTGTTCTAGTCAAACAATACCTAACATGATGCTCATTTCTGGACATCACTATTTAAGAAAGGTATTTATAAAGGAGAATGCATCCAAGGATGAGTGACCACGGTAGTGAGGGAAAGCCATGCTGGCTGAAACAACTGGGAGTGTTTAGCCTGGAGAAAAGAAGATTTAAGTAGGAGATGATAGCAGTCTTCAAGTATTTGAAGGGCTGTCATGTATAGGGATTAGACTTTCCTTGCTTGGTCTCAGAAAGCAAAACCTGGAGCAAAAGGAAGATAATTCAGAAGGTTGTTTTTGTTGTGTTTGTCCTTCATTTTCGAAGAGGACCATGACATCAGGGGAATGATGACACAACTTGCAGTTGACTTCGATTTGAGGGAGGGAGGGCTGTGCAAGGTCACCAGCCTCACTTTCTCCTCCATCCTGATATTCACCAGGATGACTGGAGATGGCCCAGGATGCATTGGGAAACCTGGCCCTTTTAGGCTAAGGCTTTTTCATGTACTCACTTTCTGCAGAGGGTAGATTTAGGCTCAATGTAAGGAAAACTTTCTTATAATTAGAACTACTCAAAAGTGAAATAAACTCACTCAAGAGGTAAGTTTCCTCTTCACCAAAGATCTTCAAATGAAAATCACTTTGGGGATACACTGTAGATTTCTTTCCTCTTCATACACATGTTGAAGTCAAAGACCTCTAATGGCACTTTTGGCTCTACATCTATTATTTTATGATCCCTTTCAACTCAGAGATTCTGTGATTACATAAGTAGGAAGAATATCAATACAGACATGGCTCAGTTCATCATGCAGTCTCCAATACTTGTCATCAGACAAAGATCATATGATAATAGTTTGAACAATTAAATTAGTTTTTACAGATAGTCTGAGAACTGTATGATTCTTTGCATCCCTGCCTTTGTGTGTGTGTGTGTGTGTATGTGTATGACCTGATCACCAACTCTGCCTTCTTAAAGGACTGAGGGTCATTTGTACTTTCTGCCTATTTCATGGGATGCTATGGCCCTCAAATTAATTAATTGTTGACCAACCTTCTAATGATGATTCTCTTCATACATAGATGGCTAGCTAGGAGTCAGGAGGAGCTGAGTTCAAATCCTGCCTCTGATACTTTCAAACTGTGTGACCTGGGATAAGTAATGACTTCTCTCAGCCTGTTTCCTCATCTTCAAAATGGGAACTAATAATAACACCTCCTTCACAGGATATTTGTAAATAAATGACATATGTAAAGTGCTGCACAAACCTTAAAGTACTATATAAATGCTTGTTGTTGCTGTAGTTGTTACTCAGCTTGCATAGTTCTTGGACAGCAGACAAACATGTCTCAAACATCCTCACTGGGCTGGTCCTCAGAGCTCTTCCAGCTTGATGGAACCTATTAGAACTCGGGCTCCCCCTGCACAGCCTCAAGACTAAGATTTGACATCAGAGCAGAATATTTTGTTTTTATTTTGGTTTTCATTTGTGCAGAAAATTCTATTAGTCTGGATAATAAATTGTTCTCACATAGGAATTTTAGTCTCCTAAATTCAAACAGCTGTCATTTTTTATTTTGAACTTTTCAAACTAAGTATATGACCCTTTTAACAGGAAATCTAGATTTTAGCTAAAAAAGAAAGGAAGAAAGGAAGGAAAAAAGGAAGGAAGGAAAAGAAGGAAAGAGAAAGGAAAGAAAGGAAAAAAGAAAGGAAGAAAGGTAGAAAGAAAGAAAGAAAGAAAGAAAGAAAGAAAGAAAGGAAGGAAGGAAGGAAGGAAGGAAGGAAGGAAGGAAGGAAGGAAGGAAGGAAGGAAGAAAGAAAAAGAAAGAAAGAAAGAAAGAAAGAAAGAAAGAAAGAAAGAAAGAAAGAAAGAAAGAAAGAAAGAAAGAAAAGCACAACAGCCTTGGTGATGATATTCCTCACTTGACATACATTACCCTCTCTGAGCCTCAGTTTCCTCATCAGCTGTTAAATGAGGATTTGGGACTGGAGAGGCTCCAGAGCCTCACAACACTACTGTGTAGGGACTGTAGAAAGTATTCTTTTTTTACAGATAAGGAAAATGAGGAAAGTGAGAGTCAGTGAGGTTAGGTGGCTTGCCCGTTGACACACAGCTAGTTAACTGTCAGAGACTAGAACCAAAGAACTAAAAGAAAGAGATGCCAACACCTATATTTTCAGCATGATAGACTAGAGCCAAAACAGTATTAAAACTGGACCTTCCACCCTGGGAAGCCCGGAGCCTTGGGGTGAGAACCGAGAGGTAATATTACAACTCCACAACCAGGAGTCTGTGAGATAGAAGAAAGAAAAATGACCCTCCCAACTACTGTCATTCATGGACAAACCCCGCCAACAGGTAATCTCCACCCACTGCCTGTGTTATCTTACCCCCACACCCTAGTGAGCCCGCTGGAGTCTGACTTTTGTCTTTAGTTCTCCACTGAAACCATTCTTTAGTTCCTTCCTTCTGATATGATCTCTCTCCTCAGTCCTCAATCTTTTCAACCTTTCAGTTGCACCTGACATTATCAACCACCTCCATCTTCTTGAAATTCTCTCTGATTTTGGCATCTATGGGCCAGTCCTCTTCAGCTTCTCCTCCTAACAAGGCATTCCTTTGGGATTTTTTTCAGTGGTGACTCTGCTTGAACTGTGGGTGGGTCCTTCTCCTGGGAGAACTTTAACAAATGCTCATTGTTCTGTTTGTTCTATTTGTCTCAGCCCAGCCTTTGTCCCTGCTCCTTTGGAGTTATAGTCATAAGGATGCCTGGTTTCTACCTGGGTTACCTACCTGCTAAGCCCCAACCTTCCTAAACTTTCTGCCTTCCCACAAAAAGTCAGAGACACAAAATTTCTAATCTCTCCTGATTTCATTAGGTTTTTATTATGCTTGACCATTGCAGCCTCTACCTCTCCCTGTTACCATCACCCCTTCCCCACCCTCTTTAGCAAGAGTATTCATTGAGTAAGAGAGGGAACCAGTTGGGCAGAAAGATAGAGATCAGAGAGACAAAGAAAAGGAGAGAAAATTGGGTGTGGAGGAGAAAGTGAAGTAGTAATGGAGGGTAGAAAAAAAGATAAGAGAAAAAGACCAGAAAAATTAGAGAAAACCTAACTTTGGCTTGGAGATGAGAAGTAGGTGGGATTAGTAGAATAGAAAATTAGTTTATTAATTTATTGCCGTATCAGAAGCTACAATATCTCTAAAGGAGCTCAGTAATGGAAAAGTTGATGAAACCAAGGAAAATGGATAATCAACAAGGACAGCACAGATGAGATAGCAGCTTTTAGGAGTATGGGCACTGATACTGGTGTATTTTAACAGTTTTGGATAGAATTTTACATTAGCCAACTAACTAAAAATGATATTTAAGTCTGAAAATTAAATTGCCTACTAAGAGAACTGAAGAAATGTTCATACTATATATGTTTTGTAGCCCATGTCCTAACTGGCTAATGCTAAATTAGTTTCTTTGTCAGCTGGGAACCAAAGTGGAAAGATGTGTTCTGAATGGTAGCCAAAATGCTAATTACTATTCACAACTGGCTGATGTAAACATCAGTCAGTCAAATACCCAACTGCTGATTTCAGTTGGACATTAGCCAATGAGGGAGGATGAGACGTCTGCCTTTGTGAAGAAGAATTTATGTTCTCAAGCTTGATAGAAATACATCAGCAAGGCCAAACAAATATAATTTCTACTGATTGTGAGGAAGAACGGAACTAAATACTTGAAACATTTTTAGACAGGATGATGCTTTTTTTTTTTTTTTTTGGTCCAGACCTGTAATACTATCAGTGTGGAGAACTGATAAACGATCTTATCAGCAATTCCTCTGAACTTATAGTCCTGAGAGAATTGCCCCAGGACCCTGAGAAGTTAAGTGGTCCTTGCTGCTACAGTTAGTATCATCAGAGGCAGGTCCTGAACCTCAAGCATCTTAACTCTAAGACTAGCCCTCTATCTGCTGTTTCTCATGGGTTTTGATGGCATCATCGTGTCTCCTGGTGATGAGATAAAAAAATGGATTTATGACTACTTGAAATGTGTCCCAGAAACACAAGGAGCATGGGAAATAAATAAGAGAAACTAGAAGACAACTTATATTTCTATATATATTTATAAACACAGATATATTTATAACATAAGTGAAATAAATTATATGTATGACATAAATGGAATAAAAAAAGAGGTAATGGAGTGACACTCATGCTTGGAATGTCAATACAAATGGTTAAAGGTTATTCAAGAATAATGCTCCCAATGAGGAAAAAAAGTAGTGGTGATAGGAAAGGTATTACTTCCTTTTTGATAGGAGCAATATGCTAGTTCATAAGGTAAGCTAGTTTTTGCTTAAAAGCTATTGGTTCAGGGAACTAAAGGCTTAGGCCATCGACATAGCTTTCTGATGGTGTAGATATAAAAACAAACAAACAAAAAAAAAAAACAAGGCATAAGGAATCACCTGGTTCCTTCCTCTGGCTTCCAATCTGCAAACCAGCTGATTCAATGCTGTATCCTCACTGAATATCCTTTCCTTGCCAGGGGTTAAGGAAGCTTCCTGTTGACTGTCAAACAGTCTATGAATGTCCCTTTTTGTTCCATTCTCAAACCTGCAGTATCAGTCTGGTGTGAATCAGGCCAAAGCTTAAATTTGTTTTATGTTATTGCCATCATCAATACAACAAATATTCAGAGTGTCTTCTATAAGTAAGGCACTGAGTTAAATACATGCTTAGAAGACCAGGAATCTCAGGGCCAACAGGTAAGATGTGTCTGTTTTTTAAATGAAAGGTATAAATAAAGGTCTAAAGAACAACTATGAAAGGGGGTCTCCAAATAAAAAAGAAAGTTAATTTAGTAAGACTTTCTGAAGCAAACTCAACAAAGCATTTTCAGGTCAGGGTAGAGTGGCTAGAGAGACACTTGGGCACACTTTGAATATCACCTTTTACTTGTGTTTTTATGGAAAAGATGAATTGTGGACGCAAATGATTATTGTGAGACTCTTATATAAAGGTGAAAGGAAATATCAAACTTGAATATTATTATGATGTATACTCCCCATCTAATTCTGGAACAGATTTGTAGTATTGAAACATATATAAAAAGGACAATTAAAGACAAAAACAAAGAAATATATGTTGAGGGCAGCACTGTCATCACTTCACAGTCACCTTTTACTCTTCCCTCTTTCTCATCTTCCTCCATCCCACAACCAGCCAATCGTCAGGTCCTTTTCCATCAGACCACAATATCTCTTGAATCCTTCACCATCTCTCCACTCACATGCATGCCCACCATGCTACCTTAGACCCTTATTGCCTCTTGCCTGGACTAATAGCATAAAAAGGCTAAATATTCTAATTTTTAACAAAGAGAAAAAGGACAGCGCTTGTCATTCCTAATAAGCTTAACACCTGTCCTTGTCATCATCCTTGAAGATAGGTCAGGTACCACCTTTTCCATAAAGCCTATTCTACTCCTGATATGAAAGTGTTCTTTCTAACTTCAAATTTTCCTAAAACACTTTTCTCAGTACTTATTCTACTTAACTTCTCTTTGGACATTTTTTTTTCTCCCCTGCTTCCATGACATTACATTCTCTTGGTTCTCCTCCTGCCTGTCTACCACCTCCTATCTGGTCTGTGCTGCTGGGTCACCAGGCTTCCCCCATTCATTAAGTATGGTTGTCCCCTAAAGGTTCTATTCTGGGTTATTTTCTCATTCTTTCTTTCTCAGTGATCTCATCAACTTCCATACATTCAGTTGTCATCTCTATGCAAATAGTTCTGCAATCTACAGACTCAGTCCTAATCTTACTCCTGAACTTGTGTAACCAACTCCTAGATAACTCAGATGACCTTACGTATATAAAATTCAACATGTCTGATATTTCCCCCAATGCTGTATCTTCCCCAAACTTTCCAATTTATGTTGAGGGTACCACCATTCTTCTAGTCACACAGGCTTGCAATGTTAGAGTGATTTTCTACTCTTCATCTTCCTCACCTCCATGCTCAGTCAGTTGCCAAGACTTGTCAGTTAGTCCTACACAACATTTTTCCCATCCACCCTATTTTCTCCACTTGTACAGCCAATTGCTTATTCAGGCCCTTATCACCTCTCACCTGGGCTATATCAAAAAGCCTTCTAATTGATGTCCCTGTTTCTAACTTCACCCCTCTACAATTTCTATCCTCCACACAACTACCAAATTGATATTCCTAAAATATAGATCTATTCATGACACTTTCCTTACTCAAAAAAACTTCGGTGGCTCCCTATTACTTCTAGGATTAAATTAAAAAATCCTCAGCCTGAATTTAAGGCCTTCCAGCTATGTTTCCAGTCCTATTTCATGTTACTCTCCTTCATGTACTCTTCATTCCAATAAAAATGATTTGCAAACTGACCCTCCTATACATGATTCCATCTCTCACCTCCATGTCTTTGTACCAGGAATCCTCCACATCTGGTATGTATTTCCTTCTCTTAGAATGCCTAGTTCCCTTAGAAATATGTAGCTTAAATACCCCTTCCTATGGGAGGCCTTTCCTGATTCCCCCCTCATCCCTCTATCTTATTGTTAGGGTCCTTTTCCACTTGAAATTACCTTGTTTATACTTGATATTTATTTGTCTGTGTATTGGCTGTATTAATACAATCTAATGGGAGCTTCCTGATGTAAGGAGATGTTTTGTCTTTGTCTTTGCTTCATCAACACCTAACATAAGACCCTCTATACCTGTCATTTGTTTCTACCTCCTTGTGACCCCATTTGGGGTTTTCTATGTAGAGGTGCTGGAGTGGTTTGCCATTTCCTTCTTCATTTTACAGATGAGGAAACTGAGGCAAATGAGGTTAAGTGACTTGCCCAGGGTCATATGGCTAGTAAGTGTCTGAGGCCAGATTTGAACTCAGGAAGATGAGTCTTCCTGACTCCAGGGCCAGTGCTCTATCCACTGCAACACTGCCATGAAGGAGGCACTTAATAAATGTTGAGTTAAACTGCACAAGCCTCTCCTTTACCTTCATCACACTCTATCATGTTTTGTTATTTATTATTCTATGTGTCAGATCCCTTCTCTTTCTCCCAGAAGAAAACAAGCTATTTGTAGAGGGACTCTGGTAGAAACAACATTCTATGGCCCTATCCCACATAAGCTAGACTTCCTTTTTTCTTAAAAATTTATTGAAACCATACTAAAAGCTTATTTAGCTCAAGAAGGGGTGAGGGAAGGGAAAAAAAAACCACCACCACAGTTATTAAGCACCTACTGTGGGACAGGCACTGTGTTAAGTGCTTTATAAATCTTTTCTAATTTAATGATAATAATAATAATTCACATTTAAATAGTGCCTTCTATGCTCCAGGCAGTATGCTAAGCACTTTAAAAACATTATCTCATTTAATAAAAAATAATAGCTAGCATTTATGTAACACCTACTACGCGCCAGGCATTGTGATAAGCACTTTACAAATATTATGTCATTTGATCCTTACAACAACCCTGGGAGGTAGGTCTATTCTCAACCCTATTTTACAGGTGAGGAAATTGAGGCAGTTAAGTGACTTGCTCAAAAACACACAGCCAATGAATATCTGAGGTGACATTTGAACTCAAGTCTTTCTGACTTCAGGCCCAGATCATTCGATTCTTTTAACAACCCTACAAGATAGGTCATTATTACCTCTATTTTACAGATGAGGAAATTGAGGCCCATAGAGTATAAGTCATTTGCCCAGGGCAATATAGCTAGTAGGTATCTGAGCTCCAATTTTAACTTGGGTATTTCTGACTCCAGGCTCAGTGCTCTGTCTGCTGGACCTCTTAGGTGGCAGAAGAGAATGAAGGCCATTGCTATAGCTTCTTAGGAGCCAAGGCACAAACATCCAGCATATAAGAAATCACCCGGATTATCTCCCAGGCTTCCAATTAACAGGCTAACACAGGTGCCTGGAATCTCCATCCAATTGACTCAATACCGTATCTTCACTGGATATTCCCTGCTACTACTAAGTAAACCTCCTTGTGTTACCTCTCAGATGTTCTAAGGGTTTTCCATTTTATTCCAGTCTCAAACTTGAGCTACCATACAGGCCTGAATCAGACCATATCTTTGTTTTTTCTTTATCCTATATTTATCAGTGCCTTTCACATAGTGGATCCAATAAATGGTTTTTTAATTTGTTTAATAGAAATCATGGAAGATATCAATAAAATATTACTCAATAACTCAGCTACTTCATAGAAAATACTGTAAATAATCTAGGAAATAATATAAATAATCACCAGGGCTCTGTGAAAAGTAAATGGTCCAGACCAATTCAATTTCTTTCTAATAATAAGCCACATAAGACTTGTTGAGTACCTTTAGATATGCATTCAAGAGAAATAATTTTCAAAACTCAGTCTGTAAAACAAATCATTTTCATATCCCATTTCCTCAAATAATAATAATTTAAATTTATGTAGTGTTTTGATTTTTAAAAAGCAGTTTCTTCACAATAACCCTGTGAAGTAGGTACTACAAATATTATTCTCCCCATTTCACAGGTAAGGAAAATGAAGTTCAGAGGCAATCTACTTGACCAAGATTACATAGTAAAAAGAAACTCAAAACTAGATATATTAAAAAATAATCAAGTCAGTAGGAATCACCTGGCTTAGCCATCAGGTCTCTGACCACCTGAAAGTCTAATACATTCTAATCTTTCGAAACTTGCCCAACTTGCTCCAAGAAGAGAGGCTAAGCCCAGGGTGCCCTTTACAAGTTTACATTCCCCACCTTTCTTTAGGAACTCATGATGACCCCACCCCTTGTTTCTGGCCACCAACGTCACCAACATTGGTATGAATAGAATTCTACTTTTTGAGATTAATAGCTAGGCTCATTTAGCAGAAGATAAAGACTCAATGTTTAGCAATACAATGAAGTATCATTTCCTCAATACTGTCTCAAAGAGATTTTAAATGAAAATGATTCTTTTATTGACCTTAGGAAATTTAAGTCCAGCTCTTATGTAAATAAGTTGATTACATGTCATCTTGGGGGGGGGGAGGGGGGAGAAGAGGGAGGGAGAGAAAATTTGGAACTCAAAAACTTGTGCAAGTGAGTGTTGTAAACTAAAAAAAAATTAATTTAAAAAAAAGTTTAAGTCCAGGCACACAATGTATTATCTAGAGTGACTCTAGATAATAGTCACCTCATCATAGGGTCTAGAGGAACAAAGGATGATAGCAATTATCTCATCTAGTCCTTTGATTTCATAGACAAAAATCTCAGTGAAGATGGGGTTCTCAGGCTTAGTAGTCAGTAATGCATATTGCACTTAATGGATATTCACCAAACATACCTTCCAACTTAATAGTCACATTTACATATATGTATACATGTGTGCAATACATGTATATATGTGTGTGTATGTGTATGTGTACACACACACACACACACACACACACACGTGTTCTTTATGAGGCCTGTTAGCAAATAACAACAACAAAATCTAATAGTACATCAACTCTACCCAGAGGAACTAATTAACTCCTTATGCATCCAGAGGCCAGCACGACATTTGGGCTTTTACAATTCAACTATAAAGCGACAAGACCAAATCTACAAGTCACACATTGAAAGGTAATTTCATTACTTTATAGCCTTGCCTCATATATTGTAGTGACACGTTAAGATAATGCAGGCTAAGGAACTTCCAATTTCAGTGTGATTTATAATTCTTTTCCAGTAGTGGAATTTTGCTTATTTAGAATTGTGGAATCAGAGAATGTTAGAGCTAGAAGAAGCGCTTCTAAGAGGGAGGCCCAGTCCATATCCCTCATTTTATATATGAGAAAGTTAAAGGCAAAGACCATTGTAACGATTTGCCCAAGGCCACACAGAAAAGGAAGGTATGGCTGGAAGTGGAACTAGGACTCAGATCTCCTGACTTCAAATCTATGTCTTTCTCACTATGCTGCATTTTTGTTACTAGACGGTTTTATTCACCATGCACAAATAACACTGAGAAAGTCATGGGTCTAGACCAAAGGGAATCAAATTGGTATGAGAAAAAAGACTAAAGAATCAGGAAACCTGGGTCCTGGTCCCAGCCCTGCCACTAATTCATGTATCATCTTGGGCAAATCACTTTATCTCCTGAGTCCTTAAGTTCTCATCTATAAAACAAGAAGGCTCAGTAAAAGCATGGCTCAGATCCCTTTCACATCTAATATTTTATTATTCTATAATTTAACTTACATTAAATAATGTAAGAATTCAATCAAAATGGAAAAACAGCCAAAAACCTGGGTAATTTGTCTATATGACCAAAGAAAATCCAGATATTTCAAAATATATGAAACCTAGATGTTTTTTACTGAATTTTTATGCTTTTAACTAAATGTTTGGATTGATAAAGATCTCTCCTAAAAAGAGAGTTCAAAGAAAATCTCACTTAGTGACATTCAGATTTTTTTAAAAAAATGTTTGAAGGAATATAGGAAAAATCAACCTAAGAAATGCTATACCTGTAGGATAGACTACAAATATGAAAGAAGAAAAAAAGACAATTTTGACTGTCTACTCCTTCAAATCAGTAAAACAGCAGCAATAAAAACTACTCAACTCTGCAAAATTCCAACCAAAAAAGTCAATGTCTTAAGTTTGGGGTTACTGCAAATGTTTAAAATTCTTTCATTCATTAAAGCACAAGTTATCAAATTCTTGAATAAAACATTGTGATTTGAGAATAATGTCAGGAGGTCTTCTCCATGAACTCCAGCAAATACCACAAAATCTCCATCTCTGGAGGTTGTAAGATTAGCGTACACTGTGGATACAGGATACCCCCTTTGGAGAATACTTTCCTGATAGCCAAACACCAGCAAGGACATTTTGCGCTTAATTCCTACAATGCTACATCATAAACGTTAATGATGGACAAAGCCAGGCAGAAGGAAGGAAAATGAGCTAACCTACCAAATTAAAAAAAAACTGTTAAAAATAATTTGCCTACACATATCAAAGAGCTCCTAAAACTGGTTTTTCAGGACTTGGGTGGGGATGTTTCTGTCTTGAAACAAGAAACAGAAGTTGGATATTGTGCCCCCCCAATTAATCACCTGCTAGATTAGAACCCCAGGTTTTATGTGAAACAGTTGGCACTCCACGAAGAAAAATCTGGAGGAAAATAAAAGAAAAAAATCTTTAAATCACCCCATACTCACCACTTGGTCTAGCCTAGCAGAGAGACTAATGATGTAGTTTTGTTTTTTTTTTTTTTTTGGCATCTGCCTATGACATCTGGATGAGCATCAAATTGCTTAAATCAAGAATAACAAAGCTTCCAGTAACTGAACAATAAACATTTAAATAATTTTACTAAAGTTATCACCTATCAAAACAGAGATTGTTTGTTTAATTATTAAGTATTCAAAGTTGAGAAATGAGCTAGTGAGAGCTGGTCTAGCCCCTTCTTTCAAAAGACATGATCTGTATTTGCTCAGGACTCCCCAGATGAAATCTCTCACAATAAAAACTGAATAAACTATTTATCATGATACCTAACAATATGTAAAGGTGCCAAAAAACTAGAAATAGTATGATCTAAAAACCATAAGAACTACCAACGGAAAAGAGCTACTTTCTAAAGGCTGGCTGAGCAAACCGATCAAAACTTTAGTGAAAGGAAAAGTTCACATAGGAAGAGCTCCAGTTTAAGAGAAGGATAAGCGATGCAAGAAACCTATCCCATTTATTTGCACTAGTAGAATTCACCTTACCTCCCTTTAGCAGAGAGCCAGGGCTTGTAAGTAGACGGTCTAGAGTGGTTCCCCAACCTGAAACTGAGGTGTAGCTAAAGATGACTGGAGGTAGAATCAACCTCTATCTGACTGTTTTAATGAATAGTTTAGAGGCTTCTCCCTCAACGGCTGAGTCACTCAGGGAGGAGGAGGTAAGTAGTGTGAAATAGGGTGCCACCTAGAACAAATAGCAATTCAATTAAAAGCAGCAGAGTCCCTGAAACTTCTGTCCCGGGTGGATTCTTTATGCAATTTATGGCCTTATTGTGCCAAAAATTACACCTATCAACACACTTTGTTGATGCCAATGAAGTAGCACAATTGTTCCGCTATGTAACTGGGAGAGTATCCAACTATTATTTAAAAGGAAAAGAAAAGCTGCATTTGGAAAGGTTGTCTATCTTGAAAGCTGATGCATAGGTACATGATGGAACCTAGGCACCCTGAAGGAAAAATGCTCCTTCAGGAGAGAAAGGTCCTAAATGTGCATGTATTCGGGGTGACAGTCCAGAGAAATGTGTTATGCAAATATTGACAAATGGAACATTTTGTTATATGGTTTCAGGCACGAAGATACCACCTGAACAAAACTTGTTTTCCTGGATAGAAGAAAGGGGGAAGAGAAAACATGAGAATTTGAAATCTCCTACTATTGTCCCTATGAATAAAGAGTACAAAGAAACAAATTATTTCAGATTTTTTTCACCTTTGAGGTAAGTAAAATATTTCATTATTCTTTTACTCTTTTCTCAGAATGTACCTTGTTAGAGGATAAGGAACAAGTCAGAACGAATAGCCTCTTCAGTGGAGCTTACTATAAAACATGCCCAAATGAACATATTTTATAATAAACATATTTTCTATCATTCAAAAAGCTTTCCAGATGTTCAATTTTAATAAAAGAAAACAGTTTTCTGAGTTTCTGAAGACATAAAATTAATGAATTTTAGACCTAGAAGGAACTTTCAAGATCATTCAGTCATCTTTCTTCATCTGTCACACAATTCATGAAGTTCTACCAGTTAAGCAGGTCTGCTACACAGTACAATTCAACTAGGACTTCATCAACGATTATCATAATAAGCAGGAAGGTTTAACATTGTAGAACATAGTCGTTAATAACATTCAACCAGTATTAGGGGAGTCACCACACCTGTGCCTCTAACTCTAGGGAATAAAAGGTATTTTTATGCAATAAAACAAAAAAAGTCCACGAAATTCTATTATTCAGTATTTCTATGCCACCTGATATATGCAAAGCATTTTACCAACATATTTATTAGTTATTTCTCACAACAAAGCCATGATATTGATAGGTCAGTAACACTACAGAGGAAAAAAAACAGAAAAAGGTGTGACACCCCAAAACAGGAAGCAAATTAGTAGGAAGGCATTGGATTAGAATTCATTCAAGCTGAATGCCACTGAAATTTGCATTACTTTATAAAGGGACAAGCAGAAAATGAAACTAGAGGAGTTTTGAAGCAAACTTATCCATCAAAAACATATTTTTTATATATGTGACATATTGTGTGCAATATGTAGAGCCAAAGAAGCCCTGTGGACAGAGAGAACAAGAAAAGACTTTGTTCAGGTGACAGCTCTAGAGCAGACCTTGAAGGAAGCCAGGGAGTACCCTACACCAAAAAAAAAAAAAAAAACCAAAAACTGAAACAATTTTTTTTTAAAACCCTGATTTGTACTAAATTATAGATCTGCATGTTTGGAGAAAGTTCCTGGATATATATGTGAAAACATTAATACCAGAGGAAAAGGGGTTCACCTTACAAGGTGAATATATATATATATATATGTATGTATAATTAATGCATATTATGGTTTTGGTGACTCTAGAGTCTTATATCTGTATGGAATTGGCAATTGTCTTATTTATATTTCACCTACCAGCATTCCCATCTTCCATCTCTTTGTTCTCTCTCTCTAAGCCCCAAATCTAAGAAAATAAATGTGATTTCCAAATATGTAACCCAAATATGTATACCTATTACTGAAGAAGATGTTAAAAAAAATATTGGGGTAGCTATGTGCCGCAGCAGATAGAGTACCAGCCCTGGAGTCAAAAGGACATGAGTTCAAATCTCGTCTTAGATATTAACCAGCTGTGTGACCCTGGGCAAGTCACTTAACCTTAATTACCTTTAAAAAAAAAAGAAAGAAAAATATTGGATTGCATAGAATTAAAGGACCAGGTTAGGGAAGCCTGATCAGCCCATGATTAAGTAGTTGCTTTGGTCTCACTCAAGTCTTAAGGGGTGAAGTCTTCTAAGTAATGTCAAATTCAAATAGAAACAAATCCCTGCAGTCACATATTGACTTAAAAATATTTTGTTGTATTTTTATTACATTTCTCAATTCCATTTTAATCTGGTTCTGTCTACACTTGGAAAAGTTTGCAGGCCCTTCTTCCAGTGGTGCATAAGCTCTGCTCTTCAAGCTCAGAAGGACCTTACTTTTTACCCATTCTGAGATTTGAACAGTATAAAGGTATTACTTGAGTGTATCATCTTTGGAAAGTTTTGTGATCTCTCTCTGTCTCTCTGTCTCTCTTTTTTTCAAGTCAGAAGAGAGGACAGACCTGTGATTTCATCAATGAATCTAACAAAACAGATCCGTAATTTATAATCTTAGGGAGTTGCATTAGGGATTAGGTGACTGTCACACAGCCAGAATATGTAGAAGGGATGAGAACTGACACTAGGTCTTCTGCACTCCAAAGCCAGCTATCTATTCACTACATCATGTTGCATCTGAAAAGAATTACATAAGGACCATAAGTGATAGATGAGAGCTGGAAAGGATTGTAAAAGGAATCCAACCAATCCCACTCCCTTCCAATTTTACAGATAAGGAAACTGAGTCCTCAAAGGCAGCAATTTACTTGCTCAATGTCAGAGGTAGTAAACAGAAGACCCGGGATTCAAATCCAGAGTCCTAACCTAAGTCCAGAATTCTCCCTACACTATACCATCCAGTTCTTATGAGGGAGGACCTGTGATTTATATTGTGAAATACACAATGAAATTCACTTAATACCATATATTCGTAAACACTAGTGCTTCACTGGGAAGCTAGGAGGCACAGTGGATAGAATGATGGGCCTGAGGTCAATAAGACTCATCTTCCTGAGTTCAAATCCTGATACAGACACTTACTAGCTATGTGACCCTGAACCAGTCAATCCTGTTTGCCTCAGTTTTCTCATCCGTAAAATGAGCTGAAGAAGGAAACGCATCTTTGCCAAGAAATGGGGTCACAAAGAGTCAGACACAACTAAATAAAAACTACAGCCCTTTAATAATCCCCAACAGATGCACAAAACTTTCACTGAAAACTCCAACTAAACTAGTGTTAGGTGCATGGCTCACTGCATTGTAAACTACTACACTGTGGAATCTTAAGGGTTATTATTTAGAGAGGTAGAGGGCTTCCATTTGCCTGTCTTTCTAATGGAGAAAATAAATGTTATGTGAATGTAAACAGAAAAGAGATATCATTAGGGTGATAATTACAAAGCAGATTTCTCTTTGATTGGGTATAGATGGACGCCAGAATTAATGAAATAACAGCCAGTGGTGCATGTGCTGGCTACGTTGCTTAATCTATTTTAATTAAGCTAAAGCAATGTGGTTTCATGTGGAGTCCACTGAAGAGGTAGCCAGAGACCTAGTGTGTTCTATTAGCAGCTCTAATACTGACTCATTAATGGTCTCATGTGAATCACTTAACCTCTCTGGGCCTGTCTGCATGTTGGTAAAAAGATGATAATGATGCCCACTGTTTCCTTCCCAGTTTTGCAGGACAGAATAAAAGTGTCATGGTTTTCAAAGCCTGTCCCTGCTCCGTCCCACCCCTAGGAAGAAAAGGCTGGAGGCAAGGTCTAAAAGGTTCTCCAGGTTTCCTCTTCCACCCATAACAGGTATATTTGCCCAAGGAAACATATCAAAAAGGCCTGGTTAGAAACAAAGGAGTTTCCTCAATTTGAAAGAAAGTTAGCTAGTTCTTATTCGGTAAAGACTTGTAGTACCCATTTCCCTACTGGAAATCCAATATGGTAGCCATTGAAGATGACATTTCCTCCAGTTCTCTTCATCTACAACTCTTCAACCCAACCCTTTTAAGTTACCTTAGTGCCCTTAGGAAAAACACCTGGAGAGCCCTTGTTTGAACCTTGGTCCTTTGGTTCTAGCTCTACTCTCTGATTTTCCCACAATTCAATCAGTCTTCTAGCCACTAAGCCTGACTGTCCACTTCATGTTTAACTCTTCATGATTTAAATCAGCACTTCTTAAACTGTAGGTTGAAACTCCATATGGGGGTAGTGAAAAATTTGGCAATAGTAAAAGGTTTCTGAATGCACACCAACCAAAAGTTAATTCAAAATCAAACATGTAATGAATCTGAGGTGTTTCTGGCAATGTTGGCCAGTTTTGCATCATGCAGCTTCACTGCAGCTTTGGTTCTGAACACAGACATGAGCACTTTGCATTGCACATTGAACATTCCTGTCACGCCATGCAATGCCAACAAACACTGCCATATCACGAAGAGGGGCTGCGAGTATAAAAAGTTTAAGAAGCCCTGATTCAAATCACTGACCCAAAATTGTATAGCCCATAGCCAGGCCCTTTGGTTGCCTTGTTTTAAGGATTATAGACAAAATTATTTGTAGCTAAGCCTTTAAGATTGAACCTGGGATCATGTCAATCCAGAGCTCTAGTTTGGGACATTGTTACATATTAGAGTCTGAGTGGGTGTGAGAGGATCTTATGTATGTCTTTATTTGTGTTGTCCATCTTAGATGTTAAAATCTTAGAAAGCAGAAGTTACGACTTAATATCTTCACTATACCAGCAGAATTTGGGAGCTGGAAGGGACCTCATTGGTTTTTTAAACCAATTCTTACCTTTAAAAAAAGTCCCTTACACATTCTGAGGAGTGCTCATTCAGCCTTAACTTGCAGACTTTAAGTGAGAGAACCTGTCACATCCCCAGGCAACCTATTCCATTTTTGTATAGTTTTAATTGCTGGGAAGTTTTCTTTCTATCAAACATCTTGGCAACTCCTCCTCATTGTTCTTATTTCTTCCCTCTGGAGCAAGCTGAACCAGTTTATGCCTTATTCTATGGGACAGTCCCTTAAATACTTGAAAGCAGCTATGATAACCCCTCAAGTCTCCCCTTTTCCCAATCAAACACCGCTAATTCCTTCAACTGTTCCTCATACAGAATATTTCAGGCTCTTGACCTTCCTCTGGATACTCTGCAGTTTATCAAAGTCCTTCCTAAAGTGTGGTACCGAGAGGGGAACACAATAACTCCACAGAGGTGGTCTGCCCACAATAAATCTTATCTCTCAATGTTATTCCTCTCTTATGAGGAATACAAATAGCATCCTCAACCCCCTCAAAGAAGAGGCCCCTAACAGGGAAGCTGACTCATTCAGTCTGAGTAAGATAAATAGTAATGACCCAAAGTCCCCTTTCCCTTCAACTAGCCTCTAACTCCCCAGAAGTCTTACCTCTTCCCACTCCTCACTAGCTTGGATCAGTGTCAATCCTCAGGTGCAGGATCCTCCCTCCCTTCAGTCAGTGTCTAGTCCTATTAGACTGATTAAAAAACAAAACATCCTATTAAAAACCCATCAGGTTTACTGACTGGGGAGAAAGTGGTCTCATTCCCTTGGGGCCTCACCACAGTGCTCATTTCCGCCCAGGACCTAGTCGGATGCTCATTTCCACCATTCTTCCTGACTCCTCTTCATCTTGTGAATATCTTTCCTCAATAAAGCTAGCCTGCCTTAGTGTCTTATTGTAAACTTTGCTTCCTTGTACTAGTTTTTTGGTAGTCTGAACTTTCTTAAACCTGTGTTAAGACATCTCTTAATGCAGCCGAAGATCACGTTCACTTTTTGGACTTCTAGAAGAGACTGCCACAGAACTGTGTATATAGTGGGATTTTACAGGTTTGTTTTTTTTTTTTAACAGACCGAATTGGCTACAGATTATAAATATACTCATGGGATCCCAGGCAATGGTGTGTTCAAAAGAGCCCAATATGGGGGTCAGAAGGCATATGTGGAAATTTATTTACGTGACTAACAGACACTCTAAACCAAGGATGGGGAACCTGTGACTTCATGGCCACATGTGGCCCTTAGGTCCTCAAGTGTGGCCCTTTGACTGAATCCAAACTTCACAGAGTAAATCCCCTTAATAAATGAATTTATTCTGTAAAACTTGGACTCAGTCAAAACGCTGCAGCCAAGGACCTAGAAGGCCACATGTGGCCTGGAGGCTGCAGGTTCCCCACCCCTTCTCTAAACCTTAGTTTCTTCATCCTTAAAACAGAGATTTATGGCACAGTAGAAAGAGGACAGAGTCAGTCAGGAAGACATGCATTCAATCTAGCCTCAGACACTTACTAAGTCATTGTTTGCCTCAATTTTCTCACCTGTAAAATGGGGATAATAATAGCACCTATCTCTAAAGGTTGTTGTGAGGAAATGAAATAATAATTGTAAAGCACTTAGCACTATATAAATGTTAGCCGTTATTATTATCATTACACTGTGTACTTCACAAAGTCATTCATCGTAAGGATTAAAAATGAGATGAGAAAATTCTTTGCAATCCTAATCTTATAAAAATGTAATCTACAAAATGTGCAATCATTTGTGCTCTAACACACAGAAGTAAAGATCTTTTCAGATTGGGTGTGTATTTTTATTTTTTAGCATCTTGTAAAATGATCCATAGACTTTTGCTGTACAAAAATAGCCTATAATGATGACCATTAAATCCCTTTAGAATAACCAATGATTTCCTACCATTTTATTGGTTTGACTGGAAAATTAAGTAATTTTGCAACAACAGTCTTCTCTCCATCTTACCTTACCACCAACACACTTTTCCAAAGAGATCAGAGTGCTCTCTCTCTCTCTCTCTCTTTTCCCCCCATCTATCATAGATCTATTTACCTATCTGCAATACATAGATAGATAGACAGACAGATAGATAGATAAGAAATATATGTATATATATATATATATATATATATATATATATATATATATATATATATATATATATATAACTCTGTATGGGTACTTTATGTACCTATACATAAGCATATGCATTGACCAGACTTAAGATTTCATACATTGGTTATTCCCAGTGCAGAAACTCCTTCTACCAATACAAATTAATACATGCTATCCAATTTATAGTCTTTAATAGTTGTCTAGAGTATAGAGAAATGAAATGCCTTGCTCAAGGTCAAATAACCCAGTGCTCATCAGGGGTTATACATGAACCAAGAACTTCCCAATTCTGAAGTTGCCTTTCTATGCACTGTGCGTTAGTGTGTGACTATATGGGAATCATTATAATAAAACACATGCACAAA
Organism: Trichosurus vulpecula; assembly: GCF_011100635.1. NCBI lineage: Eukaryota > Metazoa > Chordata > Mammalia > Diprotodontia > Phalangeridae > Trichosurus > Trichosurus vulpecula. The sequence continues at coordinate 339,898,909 of NC_050576.1, read as the reverse complement.
TAATTTATATATTAAAATCAAATTTATATTCAGAATTTAGAGGCAATTTCATATTTCCTGTTGATATTACTTGAGATGACATAGGGTATCAAGAAACCATAGCTTGTTATTGCTGATATAAGGTATTTACCTATCACTTCCTTACTTGTAGCTTTAAAAAAAAGAATCAAATAAACTCATTCACACTCTTTACCTCTCCTGTGGTAGGAGCAATATCCTAATCTCTGCTCCCATGAAAGTAGAGCTAATTTTTTTCCTTTAAAAGTACTGGAACCATCCTTGAGATTTGGTTGGCCCAGGGCACCAAAGGCCAAGACTGCTGCCATCCTGGTCACCTAGGTACAAAGCAGATGAGAAATTCCAGGCACCACTCTGATGCTTGGCTAGTGTACAATGGATAACTCAAACAAGCAAGCTTTTTTCAGCTAAATCAACTCTGGGTATCCTAAAAGCACATCCTTATTGAGCATTCTCCTGCTATGGCTAAATAAATCTCTTTTGTTAACTGCTGAATGACCTACAAACTTCTCATTTCATTCCAATATCAAAGTATTCTGAATTAGACCCAGCCCAGAACATTTCCTAAAGGAATTTGCATTTTTATGGGCATCAAAGCCTTAAGGTAAAATAGAGAATGTCATTTATTTTCAGATTCTCCTTTATCCAGCTTTTAGCTCTGCCTGGGTACTAGAAAAAGAAGGTCTACAAAAGAATGAAGATGATGAAACACTTTGTTCACTTCCTGACTGAGAGGTGATGAACTTAAAAATGCAGAAAAAAAGACATACCATGTTTTCAGACTTGACTAAGGTGGCAATTTGTTTTGCCAAACTATACAGCTACATGTTGAGGTTTTCATTTTTTAAATTTGCTCAGGGCAGGGGGTGGGAGTGGGGAGGAATGGTAGAGGGAGGAACATGCTATTTTTTCAAAATTTTCATTAGCTGAAAATTTTTAAAGGTAAAAAAGTGGGGGAGTTGGGAATCAAATGACTTCATGTGCTATATAAATGTCATTTATCCATTGAACAAAAGAAAAGAAAGACTGCATTTGAACATTTACAAGGCTGCACCCACACATAAAACACCTTATACATACTTGGTAGAGGGGTTGGGCTAGGGAAACTAAATGAGCTGATCCAGGTCTGTGTATGACCTTAAAAAGAATGTCAAGGTCTCCACAAAATGACAAATATACACATCCATTCAAAACAATAACTCATATTTATAGAGCTCTTTATCAGGTACAATAGCTAATTTATATAGTCCTTAATCAGGCATTACAAATGCTCCGAGAAGTAAGTAGAGCAGGTGTTATTGACATCCCCGTAGCACCCTCAGGAAAATGTCATAGAGATGAAGTGACTTGTCCAAGGTCCCAGAGATAGTTAGTTTGCAGAACCAGGCCTAGAACCTAGGTCAATGGAGTCAGGTCCAGACTGGGCTCTATTAAACTGCATTGTCTCCCAAAAAAAAATAGCCCTGACCCTAAATGCAGTCATTTGTCTTTATCAAAGGAGAAAGGAGACAGTTGGGGCAAAAATCTAAATATTGTTTATGGAACTGTCATTATTTGGATTCACAAAGCTCATGTGAGAAATCAAAAGTGACAGTTCCAGTCTTTAGGCAAAAGGTGAACATGGAGACTATAGAGATAGGCAAATAGCCCAGAGAAATGAATGGCAGCTTTCACTGTTCCACAAAACTGAAGTAACTTCAAGTCCAACCCTGGGCTTAGCTCTTTAACCCATGCAAATCAACCCTGTTTAAAAATAAAAATCCCTTTAATCTCACAACTCCACCCAGTAGATGTGTTCTTATGTTGTTGGTCTGCCATATTTGAAGAGGACCACTGACATCACAACTTTGGGGTCACAAGGTATAGTGAGTCACTGTGGTCCATCAGTCCAATAGGAGCTTGGAAGGCTCTACCACAGGTTGGGCACTAATAGTCCCTTTGAACATTTGGGATAGAGACGTCTCTAGGGAATCCCAGTGAAGAGAGAAGTGCCCTGGCATTTCTAGAATCATAGAATTTCAGACCTTAGATAGATCTAGTTCAACCCCCTCATTTTAATGAGGAAATTAAAGCCTAGAAAAGTTGAATGACTTGTTGAGTGACTTGCCCAGAGTCACCCAGTTGTTAAGTGGCAGAACTGGAATGAAAACCCACCCCTCCCCTTTCCATTTCCTTCTTGTATATCATCCTATTGAGAAACAACTCACTTTTTTCCTCTATAGGGATTTATTTCCAGGACTAGAACACATTGAAGACAACCTCTGAAGTCCCTTCCAGCTCTGAGGTGTGCTTCATCCAAAGAGAAATTTCTGATTGGATGATTTGGGTTTCTTCTCTCCAAACTGTCTCCTCCAATACATCCCTATTTTTCCTTCAAACACGAAAATAGGAAGCAGGCATTGACTTTATAAAGCCATGTCCAGCACTACGTTGAAAGCATAAACCATCTTAAGAGTAGGTAATCCCTACCTAAGTGCCATTGACCACCAGAGACTGAGCAACAATCACAGAGCATAAGTTAATGCAATTTTCTAGGGGCAGCTAGGTGGCACAGTGAGTAGCACATCAGCCCTGGAGTCAGGAGGACCCAAGTTCAAATCTGGCCTCAGCTGTGTGACCTTGGGCAAGTCATTTAACCCCAATTGCCCTGCTTTCCCCCTGCAAAAACAAATAAAAAAATACAATTTTGTTGTTGTTGTTGAATTATAAACTCCTTGACAGCAGGGACTTTTACTTTTAGTTTGCTTTTGTTTTGTTTACATAGCATAGTGCTTTGCCTTAAGTGGGAGCCTAATAAATATGCATAGGATCATAGATTTAGAATTGGATGACACATTAAAAGTCATCTTGTTCAAACCCTTAACTTTATAGAAGAGGATACTAAGATATAAGAAAAATTAAGTGACATCCCACATTACGAAAACATTTAAGTGGCAGTGTTGTAATTTGAACTAAGGACTTTTGTTGTTCAATTTATGTCCAACTCTTCACGACCCCATTTGGGGTTTTGTTGGCAAAGATACTGGAGTGGTTTGCCATTTCCTTTTCCAGCTTATTTTATAGATGAAAAAACAGAGTTAAGTGACTTGCCCAGTATCGCACAGCTAGTAAATGTCTGAGGACATATTTGAACTCAGGTTTTCCTGATTCCAGGCCTGACACTCTATGAGTGGATAGAGGCTACCTAGCTGCCCTGGAAGTCCAAATCTCAAACTTATTCTACTATAAGTGGGATACAACTACACAATAAAAAAAAAAATGGTATATTACACTATTGTTTAATGGAGATTACATTGGATTTGGGTCAGCAAATAACCCTCCCCTCATCCCCCTCTGCCCCAAACTTTTGGTGGACCCTTGAGCTAAGAATGTTTTTTACATTTACATACCCAGTGAGTGGTACAAAAGCAGAGGAGGGCTGGGTTTGGCAAAACTGTGAAGAAAAAGTTCTGTGGACTTAATCTTCCCTTTCCTGGCTCTTCCTTCCCTAAAGGCACTGCTGTAGATACTTTTAACCCCTTCTTTCTCATAGGTCTTTTCTCATCTTTCCCTATCCAACAGTTAGAAGAAAAGAATCTGATAAAACTTATTTGCATGGCAGATAAAGTTAATAACTGAAACTGAGCAGGTCAAGTAGCATCTTAATTCCCTTGTAAATATGCAAATTAATGAATCTGAAATAGTAAAAATTTAAGATTTTAGGAAAATATATGGAAAAGTATTCCTTTGGACAGTGGGACTCTCTCATCACCTATTTTCCATGGCTACCTTTTCTATTTATTCTAACGCAAGGAATGGATAGAAAGCTATGGATAGGTACACACACAGAAAATATGGGAAAACAGAATAGAGTTAAGCTTGTCTACTATGTAAATTGTTGACATTTTCTAATGAAAGGTTTCAACTCATCCATAAAGCTTTCAATTAAGGGGGAGTGAGGTGGGGATGGGGGTTGAGGCAGGGAAAGGAAGGGAAGGGAAGGGAGGAAGGAAAGAATCCAGACTTAATAACACAATGACTAGCTATAAAATGGGATTGATTTCATTAAATGTTCAATTTCACATTTAGTGACGAATTTTTTCCTATGTGTATCTTGCACATTAATTTAACCAAGAATAATTTATCATTGTGTGTTCTCTCTGTCCACACTTTCATTTTATTTGGAGATGAGTAGGGTACTGGAGGAAGCTTAGTGGGGAAGATGTAAGTGCATTCTATCCATCCACAGAACTGGCTTCAGAGAATCAATCCTCAAGAAGGTTACTGCAATTCTGGACATTTCCTTAGTCCACCTGACCAGTCTTCTAACTTCAAAAATATTGGTCTACCAGTTCTAGAAGGCTATAGATTTTTGTCTACCCTCTTATCCCTTTTCCAGTGCTATTCCCTTTCTGTTTATATATTCTAAAGATAAAACCTGAAAATGAAACTTTCTCTTCCACCAAAAATTACCTTAAATTTATTTTTTAATGTGTAAAGTAATCGCTCCTTCAAAAAGAAGGACAATGCTATTTTGCACAAAGTATGGCTGGAACAGCTGTATCCAATATGGCTTGGAGTCTGTATCTGAGCAAGCTACCAGGTTAAGAAACGGAATGTGCAGGCAGGACCTTCCCATTCCTGTGTCCTTTTTAGTCACCATGCCTATGAATGTAGGTGACCAGATTTTCCCTTTCATTGCTTCCCAGTGTTTCTGTCTAAGGGCATAATTAATTTCCATCTTAATTCATACTTAGCTTGGCTCAAGTCCACCTCCATTTCACAAGATCCTATAACTTTTCCCCCTCATTATCTGCATGATCCAGTAATACTATTTAATTGATATATACATTAAATGCTTTAAATGAGAAGCAACAAAAACACAACTAAGAAGACCATTCTGAAGAAGCAAAAGTAGCACCAGCCAACCTTCTCTCACCCCTCTCGCTGGCCTCTGACTCTCAATATTGTGGCAAAGACAATGTACCCAAAGTCTGACATGGCATGGCAGAGTCACTCCTGCACATTTATTTTGGTCTCAAAGGTCAAATAATCAGGGCATCAATGCTAAGAGGATCAAGGTGGACTCTTTGGCAAACGACCTTTTCCTCCCAGCTTCTGATGTTTCTTGGAGGACCTCCTCAAACTTCGAGCTATTCTAGGTAAAACTCATGCTTGATGCCTTGATTGGTTGGTCAAATTTCCTTTTCACTCTCCATTAGGCAAGGTGCTGTATTACCCTTCAAGAGTTCACTGCCAAATCAGACTGGTTTCTTCTCTTTATCCCATCCCCCACCAAAGCTTGAAAGAACAAGTAAAAGATAGAGAAGAAGGCAAAGCTTGCCTCACTTTTTAAAATTCCTTTGAGAGTACTTAATTTTTTAAGACCTTCTCACCTTTATGGTAGCCTTCTTTGAAGCTATATAGTTCTTCCCTCACTGTCTCTTAGGGATTTAGAGATAGTGCAGAGGAAATAAACAGTTATCCCTTCCACATCATAGAGGTTAGGAGCATGGTGCCCCCCTTGATCTGGAAAATCCTCGTAAAATTTTTGACCCTCCCATTGCAGCAGAGAAGTCTGAATTATTATGATATTAAAAGAAAAAATATGTTGATTTTATACAATACTATACATATATTTTATGCACTTCTGAGTTTCTAAACCTTTTCTGTGTTATGTCAGCCTTCATGTGTTGTCCGTACCTTCAGCAAAACTCCCCCCAAATTCCCATTTAATTTCTTATACCAACCTGCCGTATATTGAAACTGCAGTGGGGAAAGTCTCGATGTGGAAGGGATAACTGTATAACCAACTCCATTATGGGAAGCTATCCTACAAAGTTTAACAAATGGAAATAATAATAATAATAATGTGATGATGATGATGTAATTGTAGCCCTCCCATGGAGCATACATTGGGATGGACTTGGGCTTTGGACCTGTGCTCATTGCTGAAGAACTTGGTGCTTTCGGATGATGAAGCAAATTCTAGGTAGTCTCATAATAATGATAGGGTGACTAGACCCTGAATTTTCCCATACATTTCAGCAACCTAGTCCCTGGTATCTCACTGGAGGTATCAGGCCCATCCCAGCCCACCTAGATACTCAATAATGCTTTCACTGTGGCTCTCTGACCCAGCCCAGACCATTTAACTTCTTTCACTGTTTGCACCTGGGCTCCCCAGGCTATTCACCACTTCTTAATCCCATCCAAATCTTCTCACAATCTTTTTTTTTTTTTTCCGTATAAAAATATCAGTCCCATCCTCATCAAGCTGCAGATTCACTAGGAACTCTGCCTGCTCCTATTGGTGTTATAATACTACAGATTCACTTAACATCTAGCCCACTTCTATTGGCATCACAGATAAACCTCGCTACTTTGACAGAAAGAAGGCTTGAGCAGTTGAATTCTTTCAAGGCAGACTTGCCCTTGAAAGTTCCCAGCACCCCAAACCACATCAATAACACTGTAAGGGCTGAAAAAGAAAGAGTTCCCCACTCAATACATTTTATTTTTAAATCAATTTTTTTTCAATTAACAAAAATCTAATTTTTCTCTTTCCTACCTCATCTTCAACTTCCCGGAGAGGGAGAAGGAACCCTTATAACAAATATGTATAGTCAAACAAATTAAATTCCTACATTGGCCTAGTTGGAAAAAATAATATGTATATTCAACTGACTTCAAAAGAAATGATTTTGTCCTCTGGATCTCTTTTCTTTCCCCAGAACATGTGGCATGTTATGTTTTTTCTGGTACTTCCCATGGAGGAAGTGAGTTATAGTACCTTGTGAACTGAAGACATGAGGGGCTCCTGGGGCCCTCAGTCAGTATCCCCCAAAGCTACTACAGAGCTTCTTGGAGAAGACGACTACCTACTGGAAGAAGAGGCCAGTCCCCAGGGTGGCTTGCCAGAAAACATGACGGAGACCAGTAGAACTGACCCTGAAATGACAATTTAAAAATCCTAAAAAATGTTTCATTTTTTGGTGTTATAGATTGATGGTGCATAAAAATAGTTTTAAATTACAGATTCATGTTTTAAGTCTTTTTGTCAATGTGTCCTTGTCAATCTGTATTTTTTAGTATTTCTTTTGTGTGGAGAAAATAAATAACTGTCCTATACCTGTTATTCATTGTACATTTAGCACCTTTTTGGGAAGGTCCACACATTAGGCAAATCTAAGCTTTAAGTGATTCTCCTTGGGGTTCTGGGGTGAGAGCGTAAAGAGCCAGAGATATGAGAAAGAGTCTGACCTCTTTCTTTGGAAGTCAGGTTCCATTTAGGACTCAACCTGGTGCATAAGGTGCCCTTTAATGAGACCGGGGAGAGCGTGAGTGCCCTAGCTCTCCTAGACTCAGCAGAAATTCTGTGTGGCTACACTAATAAAAGCTAACAGTTATATAGTAAGGTAGCTAGGTGTTGCAGTGGACAGAATACTAGTCTTGGAAGTCAGAAAGAATTGAATTTGCGTTTGGGCTTAGACACTAGCTGTATGACCTTGGGTCAGACACTTAGTTTTTCTATGCTTCATTTTCCTCATCATTAAAATGAAGGCATTGGATTAGGCCTCTAAGCTCACTTCCAGCTCAGGACATAGGATCCTATGACATAGGACTTTAAAGCTTAGAAACCATTTTACAGATATGACATTATTTGGCACTCACCACAACCCTGCGAGGTAGATGCCATCGTCATCTACCTTTTTCATATGGGGAAACTGTAGCTCAGAAAGCACAGAGGAAATATATACCAGCTACATTACAGGAAGTTATCCTAATGATTTGCCCAAGATCACACAGCTAGTAAATGTCTGAGGTTGAATTTGAACTTTGGTCTTCCTGACTCCAGGCCCAGCACTCTATCCACTGTACTACCCGACTACCTATGTAACATACTGATATGAGAACTCCTTTCAAAAAACTGTTATGATGTCCTCCTTTCCTCCCCCATCAGTAATTTAACATACTACTCCTAATATTTATAAGTATTTATTTACTGCTTAAGACACCCTTAAAGAATTTTTTAACACAGACCCTTTGGACCATTGCCACCAACCCCCATTAGCTAAGAACTAGAGATAACCTTTCCAGTTCTACGTCTAGTGTTCCTATGAACCTATCCTTCCAGCCTCAATTGGAACTTGCCTTCTACTGCCATATCCTACCTTCCATAAGGCCTAGCCAAAGTGAGCTACCCTCTGCTGTCAGCCTTTTCCAGCCACCACACTCTCTCAGCACCTCAGTTCTTATCAAATTGTTCCCTGTGACTGAAACGCCTTCCCTTTAATGCATAACTCAGGTGCCACCTCCCCCAGAGAGCCTTCTCTGATAGCCTCCCCTCTTCACTCTAGATCTGGCATAGCACATACATATTTTGTATCATAGGTATCAGTTTGTGGTCTTATTCCCCTCCCAGATCCAAAGCCAGGCAATGAGTCTATCTAAACCTTACATTCCTCATTCCCACTCAGTGTTGAATACAAAATGGTTGTTAATGAATGTTTTTTTTGAATAGATGGTGCAGTGGATAGAGTACCAGGCTTGGAGTCAGGAAACTTCATCTTCCTGAATTCAAATCTGGTCTCAGGCACTTAATAGCTGTGTGACTCTGGGCAAGTCACTTGACCCTGTTTGCCTCATATTCTCATCTACAAAATGAGTTGCAGAAAGAAATAGCAAATGACTCTAGTATCTTTGCCAAGAAAATCCCAAATGGAGTCACGAAGAGTTGTACAACTAAAACAAATGAATAATTACAGCAACAAATCACACGGTATTGTACTCACTTGGTGACGTCTACTTGCCCAAGGAAACAGATTGCCCTTTTTTCTTTCTCCCCCTTCAAAGCTGGATGAAGGTAAAAGCTCCCACATACATCAGAGACCACATTAATTTACCGCGAAAGCCAAAGTTTAAAAAAAAAAAAGTTTAAAATGTGATAGAATTGATGCAGCTTTCTTAAGTCATTTAACTAAACTTAAAAAAAAAAAAAACAACACTTTAACAACTACTAGAGGAAGTCACCCGGGTAGTTTAGTGGCCCCAGGCAAATTCCTGACCACAGTGAACAGTAAATCCTAATGTTTAATCTTTGACTGCTACTACTGGTCCTGGGGCAGGTTCTGGGTCTCCCTGGGAAGGTATGCAGCCAGACCCTGGGGCCCGCCCTTCTGGGCCAAAACTGACAACGCTGAACAAACACCCTTGTAAAAGGCCAAGGAATTCTTGAGTGACTATGCCAGGTATTTGGCAGCAAACCTCTCCCCTTCAGGGTGTGGCACTGAGAGTGAGTTCCTCAGCTAGGCACTGGCCATCACGTCTAAGGGAGAAGCACCTTCATAGTTGTGAGGAACTCAGATTCGCATGAAAATACTTGAGGGCCTTTTTCTGCTACAGTCATCCTCAGGGCATTCTTTCTAAAAGTTCCTTTCCTTTGGCAGGTTTTCACCTCAACCTAATTAATATCCTTGGTCTTAAGGGCTTTTTGACTCTAATTGCTCTCTTCCAGGCTAAAGAGACAATTAATTAGTTCCTGACCTCTTGGAGTATCTTTCTATGTTTTAGAGGCTCTGTTGAGATCTGGCCTCAAAACACTAGCTATGTAACCTTGGACAAGTCATCCTGTTTGCCTCAGTTTCCTCATTTGTAAAATGAGCTGGAGAAGGAAATGGCAAATCACTCCAGTACTGTTTTCAAGAAAACCCCCAAAAGGGGTCACAAAAGTCAGACATATTTGTTGTTTGTTCTTCATCTAAAAGGACCAATGACATCAGGAGGGTGATGTCTTGACTTGGAAGTGAACTGGACTTAAGAGAGCCAGAGCAGTACAAAGTCATCAGCCTCACTCTCTCCTTCAGTCATGGGAGTCCAGTGGCAAGACATAGGTCAAGATGACTGGTGATAGCCCCAGATGCAGTGGGGGACCATGGCCTTTTAAAGCTAAGATCTTTCCAAAGTTTTAGTTTGTCTGAGGCAATGCTCATTCAATAATTAAAGGCCAGGTAAGATTTGAGGCTAAAAAAATGGCCTTTTTGCCTTCACAAATTGTGGACATATAGTTATAAAAACCTGGGTTCTAATCCTGCTTTAGATACTTAGTAGCTTAATAGATGATTACAGGAAATAATGAAAATAACTGATATTTACATATATTTTCTTTACATATATTGACTTTCAGGTAGGGACTATTACCCCAATTTCCTATATAAGGAAAAATGAAATTGGGAGGGAATTTGAACTCAAACATTTTGGATTATAAGGTATATGACTTTATCCTCCATGCCAGTTAATGTCTTTGAGTCAATTGACCTCTCTGAATCTAAGTCTTGCCCTTTGTAAAACAAAGATGATAAATATTATTATGGTCAAATGGGCATAAAGTGCTTTGAAATTTTCCTGTGCTGTATTGATGACAGCTATCATTAACAGCTCAATTACCTGGGGTCAACTGAACAGTAAGGTTCAGATTTATAGCTACTTCATAGAGTTCAAAACCTGCCTTTGACATCCTTTGGAAAGTCAATTAACATCCCTCAGCCTCAGTTTCCTCAATTGTAAAAATGAGAGGATCAAGCCAGAGGGCTTCTGAGGTCCCTTCTGGTTCTAGATCTATGCTCCCATATGCATCTATTTGTGTTCTATTATGATCATCAAAAACATGGCCTTGGAACATCAAGAGAAATTTCAGTATTTAGTATGGGGTCATTTTACCTTACCAATTTTAAACTGTTGATGCTCACAGTTTGAATTAAGCTGTATAAGGATTAGTGATAAGGAATGGAGAGACAGGGCTCTTTGTCTTTGGGTTGGGGGCAGTGAGAAGGGGATTTTAACATTCATGTAGTGCCTTGAGATTTACAAAGTACTTTCTTCCCAATAAACCTAGATGATTTCTGTTTCTACAACCCTTAATTCTATGAGATAATCCTTACCAAACAGGCAATTGCCACAAAAGCAATGAACTTAAATTCAGAAAATCTGGGTTTGAGTCTTTTCTCTAATGCACTTGAGCAGGTCACAGAATCTGACAAATTCAACAAATATGTAGTTTTTAGTTTCTACTAAGGAAGGAGCATTGTCCTAGGCACAAGGAATATAAGCAAGAACAACATTTTGGGAGTTTTCTAGGGAAATAAATGTGTGCACAGATAAACATATAACATGGTACTTTGTGATAAAGGAAAGGTATAAAAATAGTCTAGAAAATTTTGTGGAACAAAAGACCATTTTCTCTTGGAAGAAAAAGTCAGGGAAGTCTGCATAGAAGGGGTGTGTGAAGTGGAGAAAAAAAGGGAATGATTTTAATAGGTGAAGAGAGGGAGAGAGTAAGTTACTGGGATTCATGGATGGGACTAAACGGGATTGACAGAAGTAGCAAATAACCAGCTGAAAGCAATAAGCAATGTGTTCAAGGAAAAGCAACATGATATGTGACTTAAATGCAATACCAAAGGAAAAATTAAGGGCAACAGGAGAAGAGTAAGTAGGGCACTACTTCCTCCCCAAATTAGGACAACAACCGTTACCTTCAAAATAGGAAAACCCAATGAGCCCCAAACTGAGGCTAACTGATTCTTCCAAAGGAGAAGTGGAAGCAGGACAGGGACACTGCCCTTTGACAATGCTGTCAAGAGAGCCTTAGGGACCATAGTCTTCAAGCTAAAACTGGAGAAGGGAATCTACAATGGTCTTGTAATACCCTGTTCCACCAAGCCTTCACCTGGGCTCCTAGATTCAGCTTCATCTTATAGAAAGGAAGCTCAGAGAAACAGATAAGGTCCGGGTAGGGGCAAGAGCCAACTCAAGCTTGCCTCATTGGGTTTCCCATTCAAATAAGACACTAATTAGCTGGGAAATTTGAAGTTTCTAGTCTACAGATGTCCAAGTATGGAAGATGGCAGATACACAGGTTTCTAGAAAAGTGAAAGGTCAAGAGGGAGGTTATACCAGGGAGAAGGAGGGGGTGTAGTACCCAGAGCACAGACAACTCATTGGATGGATGGAGAAAGATTAGGCCCAGTGTGTTTTGCTGGAATACAATAGTTATAGAAGGAAATGCAGCCTACGTAGAAGCTGGAATCAGCCAAAGCAGATAAGTAGTTCCAGCATGGTACAACAAATGGGTAACTCAGTTTGAAGTCAGAAGGCGTATATTGGAATTTCTGCTCTGTCACTTAGTACCTTATGACTTTAGGGAAGTCACTTTAATTTCTTTGGGATTCAGTTCCTTTTCCATAAGCAAGGAAGTGTATTTGATGATCTCTAATATTGTTTCCAGCTGTAGATCATATGCCCCAAAAAGAGCAATTAAGATTTTTGTGCATTAGAAATATCGTGCATGAGAGTTAGACTAGAAGTAGGGGAGGCTAGAGGCAGAGAGACAAAAGCATAACTCAACTAGTTCGACTTGAGTTCTTGAGAGAAAAAAATTAATGTGCATAAATTAAATATCAGTACAACATATTTATATTATATAATATATATATTATATAATAATACTTGATATTATCTATATTATAAAATATGAATATATGCTGTATTTTATATATATGGGCTACTGGATAGAGTTTGAGGCCTGGAGTCAGAAAGACTCATCTTCCTGAGTGACTAGCTGTGTGCCCCTAGGGAAGTCATTTAACTCTGTTTGCTTCCGTTTCCTCATCTGTAAAATGAGCTGGAGAAGGAAATAGCAAACCACTCCAGTATTGTTGCCAAGAAAACCCCAAATGGGGTCACAAAGGGTCAGACATGACTAAAATGACTGAACAACAACAAAATACATTATATATCATATTACAATATTTCATATTATATCATATATTGTAATATATATTATATATACATACACATTATATATAAACATATTAAAAGGGATGGCTTGTGAATATTTAGAAAGGAAAGCAATGTGCACCTAAAGAAAAGAATGGCTTCATCAAGAAAAATGTCATGCCAGGCTAATCCCATTTTCTTCATTCGTAATAATACTAGACCTGTCGTTCAGAGAAATATTGTAGACGTAGTAAGCCTATAATAGTTCAGCATAGCAGACCTATTCATTGTCAATATTTTTTTAAATCTACCTTGCAATCTATCTGGCCCACTCAGAAATTATTCTTTGCTAACCTCTGAGGTTTGCATCACAGTGTTCTTGTTTCATTTTTAAAACATCTGTGGATAGTTGGAAAGATGCGGGATACATGGTAAATAGAGTTAAGTGGATTTTGGAAACAGTTGAATGGTTGGACCAAAATAATAGTCATTAATGAGTCAATGTCAACTTTGAGGGTGGTTTCTAACAAAATACCCAGTGATCCCCACTTGGTCTTAGGCCATTTAACATTGTTATTAATGACTTAGATGAAGGCATTGATGGAATGTTTATCTAATTTACAAATAATACAAAGTCATGGGGGAGGGGGGTTGTGGGGAAGAGGATAGCAAATATGTCAGAGGACGAATCCTATAAAGATCTCATTAGGGAGAATGACAGGATATAATATAATAAGATGACATATTACAGAGAGAAAATATCAAGTCCTATATTCATTTCAAAAACAAAACTCTACAAGGGCAGGTGTGGCTAGACAATGGCTCATGTGAAAAAGATCTAAGAATTTTTGTGGAATATAAGTTCAATATAAGCAGATAGAATCAACCAGTAACCAAAAAGGCTAAAATGATGCTATGGTATTAAGGGAAGTTTAGTGTCAAGACTAAGGAAACACTACTGCCTTCCCCTCTGAATTACCCAGAATTTATATTTATATGTTGTCTCCTCCATTAGAATGGAAGCTCCTTGAGGTCAGGGACTGCTTTTATCTTTCTTTGTTTCCTGAGGCACTTTACACAGTGTCTGGCACATAATAAGAGCTTAATAAATTTTTCTTATTTGATTAATCCTTTAGTAAGTTGATTGGTTACCAGATCCAAAGACCTTTGCTCAATCATCATCCTTATCTGCAATCTTTGTCACTATCTTTTCTCATAGATATTCTCTCCTCTCCAAATTTTTGTGGTACTGCTTTCTCCCACCTTTTCTCCTACATCTCTGACTACCCTTCTCAGTCTCCTTTGCAAGATCTTTATCAAAGTGATGCCCTTTAACCAAGGGTCTCCCTCAAGACTCTGCCCCAGGTCATCTCATCACTCTCTCTGACATTTCTCTTGGTAATCTCAATAGCTCCCACGGATTCAGTTGTCTTCTCAAGGCTGACGATTCCCTACTAATCCTTCCCTAACCTCTCTCCTAATGCCTGCTACTGCATCTCCAACTACCTCTCAGATATCTTCAACTGGATGTTCCAGAGATATCTCTAACTCAACATGTACAAAGCAAAACTCCCCATCTTTCCCTCAGAAAAATCTCATTTCTACTGAACTGTCCTATTACTGTCTTGGTTGTTGCCCTTCGTGCTCAAAGAAGAACAAAGTGACACCACTATGTAGAGGTCAATGTGCAGTGTGTCTGACTGTGGCTGATCAGACAAATATGAACTCAGGCACAAAGAGTCCACGTGAACATTTAGAGTAGAGATGTCTGTAAATTTGTGCATCTCATATTTCCTTTGAGCTGTTGTAATTCTGCTTTACTCATAGAGCACAGCACCTTATTTGATGTGGGCACGCCATGCTGGGCAGTCCTGTGTCAATATCTCCCATGTCTCACAATTGATTCCAAAGTTCTTCAGAGAGACCTTGAGCGTGTCCTTGTATGGCTTCTTTTGACTTCTGTGTGAGTGTTTGCCTTGTGTGAGCTCTCTGTAATAGTCTTTTAGGCAAACATATGATTGGCATTTAGAAAATGTAGCCAGCCCATTGGAGTTGTGCTCTCTACAGTAGAGTTTCAGTGCTTGACAGTGGACTTCAGTGTCAGGTACCTTATCTTGCCAGATGATCTTCAGATTCTTCCTAAGACACTTCAAAAGGAAGTGATTCAGTTTCCTGGCATGGAGCTGGTATACTGTCCAAGTTTCCCAGACATATGACAATGAGGCTGTAACAGATGATAGAATTTCTGTTTCCACAGAAACCGTGTAAAACATGATTTAGGATACCTAAAGATTCATACATGCCAGAAAGTATTCTTATTTGTTGGTTGCTTGCAGCCAATGAAGGAAAGTGGATTCATTGTAGAGGAAAGCAGTGGGGGATGTTGATTGAGGATTTCACTCGTCAGGATGTGGGCGTCTGCTTATCAGCATATCCAGGGGCGAATAGCTCCTTTGTTCTTTGAGGTGTCAACCACCTTAAAGGCTGGAGGAGAACTTCAATCCACAACACTATCTTGAATAGTGGGACTTTTCTTATGTTAACACAGGTATCCTGGGTTCAACTCTTATCAATTGAGAAAATTCCTTTCTCATACTATGGAGATCATAAAATCTGAGTGATGCAGACATCCTGGGATGAGATTAAAAGTATTTGTGGCTTGTCATTCCTTTACCAAATGAAGTATAAAGAGAATGAGGATGAAAGGGAAATGTGAAATGTAATCAGGGGTGGAGACCCACTGGGGGTAAAGGGAGACTTAGGTGTTTTTGGATAGGCTGTGAATCCTGTAGCACCCAGCCAATGGAGAACAGGGGAGGGAAATGCAAATCAAGATAAGAGATAAAAGGCTTCGTAATTGTCTGAAATGGTATGACTTTTCCTAGAGGTCAGAAATGACATAAAATAAAAATCTTTTTTTTTCCTGAATTCACTGGAATTTTTGGTAAGATGATTGTTTCTCACAGGGTCAACACAATAGTTCTGTAGACCTTTTGATAGCCTAATACTTCTCTCCCACACTTTCCTTCCGAACCTCTAATAACAGTGGGCTAGTTCTGGCAATGCATGCATCAACCTCATCACCTATGTGGATATCCACAGAAAGCATACTGTTAAGGGAAGTGAGCTTATCCACAGCATTCAGAATCTCTCCATTTTCTGTAACCAATGGTTCCATGTATGGATGATGTGGTGCTGGCTAGTGAAGAACCTGTTTTCTTGGTGCTGTCAGACCAAAATTAGCACAAGTGGAAGAGAACTGATCCACACTCTTTGCACCTCAGCGTCAGAGGCTGCATTAAAAGTATAATCATCCATCAACAAAAAGTTATGCACCAACTCTCCCTCCACTTTAGTCTTAGCTTGTAGCCTTTTCAAGTTAAATAATTAACCATCAGTATCGTAGCTGACCTTGATGCCATTTTCAGCCTAGTTGAAGGCCTCTGACAATATCACTGACAATATCATGCTTAAAAGCACGGGAACAAGCACACAGCCCTGATTTACTCCATTGCTGACTGGGAAAGGGGGAGAGCATCATCCATTATCCAGAACCCACACAAGCATGCCATCATAGAACTGGCATACATACCAATGAACTTCTCTGGGAAACCAAATTTTGCCATGATCTTCCACAAGCCCTCATGATCAGTAGTATCAAAGGTCTTGGTCAGATCGACAAATGTTACATGCAAACCTCTGTTCTGCTTCTGACATTTCTCCTGGAGTTTGTCAGGCAGCAAACCATATCAACTGTTCTTTGGCCCTTCCTGAAGCTAAACTGGCTCTCAGGTAGATGACCATCTTCCAAGTGAAGGATCAGCCAATTATGAAAGAAGACTCTGGCAAGAATCTTGTGGGCAATGACTAAGAGAGAGGAACTCCTCTCCTCCCCCACCTCCATTGACACATGACAACCTATTACTTTTTCCTTTATAGAAATGGACAATGCAGTACTATCTACAGTACTTCCATCCTCTGTTACCCAGGCTTTACCACCTTGTTGTCATCCTAGACCCCTTACTCATATTCATCTTGAAAATCCAATCAGTTGCTAGGACTTACCATTTGTACCTTCACAACATCTTTCATACATATTTTGTTTTACTCACAGCCACCACTCAGGTACAAGCCCTCATCACCTCAGACTTAATTATTTGATAGTCTTCCGATTTGTTTCCCTGCCTCAGATTTCTTCCCACTCAATTTATCCCACTCCAGTTCATCTTCCAGTAAGCTGCCAAAATGATTTTCCTCAAATGCAGATCTGATCTTGCCCACACACACCACTACTCCCATACTCTATGAACTCCAGCAGAACTTGTAGCACCAAGATCAAATACAAAATCTTCTGTTTTAGCTTTTGAAGCCCTTCCCAACCTTCCTAAGTTTCCTTACTTTCTTTCCAGTCTTCCTCCCCTCCCTCTATTCTATGATTTGTTGACACTGGCCTTCTTTCTATTCCCCATACACAACACTACATCTCTTGATTCTATGCTTTTCTCTGGAAATCCCTAATACCTAAAAGGCTCTTAATTCTCATCTCTACTTCTTAAGCTTCCTTCAAAACTCATCCTTAAATCCCCCCTTCAACCAGAGACCTTTCCTATTCCTATGCACTCCTAGTGCTTTGCTTCTGCCATATTTTGTGGTCCCATTCCATTAGTCACAATAATTACATAAATTAATTAGCAATTCACCAGCCAGTGTGGTTGCTTACACACTCAAGTCCCATAAAATCAGTAGTAATTCAATAAAATGAGAATTAGTGGTTTGCTGTATTTTAACATATTTGTGCCTTTAAAGAATGAGCCTAAGTAATGTGAATTGATAACTTAGTAATGGTTGAAATAGAAATTACAGGAATTCTCAGAGAAAGTAATTGTATCATTTTAAATTTATGTATGAAGATGAGTACAATCTAGTGAATAACCTAGAATTCATCACAGATGATCATACATTAGAAACACTGGCACTGGAAGGAAGTACAGACCTCTAATCTCATGTTCTAATTTATAGATGAAGAAACCAAGATTAAATGAGGTGAAGTGACTTGTCCAGGGCTCATATAGTCATGATTTGAATTGGAGTCCTCTTACTCTCCCAATACTTTTTCTATTATGCTCCACTGAATGTAGGAAAACAGCCCTCCAAAAATTCAGAGAAATGCTCACTATGAACCCATGGCCAATGGCTCTAGAAGAGCAGATAGATCAAGACTACCTTTCAAAAACCAGATTCTGATATTGCAATTATAAAGCTAATGAAGAAGAAAAATGGAGAGTTGCATCTAAAGAGGTAG
Source organism: Trichosurus vulpecula (assembly GCF_011100635.1). NCBI lineage: Eukaryota > Metazoa > Chordata > Mammalia > Diprotodontia > Phalangeridae > Trichosurus > Trichosurus vulpecula. The sequence goes on along the minus strand of NC_050576.1, from coordinate 339,880,833 downwards.
GATTTGACTGCTAATACTTAATAGACCTTTCAAGTTGGAGAGATGTTAGGGGCCATCTTGTCCAACTCCTTCATGATCCTTCAGATGATAAAAATGAGACCCAGAGAGTTCCAAACACTCCTGAAAGAAATCACCAGATCATGCTAACTGGATCAACTCTAAATGTGTGCTGTATAATTTTACCAGGATAAATAGGCCTTTACAGGGAGTCTGCCAATGAGCTTAGATTGTAAAAGGATATGTGGAAAACATGCAAGCAGGGGCGTGTAATCAACAAAGTATACTGAATGAAGAATGATGTGAATGGATGAGGATGGTGCGGGAGGTGAAAGTCAGAATGAGCTAAGGCATGTGAAAAAATGCAAAGAAGGAAGGAATAGGCCTGCTATTGGGTGGATGAGACAATAAAAGATGACAGAGGAAAGGCAGAATAACTCAATTCTAGTCTTCCATTTTTTAAATAAATGTCTTCTCAGTTAAGGAAGATAATGTTCAAGACGGGAAAGGGTAGAATAAATTTGGTTAAGTAGGAGGCTTGTACAGGTGAGGAGATAGTGGGAAAGCACCTAATTGCCTCTAAAAAAGCTCAAGTTTCTCCAGTCTGATGAATGCTCAGGGTCATATTGGTAAATGTTTAACAACCAGCTCTCCAAAAGAAAAACAAAGTATGCCTTACGTACTTTTATGTTCAACTTGTATTATTAACATTTTCTCCATCATTTTCTGAAGTCTAGACGATCAACAAAACAACAAATCAAGCCCTGATTTGTTTATTTCCGAAGCATAAATGTTTACAGTGAAAATGTTACAATTTGCTCTCTTGAGTCAGTCCAAGCTGGTTCCAAAACAGCCCTGACTCACTCCCAGGGTAATAATCACTAGTATTTATATAGTGCTTAAAGGTTTGCAAAGTACTTTGCAAATATTATCTCATTTGGTCCTCATAATAACCTAGGAAGTGGGTGCTTTTATTATCTCCAATTTATAGACGAGGAAATTATACTGAGTACTGAAAGAACTTACAAATGTGATAAATGTCCTGCTGAGTGATCTTTAAAGAATTATAGCAAACAAGAAAGATACCGTGAGATGTCCTGACATTTTTTAAGAAAGGAGATAAAAATGACTTCTATATACAAATGAGCTTGACTTCACTCCTCCACAAAATCTCAAAATGAATTACAAAAGCAATGGTTGGGGAAGACTGAAAAATGGAAATAATTATTCCTACAATCTCATTTAATCATCACGACAACCTCATGAAGTAGATAGTACAAGTATAATTATCTTTATTTTACAAAGGAGCAAAGTGAGATTTAGTTTCAGTGACTTTACTCAAGTCAGAAAGCTAGTAAATGGCCAATCTCAAGCCTGAATCCCATGTTTTGACACCAAGTTTAATGTTCATTCCATTTTTTGATTTAGTCTTCCTAGTTGGAGCTCAGGAACTTCCGAAGCCAGAATTTTCAGGTTACCAGCTCCTCCTTTTCTACAGTGAAGTTCCCAGAAGTGTGAGATTGCTTATTTGAGGCAAAACATATTCATCTAAGAGTCCTCTATAGGGTCTTCAAAAGCTATTTTCATCTCTAAAGAAAAGAAAAAAAATAAGTTGTTTGGTTTCTCTTTTGTTTGTTTTTCAGGAATTCATCTGGACACACAAAAATAATACCCATATTGTTTTCTGTTGTTGTTTTCAGTTGTGTCTGACTCTTTGTGATAGCATTTGGGTTTTCTTGACAATGATACTGGGGTAGTTTGCCATTTCCTTTTCCAGTTCATTTTACAGATGAGGAAACTGAGGCAAACAGGTTAAGTGACTTGCACAGGATTATACTGCTAGTTTCTGAGAATGGATGTGAACTCAGGAAGATGAGCCTTCCTGACTCTAGGCTCACCACTCTATCCACTGTGCTACCTGCCTCTCCCCTTCTATGTAGCTTATTCAACCTTAAACAGAGGAAATGCTTAAATACATCTTCATCATAACTTTAACTTCACAGTGTTAACAAATGGTAATTTTGTGGTATTTCTGATCGCTGTGCCAAGACCCTAAGCTACTGAGGCATTCTTTATCAAGCTGGAAATTAGAATTAAAGGAACAGTAACCTGGGCTCCTGGCACTTAGGGGCCATAGCATTGTCCACATGGCAGTCATCACCATCAGAACAACGCTCAAGAATTTGCAGTAGGTCCCAGATTATGCCCCACCACCACCAGGCAGAGCCCAATAATTCTTACTGGTCTTCTAACTGTGTTAGCCTTGCATGGTATCATAGAAAGAAAATATATCAAGACAATGGGATTTGCTTTCACCGAGTTGTGGGAATAAAAGCTAACCACCGTGAAATTGTTTCTCTTGGGCTCATTTTAGGCTTGCTCATTGGAAATCTCATGGAAATCAAGCAAAATGCATCTATTTTTACTTTGAAGGACATAGACCAATACGTTTTGCTTTTTGCTTTGTCAAATTTTTTCAGTTTTTCAGATGGCAACTTAATTATGACGTACTTGGGGGTGTGTGTGTTGAAATATTCACAGCCTCTGTCTGCAGAAAGGTTTTTCTGGCTTTGCAACCTGCTATTTTTCTTTGGAGAATGGTAGAAACAGGAAATGAGTGAACCCAGAGAGGATGATTTTAAAAACACACTTTTAATGTTATTCCAAAATGTAAAATCAGAGAGTTTTAGAGTTGGAAGGTACTTTAGAGATTATCTAATCCAACTTCTCAAATAGAGGGATGCTTTCAACAACATCCCTGACAGGTAGTCACTTCTTCATCCTTTTAGCAATGGAAAAGCAATCCACTTTTGAACAACTTTTATTGTTAGAAAAGTTTTCCTTAAATCAAATGAAAATCTGTCTCTCTACCATTTCCAGTCACGGTTACTAATTTTACCCTCTGAATCCATGCAGAATAAATATGTTCTCTTTTAGCAATGATAACCCTTCAACTAACAGAAGAGAGCTACTTGGAGAATTGTCCCCCATAATCCAAGTTTAAAATCGGTGATGCATGGACCCATATCATGGGCATGATGTAGGGGAAATAGCATTGGATTTTGCAATGAGATAACCTAGGTTCAATGGGCAGCTAGGTGGTACAGTGGATAGAATACTGGGCTTGGAATCAATATCTGGGGAAGTCATTTAATCCTGTTTGCCTCAGTTTCTCATCTGTAAAATGAGCTAGAGAACAAGAGGGGAAAGTAGAAATAGAAAAAAATCTACTGATCACCACCTGAAAGAGATCCTATGAGGAAACCCACAGGAATATTATAGTTAAATTCCAAAACCCCCAGCTCAAGGATAAAATATTATGAGCAACAAGAAAAAAAAAAACAATTTAAATATGGCAATGCCAAAATTAGATTCATACAAGACCTAGCAGTGGTGACATTAAAAGAATGCAAGTCTTGGAACACAAAGCTAAGCATAATCCTGAATGAAAAAAAGGGCATTTAATGAACTGTCAGACTTTCAGAACTTTGTAACCAAACCCCGCCCCAAAAAGCAAACAAAAACAAACAAAAAAAACCTGAACTTAATAAAAGATTTCACATACAAGAGTCAAGAGAAATAGAAGTTTCAATAACAAAAAAACATTTTTTTTAATGAACTAGAGAAAGACCACTCCAGTATCTTTCCAAGAAAACCCCATATAGGGTCCCAAAGAATTAGTTATGACTGAAACGACTGAACAACAACAATAAACTAGGCTCAAACTCTGTCTCTGCTTCTTATTACCTAGGCGATTCCGGGAAGATTACACAACCTCCCTGGGCCTCTGTTGTTTCCCATGAAATGAGGGGGTGGGATAAATTCCTTCTAGCTCTAAAATCCCACAACCCATAAATATTCCTGATAGTTTTTTAAAAAGGGAATAATCAGATTATTTTCCCCCAGTTTCATTGGTTCTCTTTTCTTACTATTATCTCCCAGTTCCAAGGGCCAGGGGAAAACATGACTTACTAAACTTCACAACACATTTAAAATCAGTAAAAGGGCAGCTAGGTGGTGCAGTGGATAGAGCACCGGCCCTGGAGTAAGGAGTTCAAATCCAGCTTCACTGCGTGACCCAGGGCAAGTCGCTTAACCCCAATTGCCTCCAAAAAAAACAAACAAAAAAAGTTGGTAAAAATTATTATCTGTCGTTGACTTTTTATCAACAGGGAAGTGCACAAAGTGGCATTTAAGAAATGATCTGCTCACTGGCAAATAGCCTAATAAGGCAGAGAATTAGAAGTCCTAAGTCCTATTTAATTTTTGTAAGTCACAGTTTCTAAATGACCCCAGGGAAGAGTAAAGTCTCAAATGCTTATTATGTTATTACTGGATTCAAAGAGAGCCCTAATGTGGTAAGCAAAGTACCTTTAATTATAGATGGCTAAGAATCTTGATAGGTGAAATGATAGGCCCATTAGAGCTATCGATTTGATATACATTCATATATGCCTTACCTCAACAGAGGTAAGCTCCAACAGTACACAAAGTGCCATGAAACCGGGAATTAAATACTCTGAAACATTGTCATCTTAAACTTGGAATACTCAGTCAACCTACATTCATTTATTTACTTATTCATTCAGCAACTATTTTAAAAGAACCAATTATGTGCAAAGGCACTGTATTGGGCACTGGGGATTCAAAACTAATAATGAATCAGTCTCTATTCTCCAGCAACATGTTGCTGTTTCTCTCGTTCATCTGGAAGAGGACCAATGACATCACAAGGGTGATGTCTTGACTTGCGGGTGAATTGTATATGAGTGGGACAGAGCTGGGCAAAGTCAGCAGCCACACTCTTTCTTCCAGAGCCATTGAGGGCCAGAGGCAAGACAAAAGTCAAGATGACTGACAATGGCCCAGGGTGCATAGGTGACTTTGGCCTTCCTAAATTAAGGTCTTTCCCAGGTCTCAGTTTGTCTGAGACCACACCCATTCCATGACTCCTTCTGCAGGATAAATGTTCCAAAGTGATGCCTTTTCTGCTTGGCACAGTACTATGCCATGCCAAAATAAAGTATGTGGTAGAGTATGGGGTAAGTGATTGAAGAACAAAAGTATTTGAGGCTGTCAGTAAATAAAAGGTTTGCTGCCTGGTGCTTTCGGTCTTATTTTGCTAAATGTATTTCCCTAATCTCTTGTATGTGAGTCAGTCTCTTTCAAAGTGAGTCACCAAAAGCTCTGGATATTTCAGACTGAATCATGGAATCTTGGAGCTAGAAGGAACTTTAAGGATCATGGGAACATCAGAGTGAGAGCTGGAAGGGACCTTCGAGGTCAGCTGGTCTAATGCCCTCATTTTCCATGTCAGGAAACTGAAACCTAGAGAGATGAAACAAAAAGTGGCTTCCCCAGCCTCGATGTCATCTTCATTTCTTCACTTTTTCAAACATCATAGCTAAGTTATTGTTAAGTTCTGTCAATTGTACTTTCGTAACACCTCTGCTATATGCCTCCTTCTCTCCTCTGACACTGCCACTATCCTGGCACATGCCCTCGTCTCTTCACACCTGGACTGTTGCAGTAGCTTGTTGGTTTGTGTCTGTGCCTCAAGTCTCTCCCCGCTCCAGACCGTTCTCCATTCAGCTATAAATATGATCTTCCCTTGGAACAAAATGAGATAATATCTGCAGCACTCCACAAACCTTAAAGAGCTGTATAAATGTTAGCTCTTATTTAAGCATAGGTCTGACCATGTCACATCCCTATTAAATAATATCCAGTGGCCCCTTATCACCTCTAGGATCAAATATAAAATCCTCCGTTTGGTGTTCAAAGCTCTTTATAACCTGACCTCCTACTTTTCCAGTCTTCTTATACCTTACTCCAGCTGCCACATATTACAAGACACTCCATATCTGGGCATTTCATTGGTCATGCCCCACATACCCTTCTCATCTCTGTCTGCTGACCTCCCTGGCTTCCTTCAAATCCTGACTAAAATCTCACCTTCTACAAGAATCTTTTACTCATCCTAGTTAATGCTAGTTCCTTCCCTCTTTGAATTTTCTCCAATTTACGCAGCACATATCTTGTTTTTATATACTAGTTTGTATAATGTCTCTGCCATTAGAGAGCTTCTTGAGAGCAGGTACTGTTTTTTGCCTTTCATCCCTAGAACTTAGCATAGAGCATGGCACATTGCAGGATCTTAATAAGTGTTTGTTGAGTGTTTCCTCTAAAGACATATAGGCCATAAGAAGCAGCACTACTATTTGGACCCAGGACCTCTGATTCTAAACCCATTGCTTTATAGCAGGAGGCTATCTCTACATGCTAATTTTCAAAAGCTGAAACAATCATCTTGATATTTTTGCTTAATGCCCTAAATACAAATTGACTCATTTTTTTTAAACTTAATTAAATGATTATTTAATGAACACTCATCCTGAGGATCTGGAAGGGAACATGGCTCAAAACTAAAGGTGAGGCACAAAAAAGTACACCAGGAACAGTGCCAAAAGATCTCTCACACATACCATACACACCCCTACTTTTGAATGGTACTGCCAAATGGCTAAGAAAAACTTCTAATTTAAGTGTGCCTTTTCTCAGCTTGACCAATTCCACTTTCAAGTGCTCAAGAAGCTTCCTATAGCCCCTGAAATTTTAATTTGAGCTCCCCATAAGTTGTGGGGACCAGATTTCCCTGGTCAGTTAACGTAAGTCAAAAGTTACCCCAGAGAATATCCCTGCAGTACCATATCTACCTAATGGCCCAGTTAGAGCTGTCATTACCAGGTATGGGCCTAGTGCTTTTGAAGGATCCTTGTCCAATGCTTGTAGGGGCGGAAAATGAGGAATCAGAAGAGATTTTTAGTCTAAAAAATCCCAAGGTTGGGCTAGACTGGAGAAAAATCAGGCATTTGCCTCCTAGCCTGTCTGGTAACCTGTGCCTTTAAGGAATGAACAGGAGCACTACTTGACCTGCCACATTAGAGATTCTGACAAGTAACCTGCCACTATGAGAATTTGTTCAGCATGTTCTGTGGAGGTCACAGAATATGCAGAAGACCTTGTTTTGCAAAAGGGTCAAGGTATGCTGCAGCTAGGGATGGGCTGGAACCACGTCTAGCTGACTTGCCAGAATGCATGGTTAAATTTTCAGGGTTAGCATTTACACCTCAAAAATCAGCAAATCAGGGTGTGATTTATTTTTGTCTAGGCCAAAGAAACTAATGTAGAAAATGTTAATAATGTAGATTATACAGAGGATAGATAAAGAAAGACACTATCTGCATGCAGAGAAGGAACTCACAAACAGAAATATGTATAGAATTATTTTTACACATATATACATATTTGTGTCTAATGGTAGCCATCTCTAGCTTGGGAGAGGCAAAGGGAAGGAAAAAAAAGAGAAATGTATATGATAACTTTATTATATATTTAGAAAGAATAGCTAGTTGTACATAATAGATTTGCAGTTTCATGTGCAATCATCTTTTTTTAAAATTATACTGTATTATGGAAACCCTTGTTTTATTCCATAGATTAAATAAAAATAAATTTAAATAATATAATAAAATAAAATAATGCAGATTAAATTTAAAAGTGTTTATGGGATATAGTTTTCCCCAATGCTAGTTAGACATTTACCCCACCCCACTCCAGCTACAGTGACATCAGAAGGGCGATGTCTTGACTTGCAAGTGAATTGGATTTAAATGAGACAAGGCTGTGCAAAGTCATTAGCCTCACTCTCTTTCTCCAGGGTTATCTGAGTCCAGTGGCAAGGCAGCTACGTGGCTTGATGGATGGAACCCTGGGTCTAGAGTCAGGAAGACGGTTCAAATCTGGCCTCAGACCATTATTGGCTGTGTGATGCCAAGAAAGTCATTTAACCTCTGTTTGCCTTGGTCCACTGGAGAAGGTAATGGCAAACCAATCCAGTATCTTTGCCAAGAAAACTCCATGGACAGTATTGGTGTGCTATGGTCCATGGAGTCACGAAGAGTCAGACAGTACTGAACAACAACAATGCTTTGCTTAGCATATGTTGGAGGGAAAGCATTCACTTAAAATTCATTTAAAACTAGAGATAAGGTGTGATGCCTAGTCTTGTCCTTGGTTATGAATAATGGGAAGTATATCTTTTATTTTCCTCAAACCCCCAACTCTATCCCATATATTTTATTCTCAAAAAAAATTTCAGCTCCTTCTTTCCCAAGACAACTGGGTACATTCCCAAGCACACTCCCTCCTACCAGCTTTCAAACTTTTCTGCGTATTTATTCACCCCTATCTTTTCCTCTTCTCCCATCTCAAGGGAAAAGGTAGCCTTATTTCTTGCAAAGTGCAGTGTCTCCATTTTTGTTGTTAACACCACTGTCTCTCCTTTTTCCATGAGCTTCTTTCTCTCTACTTACAAACAAGTCCAGATCTTTCTTATCCTTAAAGATACCTGCCTATATCTCTGTCTGTTGTTCTTCTCATTTGCAATACCAAATTTCTAGAAAGAGTAAAAAGTTCGTATTTGCTTCTCCATGACTCACTCCTAAATCGCACGCAATCTGGTTTCTATGCCCCACCCCAAAAAAACTTCTACTGAAATTGCTGCTTCAAACATCACCAGTGACCTTAGTTTTAATTAATGTGTACAGAGTTCTGATTTTGCTGATCTCATTTTCCTTGATCATTCGTCCTGATACTTTCTCTTCCATTGGACTGCATGAGTCCATATTCATCTTACTTTCCTCCTACTTCTCTGATATCTTTTCTGTTTCTTCCACTGAGTCCTCTTACTCCTCCAGGCACCTTAAAGTCCACATTTTTCAAGCCTTTGTCCATGTCACTCCTCTGTTCTATAGGGTTTCAAAAATCCCTCTAATCTACTCTTAGTCATTCAACTATCATATTTATATCATATCATTATTATATCATATCATATATCTACTCCTACATTCATATTTTCATCCCTGACTTCATTCCTGAAGGGAAGTTCTAAGTGGGTTGTAACTAAATGACTATTGTGACTCCTTATAGGAGATTACTGGATTTGGAGTCAGTGGGCCTGAGTTTAAAGAAAGAATAGGAAAAGAACTATAATATGAATTTGATATAGGGCAAGTCATTTATTCTTAAATAGAAAGTAATGATAACCACAAAAGAATCATAATATACAATAATACAATAATTTAAACAGGATTTTGAAACTCAACTTATAACTACTAGCACAATTGTCCGTGAGGCTAATATTCAGCCTCATTGGGACATAACACAGCTTGTAGGGGCTCCTAAGTAGCCATCTTCACATTTACCTTTTCCTTGAACAGTCTGGACACTATAATGCTGAAAGCTTGCCAGTGAAGCAGCTGAACTCAGATGCTTCCCCTGCACTCAACCATTACCACTCTAGTGGACACCATGCCAACACCATGCTGGGAATGTGGCAGCCATCATTGAAACCACAGATTTCTAGACCTTTGGAAACTCCCAAGGTCACCTGCTTAAAAAAAGGAAGCACAAAAGACAGGAAGACTAGGCAGGATATGTGCTCACTGGATGGGAAATAGGGTCCTGCCCTTCTCCAACCCAGCTCTCAAGAATAATGTACACACTTTGAAGATGGAAAAGATGGAGTAAGAGTGAGACAGGTCAATCTTTTTGAATTTTCACTGAGTTCTGGTTCAGCAGTCATTTAGGGGACTCTTTATCCTTATATTTGGCAGCCCACTAAGTGAGGAGTCATATATAACTAGAATTTAGTCCCTTTCAAGCATCAACATAGTCAAATGAAATAAGGAATGTTGGTGACTGGGCATGTCCCGTTGTGCATAGGGAGGAGGGAGGGCCAGTTATGCACTATTTCTCTTATTGGAATTGGAATGTCCCCCACTTGTGGCCCATTAAAGTCATTCACCATTCAAAGCCCAGATCAAATGCCATTTATTTCATAAGGATACTATTTTGATCCATCTGTCCTTTGACCTCCTATAACACTTGGTATTTGTCTTCAGTACTTTCCTGCTTGATATGTGTCTTCATCTTTGTATCTGCTCCAATATCTAACATACTACTTTGCATTTAGTAGTAGCTCCGCCATTGCTTGCTGATTAAAGTGTTGACATCCACCTGAGTTACCCAGAGGAGGCAAAAAATAAACAAAAAGAAAATCTGTCTTGGTCCTCTGGTCAGAAATGGAACAAGTAATGCCTTAAGCCATAAATGGGTTTCCCCTCTTTTTCTTTCATTCATTCATTTGTTAAATACTTATTAAGCACCTGCTTTATGTGACACACCGGGCTTGTTGGTAGGGAGTAAGAAAACTTAATAAAACACGGTTTTTGCCCTCAAAAAAATTTTATAATATTGGTTACCCTACAACCACTAGGAGGGATAAGATATGATCACATACAAATATAATACAAATTATAACACAAAAGGCATTAGAGGAACATAAGTTTCTACATGTCACATATATAGTGTTACAGTTTACAAAAGTATTTGCCTTACAATAGCCCTCTGAGAAAGGAATCAGAAGGAGAAAACTTGGCAGAAGGGAATGAAGCTAGGTAAACTTTCTCAAATTTGCATGCTTTGTTACATAATAAAAGGCACGTCTGCAATGCGAATACATTTAGAACATTAAATCTTTAAATAAAAAGTGTGCCTCTAACTTCAGCACAATCCTCATTGTAGAGCAGTCAGAGTACCTGGGGAAAGGATGCAACACGTCATCTCTTTTGTCTCCAGGGCATTTGTGTACACAGTCTGCTCTGTGGGCTGGAACTAAGAAAATGCAGCCAGTACATAGGTTTAAATTCTGAAAGCCCTCCTTATTTGTACAAAGGCCAAAATACCTAAAAGCTATAGACATATGGTACAATGGAAGATGTGATAGATTTGGAGCTACAGATCCTGTGTTTAAATTGAGTCTCTGCTACTTCTGTTGTTGTTGCTCAGTCATGTCCAACTCTTCATGACTCCTTTTGGGGTTTTCTTAGCAGAGACACTGGCATGGTTTGCCATTTCCTTTTCCAGCTCCTTTTATGAATGAGGAAACTGAAGAAAACAGGGTCACACAGCTAGTAAGTGTCTGAGACCTGATTTGAACTCAGGAAGATGAATCTTCCAGATTCCACGTCTGGCACTCTTATCTACTGATGAATCTGCCAGATTCCAGGTCTGGCACTCTTATCTACTGTTCCACCCAGCTACTTGTATAACCTTGGGTCTCAGACCTCTCATTTGTAATATGTTGGGGTTGGACTAATAGTCATCTACTAAATCTAAGATCAGTTTTGTGGCACATAAACTTAAAAAATAGATTTCTAAATTAAGAGATACATTTTTAAAAGAAATGTACTATTTCGAGTTTGAATTATTCCTCTATAAGATTCACGTAGTTTTCACTTTTGAGCACTAGAGGGAAGCAAAGTTAGAAATATGATAAAGATCAGTACAAAAAGCTGTTACTAATTTCTTTTCATATTGCTAATGTAATCATCTTATAAGAAAAAATTTATAAAAGCTTCTGAACAATGGCATGATTTTGAAACAAAATACTTTAATCCTGATTTCTCAGCACAAAACTACTCTTAAAATAATTTCTTTTAGAAGATAGTCCAACAATCAATTAGGCTTGGGTGGGATCTGAATTAGGCAAGCCTAGTATTCAGAACCTATTAAGTTCCTTTCAAGATATTTCATTCCCACCCACATTTCAACAGTCATTAAGAACAGGAGGCATCAGCCCATTTCTGATTTGAGCCTCTTTGCTAGCTGCTATTGTTCACTTGTGTCAATTGTGTCCAATTCTTCGTGACCCAATTTGGGGTTTTTTTTGGCAGAGATGCTGGAGCGGTTTGCCATTTGCTTTTCCTACTCATTTTAGGGAGTTTTAAAAAGCAAGTGATTTAATTCACAGACACAGATTTAGCTCCCATCTTCCTGGCTTCCCATAAGTTGTCAGAAAGAAAAATTAGGTTGAATTTGGTTGTTGTTTGTTTACTTTTAATGAGATTGTTTTAAGAAAAATGTATTTACTTAGTATATAGCATACATTTGAATTATAATATATATTAATTATATATATATATATGTAAGAGAAAGACAGACAGCAGCAGTGAAAGCAAGGTGTAGTAGATAGATAGTGAACCTTAGAGTGAAGAAGAGCTGAGATTCAAGGCCGGACTCTAACACACATTGGCAATGTGTGTTAGTTACTTACCTTAAGGCCTCAGGCAGTTCTCCAAAACCATATTTTTCAGATATGTTGATCTGCTTATGTAAAATAAATGAAGTTCCTTGTTGGGCCCTTCAGCTGATTAAATCAAAGGTTTGATCTAAAAAAAATTTTTTTTAAATATCCTCATCATTAAACTAAGAACCTCCAATTTATGGATCTCTCCCTACTGTTATCAATGACCAATTTCAAGAGACAAACATGTTAATGGGGGCATGGATAGGAAGCTTCATCTTCCAGTTATCTTAAACTACATTGGGGGACAATTTTTTGGTAATTTTCATGACTTTAAATCACCTTACATTTGAGATGAATGTAAGCCCTTTTGGCAATGAAATGTCTACAGAACCTCTTGGATCAAAGGTTAAGAGGTAGAAGGGGCCCTCAGAAATCATCCGAAAAGAAACAGAATAGTATCTAGTCTCATCCCACCATACTTCAAAGCATTGAAATACATTATATACATTCTTATTCTTCCCCATTCATTAGCCTTGCTGAGACAAAGACATATAGGTGTACATAGATACTTCAAATTCATTAAGTCACTTAACCTCTATGTGCCTCAGGCTTTTTTTAAATTATTTTATTAAATATTTCCCAGTTACATGTAAAATTTTTTAACTTTCATTTTAAAAAATTTTGAATCTAAATTCTCTTCTTCCATCCTTACCCTGCCCCCTTGAGAAGGCAAGCAATACATCACATACATGTGAAGCTATGCAAAACATATTTCCATATTAGCCATGTTGCAAAAGAAAACAAACTATGTATCTCACTTTTTAAATCTGTGCAACAGGCCTTGCTTCACAGACCTCTTCCCACCATACTTGCTGTAAAGCTACAAGCTAGAACCAAAGAATACTGAGTGATTTATAATTAGAGGGAAAGGACTAGGGAAATTGGAAGTGTTCTTATTAAGAACACAAGAACAAGAAGAATGAATCACTTTTATTCCAATAATCCTAAATTTAAATAAATATTCACACATAAACATTTATATAAATATTAAAATCATGATAGACATTTATTGTTTGATATTCGTTCAAAATATCCAGTAAGATCTGTCTATCTCATGCAACAAGCGAGGTAACACTTTCAGGTTTCACCTGTTTAGAATAGGTGTGATTGTGGTCAGAATTCAAATCAGTCACAGGAAGCTTAGGGTAGGAATGCAGAACAATTTGGGGTTTAGCTGCAATGATCATTAATTCAATCATTCTCTTTGCCACTTCCCTTGGGTGTTATACTCAGAACCCTGATTATTCACCCAGATTATCGCATGTACAAACCAGGAAGTTGTTGTTGTTCAGTCATTTCAGTTAAGTCCAACTCTTTGTGACCCCATTTGAAGTTTTCTTGAGTGGTTTGCCATTTTTCTTTCCCAACTCATTTTACAGATGAGGAAACTGAGGCAAACAGGGTTAAATGACTTGCCCAGGATCATGCAGCTAGTAAGTATCTGAGGCCAAATTAGAACTAAGGTCTTCCTGACTCTAGGCCCACTGTCATTATGATAATTACATTCTACTCATAGATCCTATTTATATTATATTATTTATGTTTAGTGCCATTTACAGTGTTGCTGGGATTTTGTTGTTTTCTATATTCCACACTGTATTATACTAGAAAAACTACAGTTTTGTTTTCTGGTCTGTTTTACATGGCACAGTAGCAAAGTTAGAACCTACTTCTATTTTTCATTTTTTTTAGTTGCAGAATTCTAGAACTGAAAGGATCTTAGAGGACATGTGATCCAAACCCCATCACAGAGGATTCCCTACAAAATCCCCTGAAAAAATATCTTCTAGTTTCTGATTCTATACCTCCAGGGACAAGGAACTCTCTGTCTCATGAATTATGTTTCAGGAGAAATTCGATTATTAGAGATTTCTTTCTTTCTTTTTTAAAAAATAAATAATTTATTTTTTCCAATTACATGTAAAGCTAGTTTTCAATATTCATTTTTCATAAGATTTTGAGTTCCAAGTTTTTCTCACTCCCTCCCCAAGACAGCAAGCAATCTGATATAGGTTATACATGTACAACCATGTTAAACATATTTTCACATTAGTCATGTTGTCAAAGAAAAAACAGAAAGGGAAAAGCCACAAAAAAAACAAGAAAAGTGAAAATAATATACTTCAATCTTCATTCATACTCTACAATTTTTTCTCTTGACGTGGATAGCATTTTCTCTCATGTGTCTTTGGGAATTCTCTTGGATCACTGTATTGCTGAAAAGAGCTAAGTCAAACATGGTTGATCATCGCACAATGTTGCTGTTACTGTGTCCAATGCCCTTCTAGTTCGGCTCACTTCACTCAGCATCAGGTCATGTAAGTCTTTGCAGGTTTCCCTGAAATCTGCCTGCTCATCACTTCTTATAGCACAATAGTATTCTATTACATTCATACATCACAACTCATTCAGCCATTCCCCAATTGATGGGTATTCCCTCAATATCCAATTCTTTGCCACCACAAAAAGAGCTGCTGCAAGTATTTTTGTACAAGTAAGTCCTTTTCCCTTTCTTATGATCTCTTTGGGATACAGACCTTGTAGTGGAATTGCTGGATCAAAGGGTATGCACAGTTTTATAGCCCTTTGGGCATAGTTCCAAATTGCTCTCTGGAATGGTTGGATCAGTCCACAACTCAACTAACAATTCATTAGTGTCCCAATTTTCCCACATCTTCTTCAACATTTATCATTTTCTTTATCAGCCAATCTGATAGGTGTGAGGTGGTACCTCAGAATTGTTTTAATTTGCAAGAGATTTCTTTCTTAAAATGTCCCTCCCCTTAACTTCAACCTGTTTGTTGTCATCTTCCCCTCTGGAGTCAAGAAGAGTAAGTCTAATCTGTCATACTTGGTGGTGGGAGTGGGAGAGGGTGAGGGGAGGGGGGGGGTTGGTTAGAAAATTTGAAAAATTAACATTTGCATGGTTTTATGGATCCTTTTATCTATAAGCATGGAAATTTCTTCTAGGGACTTTTATCTATAGTATTGAAGATAATAATAATAGTAGAATTTATATAGCTTTTTAAGGTTTATAAAACACTTTATAGATATCACTTGAGCTTCACAACAACCCTGGGAAGTGGATACTATTATTGTCCCCATTTTATGCATATGAAACCGAGGCAGACAGAAGTTAAATTATTTGACCAGGATTAAGCAGCTAGTTAGTGTCTGAGGCCATATTCAAACTCCAGGTCCAGCACTCTCTCTACTGTGCCACCTAGCTGCCTTACATTGCATATCATGTTACCTCTTTACTTATCTGACTCTTCCAACTCTTTACCCCCTACAAATAATAGGATATATTATTGTTCTTTAAGTGTTCTTTGGTGATGAGGAAAGTGCACGTGTATTATAGGTATCATAAAAAATCCTTAATTCATAAACCACAATAATTGCCTTTTATGTAGGCTTATAAAATGTTTTATATACCTTATCTTATTTGATCCTTAACAACCCTGTGAGATAAGTGCTCCAGGTATACTTTTTCCCATTTTCCCTATGAAGAAAGTGAGACTGAGGCAGGTTAAGCAATTTGCCCAGTAAGAGTCTGAGGGAACATTCCAATCTAGGTCTTTCTGACACCATGTCCACTCCTACTACTCTATGTAGCTGACAGCCCTCTCTATATTATGTACATGTTAAAACTGTCCTTTGAAGGATCGATATGATGCAAGAATAAAAGCTCCTTGTGGAGTCAGAGGATGTGGATTTACATGTCAGCTCTGAAATTTGTGACCTGGGTGGCTTTGGATGAGTCACTTAAATTCTATGGGTCTTGTTTCCTTAACTGTCAGATGAAGAGATTAAACTAGATAATCTCTATGGCCCCTTTTAACTTTAATTCTAGCATCCTATGACTTGCAGTCACAGCCATTATTCAGCATCCTATTGCTGTCTGCAATTCTTCCCCATGGAGTACATCTCCATAATGTTGAATATGTCACATTTTAGAATCGATGGATTTAGCATCATGAAGTTCAGTCATCTGTGTATGTGCCTGGATTTAGGTAAGTAACTAGATATCTTCATGGAAGGCCTGCTGTAATTTCTGATACTGTGTGCACGAGCCAAAGGAACAGAAGTTACAAAATGTCCTACTACTCTAGAAAGACTTTAAATATTGGCCTAATAATATACTCTCTGCCTCTTATCCTGGAATAAGCCTAGGTCATTTCCAAGAAGCTCATCACCAGCAGGTTGCATACGAGGTAATGAATTTTGTCTACAGGGGTACAAGGAAGGGTTACAATACGCCTAATGGTGGGTTTGCCCACTCTATTTAAATATCATATCCTCAGAGTCTGACAGGATGAGGACAAAGCCATGAGATCTCACTGAAGATTTATTTTTATCAGTTGTCCTGTACTATGGGTTCACTGCCTCAATAAAATCACTTCATTCATTAAGCAAAACACTTCTCCAAACTTTGAGGTATTTGTGAGCAATAAGAAAATTACACTAGATTTAAATATCAGTTTAAGGGCACAGTTCATGTTTAACTCAATTTAGTATTTTAATCACATAATCCATTTCTGTAACTGAATTAAAAAAAAAAGTCTGTGCCTAGCCAGGAGCTTTGGAAAAAGAGTATGTCTTTGTGTGTGTGTGCATGTGCACACACCCAACCGACTCCTTTCCCAAAGCCCACTGGTATGGGACTCTCTCTGTATTGGTGGAGATGAAGGCCCTGACCTATATGAGGGACAGGGGGAGTTGATGAGAAATGAGAGAGCTCCAGCCTTTACTAGTACCCTTTGGGGACTGTGGAGGGACAGTCTACTTTGAGACTGATCAAACATCAAGTCTTTTTTGAGCATTGAGTCACTTCAGGCTTTTAGATTCCATCTTCAAGGGGGAAGATGGTAGAGGCCACTTAAAGGTTGTTGAAAGAAAAGTTTCTGAGAGAACATGAGAAGAGCAGATAGTCTCCGTCACCATGAAATATATATATATATATGTATGTACATATGTATGTATATATGTACATATGTATATATACACACATACATCTATGTATATACATGTAGATGTATGGGTGTATACATACAATGTACATACACACATACATATGTGTACACATATACACACATGTGTGTATATACATATATATTCAAAAATGTAAATGACTATAAATTTTAGAAGCAACAATCTAGTTTATTGGTTTTGCATATTTACCTTATTTTACACAATTTAATATAGTAAACATTTATTAAGTACCTACCATGTACTAGGCTCTGTGCTAAGCAGTGGGATACAAATAAGAAAAAAAGACAGTCTCTGTCCTCAATCTGATGGGGGAAGACAATACTCAAAAAAAAATCTGAAAAGCAAGAGAGGAGGAAGGTTCCTGGCATGGGGGCATGATGATGGTAGGGTAACCAAGCAGTGTGGCTAGTGGGAAAGGAATCAATCAATAAGTATTTATTAAGCACCTACTATGTGCCAGGTACTGGTGATATAAGGATAAAATGAAAGTCATAGTCCTCGAGGAGTTTATGTTTTATGGATAAGTCCTTTTGTAAATTTTGTGTAAAATGAATTTTGGTAACTTGAATCCTATTTTTCCACTATCTCACCTTTTAACTCCAGGGATATGTTTTATAGAACTGATCCATCCACTTCTTCTGAGCTCTTTGAATTTGGTAGGCAAAACCCAGGCATTTTGCAAGGAGTATATTCCCTGGGAAGACCTTTTAACTGCAGAAAGAATGATATATACTCTGCAGCAGATCTCCCGAGAGCTCTCATTGCTACAGCTTAGTTTCGGTGCCTGCTTTATGCCTACACTTACCAGATTTAAAAAGCCGAGAGTGTAAAGAACAGATCTAAGTGGTAATATGAAAGTGCTAATGAGGCGGAAACAGGGGCTGTGGCTAGGGCTGTGTCCTGAAGGTAGGTAGATCAGCAACAAAAGAATAAATTGTGATGCAGTGGCCAGGCTGCTGGTCTTGGAGTCAAAAGGACCCAGGTTTGAATCGTACTCTTGTATTGACATGCTGTGTGATTCTTGGCAAGCCACTTAACCTCTCTGGGTCTCAATTTCTTCATCTATAAATAAGGATAATAATAGCACCAACCTCATAGGATTGTTGTAAGGGGACAATGCAGTAATATGTGTACAGTACCGAAACTGGACCTGTGATTTCATTGACATGGGTTTTCTGGATGAGGAAACTCCTTCTCTCAAGGCATGCTGGTACCTTACCACAAGGTGAGTACCACGCACCAAATACTTACTACAAGGTACATATCATTGTATATCTGTAGTTGGCAGTAATGATTAGTTCTCTTAAAGATTATATGACCTGAAAACAAAGCAGATGAGATGCTCAACAGAAATGTACACAGAGAAACAATTTCAAGAATATTCTGAAAGGAAGGGAAAAAGTTGGGGACAATGTTGGTGAATCTGAGAATGTCAGAAGCTAATTCTTGAAAGCTTAATAAAAGAAGTGAGACTTAAGCTATGATTTGTAGGAAGGAAGGGATATAATTTGATGGATGACAAAAAAAAGGAGTTTCTTTTCTCTGTCTTTTTTTTAAGGCTGTGGTTGTTCTCTGATACATTCCTTTGGAACAGATTAGAGATGGAGGGTAAGGAATAGGCAAAATCATATAAGCAAAATACATCTGACAATCGAGCTCAATGGTAAAATAGATGAAGAGAGAAAAGGCAGATGCTATAAAGTCAGGCTGAAATCATGTTGTTAGAAATCTGTAACACTTTTGTGATTTCAAAGATGCACTAATAATTGTGTGTGTAAAACTAAACCCAAATGCAAAATACTCATAAAAACACTAACAGATTACCTCCCAAAATCTATTATTGTTATACTCAAACAGCTTAGAATAGGGACTCCAGTCTTATTGATCTCATATCCATCCCCCTCCATCCTAAGAGGAAATCATATCCATAGATTTAACTAATCCTTTCCTAACCTGAGACATTTATAATAGCCTGAATCCAAGGGATCATCATTCAATCTAAAAATCCTTATTATGCAGCAAAATCAATGAAAATAGTAATAGACACAAGACCTGGGGTCTCATTGGTATGGGAAACTCCCATTGAGGAAATTCCCTCCACCAAGACAGGTCGGCACCTTCTATACCTTTTCTGAAACTTGTAGTCTTGAGAGTTGCCTGAGGCATCAAGGGCTTAAGTGACTTTCCAAGTGTCACACAGCCTGTATCTGTCAGAGACAAAACTTGAACCCAGGTTTTCCTATCCACCGTGTCGTGGTGCATTATTAAAAATGACCACTTTTAAAATATCGGGAGAAAAAGAATTTCCTTTGGAACTATACCTTAGAGTTATTCCTGGGCATCCCAAGAATGTGAGCAGGGAAGGTAGTAGAGTTAACCTTCCGTCTCTCATTCATTTCATCCTCTCTACCCAAAGAGTCTTCACTCTGGTTCAGGCCCTCATTGTCTTTCTAGGACTATTCCATACCCTCCCAACCGGTCACTCTGCCTCAAGCCTCTCTTGTCTCTAATTTATCCTCTACACATATCAAATTAACATTCCTAAAGCATAAGTCTGATTATGACTCCACTGTCCAAGCATTTTTAGAGGCTCCATCTTGCTAAACTCTTCTGTTGGGCTTTTAAAGCCCTTCACTATCTGGCTCCAACTTATCTCTCCAGGCTGATTACACCTTATTTCCCTCTCTGCACTCTACACTCCAGAAAAACTAGTCTTCTCACTATTCCCGTACATGACACTCCACTTCCTAGCTCTGTACCTCTGAAAAGGCTCTGCAAAGCAGGCACTCATGCCATGGAAAGCATTCCCTCCTCACTTCCATAGAATCCGTTTTTGTTGTTGCTTAGTCATTTCAGTTGTGTCTGACTCTTGGTGACCTGTAGTAGCAATTTAGATTTGAAGATCTTTCCCACCCATTAATAGGTCATGTGACCTGCTTACATCACAGGAAACCTAAGTCACATGTGGTGGGAGGAGCTTCCTGACAGGAAAAGGAAGTTATGTCACAGGAAATGGAGAGAGAGAGCAGTTATGGCTGCTAATGGCCGCCCTCGTGATGGTTAGAGCTGAACAGGCTGACTTAGCTGTACTGTGAGTTTGTTTTGGGGAAGACTCCAGCAGAGGGTTGGAGAGATTTGGGGATAGAGAGACTCCATGTTGTGATACTACATATGGAATGTTTTACTGCTGTGATAGACTGGATAAATGGCTTGTGGGATATGGTCCCCGGTGTCTGATTAAATGGTTTACTTCTTCTACCTTCCATGTGGAGAGTCTCGTATACTTTGCGATACAGAACTACATAGGCATTTTGACAATTGTCATCTACGTGGTTATTATTGCCTTACTGATTCATGACCCAATTTGGGTTTTTCCTGGCAAAGATGTTGGAGTCAATTGCTATTTCTTTCTCCGGCTCATTTTATAGGTGAGGAAACTGAGGCAAACAGGATTAAGTGACTTCCCCAAGGTCACACAGCTAGTAAATATCTGAAGCCAAATTTGAACTCAAGTCTTCCTGACTCCAGGCGTGGCACTCTATCTGCTGTGCCACCTGGCCGTCCTGTAGAATCCCTGGCTTCCTTCAAAGCTCAGCTCAAGCTTAGCCAGATCCCTCCCCAATCTCGGGTATTAGTGTTCCCCTTACCACAGAAATAACTTTGTGTATATTTTGCACTTCTTCTGCTATATCCATGTTGTTACACCCCTACACCCCCAAGTAGAATTAAACTCCTTGAAGGCAAGGACTATTTTTTTCCTTGTATTTGTAGCACTTCACAGTGCCTGGCACATAGTAAGCACTTAGTAAATACTAATAGAATGAATAAATAAAATCATCTGACAGAATAATAGACACCCCCAATTAAATAAAAATAGCAACATAGAATATGATCCAACTGTATGGACAGAAGATTTATTAGATTACAGATTCATACTTTAATTTATGCTGGTTCTACATAAGCTAAAGTGAAGCAAAAGGTGAGAATGTAGAAAGTTGACCTGAGTAATTCTGGCCAACAGAGAGCTTCATTTCCTCCACATTTCCTCACAGTGCTTAGCACAGGGCCTGGCACATAGTAGGTACTTAATAAATGTTTATTGGCTGTTTATTCATTATTAACTGACATGAAACTGTAATACCGATAACTCCAAAAGAAACTTTCGATGTCTTGCTAAGGATATAGATCTAGGTTAATGAGGATAATTCATGTTTGTGTGGCACTTTACAACAAATCTATGAAGCAAATGGTAAAAGAACAGAATTGTCCTTCTTATTTTATAGATAAGGAATGTGAGTCTTAAAGAAATCAAATGACCTACCCAGACAGGGTCACAGAGCTAGTGAATATCAAAAGGGGTATGTCAAACCCATATTTTCAGACTCCATCAAAATCCAATGACCTTTTCACTATACCATTTTCCACTCCCATTTGGGAGAAAATACTTCATAATCTATTATTTTACAGCTTTAAACCCAAGTATCCTAGAGCTAAAAGAAATTCACCTAAATCAAATCCTACATCATAAGTTATTCCTGCTATAACAAGATTCAAAACCACCATACTGAGCCAATAGACATTTTAATTTCCTTTTAAGCACTAACATAGTACTACCTCCTTTGTAATAAAGGATAGGAATAGCCCAAGTATTTTTTCTGAGAAACCAAAATGAAAAAAACACACCACCAAACAATACAAAAAAACTATTACTATCTGGGCTAACTCTTCTAATGTGGAACCTGGCTCTCTAGCACCACTCCATGGAGTCATGCTGAAATACATTTTCTGGGATGCTAAAAAATAGAAAATTAACATCTTTTTCAAGCAACACAGTTATTACTGATTTAACAAACTGAAACATATAACATTGGTTTTGCTGAGGACCAATAATATCCTATCTATAAGTGGCTTCTATTATTCTTCAGCCAACAGCACTATCCTTCGGGGTACTGAGGTTAGATACATTTCCTAGCAGAGGGAGAGTAAGTCAGCTATACTCTAGGGACACCTTCATGTGACTGTGAGTACCCAGTTGGGAGAGTGGCCCCAGAGTGAATGCTACACCATGATGTCTTTCTCTAGGATAACTTGGGGGTCCTTCAAGTTTGTAAGGATTTACTGAAGAGATTCTCTATCTGGGAATTTCATTCTTGGGTACTCTAGTCTGCAGGGATCTACTAGCAAAAAAAATTAGCATTTTCTCTTGTTTTAGACCATAATTATACAGCTTGTTTTCTGATTTATTTCCTTATCTTATCTTTATTTGTTTGAATTATTAATTGCTAACATCTTTTGTTTTACTGTATCCTTAAGTGTATAGAAGCTCTGAAGAGTATGAATTTTTAATTCCTAAAATACTGGTGCCTAACAGTTTGTTTAGAGCATACTGTGATAGCTCACAAATGTTCAGGTTTTTTTCCCCTTTTTTAAAATGTTCAAGCAAACCTAGACTCTTGCTTGGCTATGAGTTAAGTCCAGGTAGCTTATCTGAAATCCTTACAGACTGCAGGTCCATCAGATAAAACTTGCCTAGAAATCCCAAGTAAACAACTACAAGTTCTTAATTCCTTTTTGAGAATCTCAACTCTGAGATCTTTGGAGAAAATATGGGTACCCCAAGGTGAAGGGACCCAGAAGAGATTTTCATCTTGACCTCCAGTAGAGTCATTTTATGTGTGAAAGTGATCCCTGAAAACACTTCCTGTGTCCTATGTGTGAAAAGAACACCTGGAGCTGTTTTGTCCAGATCTCTATCTGGATTGCTTTAATGCTAAAAAGAATCATTGAAGTGTTTGAACCTAAGACAGTTTGGTTTTTCAAAACCTAAAGGTGAGAGGTTGACTTGCAATTGACCTTGTGTCCCTAATCCCTGTGGGGAGCTCTAGGAGCTTTATAGAAAATAAGTTTTCTCTTTGAAGAAGGAGGCTTGATTTTATTTTCCTTTTTCATTTCTTTATGATCTTTGGGGTGGAGAAGGCCTTTTATAAGCACCAAACCAAACAGTAACCTATGAGAATTTTGTTTTAGAAAAAAAGGTACATATTTGTTAAGATTTATCATCATGTATTTGAAAATTTGGATAAATGTTAATTTCTATATTTTTGTGAATTATGCCATATGGAATTTTCTGAGACTCCTGAATACAAAGTACTAAACAAGTACCTGAATAAAGACAATGCTTCAACATCCTCAAGTCATTAGAGAGGTATCCAGAATTTATGGATTTTGCCAAAAGCATTCCATTTGCTGGAGACAGTAAATATTTGTGGGGAGGAGAGAAGGAGTTTCATAATACTATGGAAATCCAGCCCAGATGTCTGGATTGAATAAATTAATCAATCAACAATGGAAACTAGGTATGAATAACCCCTTAATCAATTCATTACGATTAAAGAGTTTTGGCACAAAGCAGGAAGTATTCTGTGATTAATTGAAACAATCAGACATTCCTCTGAACCCATGGATAAAATAAAAAGCCAGCTTGGAATCACGTAGTCCAGCACAGGCCAGTGTAGTATTACAGGCTCTAGCCAAATATCTCTCTTTCTCTCTCTCTCTCTCTCTCTCTCTCTCTCTCTCTCTCTCTCTCTCTCTCTCTCTCTCTCTCTCTCCCTCTCTTTCTCTCTTCCCCTCTCTCTGTATCTCTCTCTCCCCCTTTCTCCCCCCCCCCCACTCTCTCTCTTCACCCCGTACTTAACCTCTTAGGACACCATGCGAGTTGGGAGATCAGGGGTCTCACCCAAAATCCCACCAGAGAATGAAAGTAGCAGCAGGGACTGCCAGAGCAGTAGTGGCCAGTGATAGAGGAAGTACCCAAAGAAGGATGTGGAAATACAGTTTCCCGAAGAAAGTGACAACACCAGGAGCATGATACTCAGGTGTCTAAGAGGAATGCTGATTGTGGAGTGGATTCAACAGAAGCTCCAATCCTCAGAGTCCATCAGAGGATTGAATCTAAAGACAATGTCATGAGGATTCCAAAAAGGGAGAAAAGAATTAACGTACTACTATTTGCAAGTACAAGTATTTGCACTACTACTTGCCCCTTCGTCATATGTGTTCCCTGCACCTGTACCTCATTATCTTCATACATTAAATTTGAGTACAGTTGATAGGACCCCAATGTATAAGGTACTCCTACTTTGGAGGAATGTATTTGTAACTATTATTCTTGCTATGCCTTCATAAGTACCCTTTGCCGAAAGTTAATCGAGGAGGATCATCAATGGGGAGTACACTAGTCAGAGAGCATGATCAACAGTACTAGAAATTCAACCCTTCATGGTTACTCCTAGGAAGGTTATTTAGTTGCCCTTTGGGAATCCACAACTTTTGACCATGATTTCCTTCTTGGTGGACAATATAAACAGAAAAATATCAGTTATAAGGTTGTTGTTGTCATTTGGTTGCTTCATTTGTGTCCAACTCTCTGTGACCCCATTTGGGATTTTCTTGGCAAAGATACTGGAGTTGTTTGCCATTTCCTTCTCCAGCTCAATTTACAGATGAGGAAACTGAGGCAAACAAGACTAAGTGATTCGCCCAGAGTCATACAACTAGTAAGTGTCTGAGGCCAGATATGAACTCAGGCAGAGGAGTCTTCCTAACTCCAGGCCTGGCATGTTATCCATTGTCCCACCTAGCTGCTACTAAATCAATTATAAATCCTGGTAGCCAAAAAACATCATGCTAGGCTATAAATTTGGCATTATCTCTTTCCCTCACTCTTTATATCTCATTAGTTGCCAAGTTTTCCACAAAATCTGTGGCATCTTAACCCTTTACTTTATTCATACAGGTACTATCTTAATTCAGAATCTCAGCACCTCTTGCCTCAATGATTAGAACAAGGGTATTATTTGGTCTCCTGCTGCCTCAAGTCTTTCCCTACATCAGTCCGTCCACCACACTATTACCAAAGTGATTTTTCTTAAGCAGAAATCTGACCATATCATTTCTCTGCTTAATAAGCTCTACTGGCTTCCTATTGTCTCTAGAATAAAATATAAACGCCTCTGTTGAGCTTTTAATGTCCTTCACAACCTGGCTCCAACTTATCTTTTCAGCTTCATTTTATATTACTATTCATATCTCATTCTGTAATCAAATGAAACAGGTCTTCTTTCTGTTCCTCGCACATGACACTAGTCTGTTCCTCAGCACTAGCTACTCTCCATACCTATAATTCACTTGCTCTTTACCTATTCCTCATAGAATGTCCCATTTCTTCAAAACATAGCTGAAGTATCAGCTTCTACCTGAAGTCTTTCCTGATCATTTTAACTTCTAGTGTTTTCCCTGACTTTGTATCTATTTTAAAGGTATTTGCATTTATTTTCTTTATGTTTCTTCTGAATATGATTACATATATCTAAATTGTTTCCTTTGTTATGATATAAGTTCTCTGCTCATAGAGATTGTTTCATTCATTGTAATTTCACCTTCAGAAATGAGCAGAATGCCTGACACATATTAGTACTAGTTGATTGAAGAGAGGCAAGTACAAGTATTTGCACTAGGATTTGCCCCTTTGTCATGTGTTCCCCTTACCTGTGTCCCATTTCCTTATTACTTTTATACATTAAATTTGAGCACAATCCATAGGGACCAGACGTGTACAGGGAGATAACAGTATAAACTGTTCTTTGCTTTTAGCTGGACCACATAAGGGGTACTACATTCAGTTCTTGGCATCATATATTTAATAAAGAATTTGATAAGCTGGTGTGAATCAAGAAAAGAATAATGAGGATGATGAGAGGGTTGGAGAGCATGCTATGCAAAGATTGTTGAAGATTTTAAGAATGTTTAGCCTGGAGAAGAGAAGATTGGGAGCCAGGACAGAACATTATAGCTGTCTTCAGATATTTTAAGGACTGTCACAGGGAGGAGTGATAAGATTTATTCTTCTTGGCATCAGGGGACAGAACTAGAAGTAATCGGTATAAATTGAAAAGAGCTAGATTTAGGCTTAAGATAAAGGAGACAATATTTATAACCATTAGAGTTGTTCCAAAGTGGAATAGAATGGAGTTCTTCAGAAAGTAGTGAGTTTTTCTTGATTGGAGATTTTTCAATGAATGCTAGAGGATTAGTTATGATGATATGAGAGCATTCTTGATTAGTATGAGCCAGACTTGTTGATCTCTGAGGTTCCTTCCAACTCTTAGATTTTGTGATTTATAATTTGGTGAGGAGAAAGAAATTATCAGTTGTATAAAGACTTTAGGAGTGGGAAGGAATTAAGCATTAAGTGCCCTCTTTGTGGCAGGCATTATGCTAAGCTCTTTACAAATATTACCTCATTTGATTCACAACAACCCTGAGAGATAGGTATTATTATTTGTATTTTACAGTTGTGTAAACTGAGACAGAGGTTAAATGATTTGCCCAAGGTAAAACAGCTAGTAAATGTCTGACACCAAGTTTGAACTCAGGTTGTCCTGACTCTAGGCCCAGTACTCTAGCCACTATGCCATCTAGCTGGCTTTTGACTGGACCGGGGTGTGAGAAAAGGGGATTTTTTCACTAGCTCCATCCCTCTGACTCTAATAATGCAGAGGCATAAGCTAGCTATGTTTGAGCATTCACTTCATAGCAATCATTCTACAGTAGATGGCCATTTTCAGTAGCAACTGATCTCTGGCCATGGTGCTGAACCATTTGACCAAATGACTAAACACAAGGTTGGACAGGGTTCCATAGCTGCTGAGATCCAAGGATTCAATATGTGTATGCTACAGATAAATTCAGTTCAATTAAAGTTAGCAAACCTCTATTTAGCCTTCTATTAAAGTAGTACAGTATTGCTTCTTCAGTGATATGGAAAACCTACACCGATCTCTCCATTTTATAGGAGAAAGTAACATACGCACCTTTAGAGACCATATAATTCATTATGGCTATGAGAAAATCCTGTAATTATTATAAAACTATTTTTGTGGTTAAATATGCTTGAAGAAGAAAATGATATTTAAGAAATAGTGACAATAGTTTAATAAAATTTAGATCTTGATATTTTAAACATTCTATTTAAAATAATTTATATGGAAATGGATTTTTAGATGAAGCAAATTAGAGTAAAATAGAAGCAGACCAATTCCACAATTAAATATAACAAAACATTTATTAAATACCTACTGTGTGCGGAACTGTAACTTTGCCAGTTACAGGGAAAGTGCAAGGTACAGATAAGACAGCCCTCTGACTTTATAGAGCTTATAATCTAGTAAGCAGATAAGACGCATATACCGGTATCTACATAATTCTTTAATACTTCAGTGGATTATACCAAGTATGTATAGAGAAAGTCTGTGTTGGAGGCAGCACAATTTTGAGAGTATTAAGAAATTGATAAGGATATCTGAAAGATGACAGGATATTAAGTATTTGAAAAAAGTCCAAATGTTACTACCAAAAAATGATTAGGTAAATATCAGTAACTATAAATCCACATGCCTACTTTCCTATCTCTACAAATCTTTATAAGAATGATTGACACATACATTAAGGATATCTTTTGCAAATGTAACAAGGTTTTCTCAAGCAATATTCTATAGGAAATTATATCTTTAAGTTATACAATGGACTGAAGGAAATGGAGAATAGCGACCATCCAGGCTGTCCTGGGCTGGATCCCTGCTTCCCTCTGCTATTCTGTGGGATCTGCAGTCCCCAATGTGCTTACTCTTTGTTCATCATTTTAAAAAGCATTTTGTTTAATAGAACAAAATGACAGCTTAAAAATGTCCCCATGCATATGTTAAAATTGTAACAAGTTCTTTGAAAGATGTAAAAACAGAGGTAACTTCTTTGGTCAACACTCTGAATATCTAATGAGGCATAAAAGAAGGAAATATTCTCACTAAAAGTGTTCACCGCTATCATGGAGGACAATATCATGTCCAGTACAGAACTGAAATGGAACAAAGATTTCCTATAGATTGTGAAATCCTCTAGATGCTCCTGTTTGAAAATGTTTTTGTGTTGATTGCATTAAACCCTATGACATTGCAGTCTCATAAATAAGATAAATAATAATTCAAAAGAATTTGATCTAACCCCACAAAGGAAACCTCAAGTGGATAAAGAACACCTATGGTCCTGACCAATGAGCATGAGCAAAAATATCACTGTGCTATGGGAAGGGGCGCTAAAAACAAAAAGGAAAATACCTGCAAGAGGGCATAAAGAAGATGAGGAGATGGCTGGGAAAGAGTAGGAAAGCCTGAGCCTTAACAAGATAAGGCAAAAATTCACCTATTAGAGACAGAGGGACCTGAGAGCAGAGTCCAAAGTTTAAGTGGAGAAGTGGACAGACACTTCATATAGCCAATGAACTGGACTCTGAAGTCAATGGAAAGAAAAGAGCAGGGTAGACTACCTTGAAGAAATTGGACAGTGTTTCACATGGCCCCAAGGTTCTCACTGAAACAAAGGCACATGTTTTTAATACTGATATTCTTCCAGTAATGCTAGGAACCAACAGATCACAGAAAATCACAATCTCCAAATAATTAAAGTTGTAAGTATTCTGAAAGACAGTGGGAGATACATGATGTCTTTGAATAGATTATAGCATATTAGAAATGAAGAACGATATACCCAAAGCAGAAATTCAAATTTTATTCTTGGACACTGTCTTGATAACCATCTGTTCATTTCTGAAATCCACACATAAAGGCCAAAAGGATATGGGTCAGTCACATGTTGTGAATGAGAGATAATGGAGAAATGTTACTCCAGTTACACCCATGAAATATCAAGATATAGGGGCAGCTAGGTGGCGCAGTGAGTAGTGCACAGGCCCTGGAGTCAGGAGGACCTGAGTTCAAATCTGGCCTCAGACACTTGACACATGTACTATCTATGTGACCTTGGGCAAGTCACTTAACCCCAATTATCTTGCCCCCCCTCAATAAAAGAACTATCAAGATATCTTGAGGAAAGTCCTTACTACATTGGGTGGATTCCCTTTGGAAAATTTATCGGAAAGTATGGACAAGAGTCACACAGCATGTAAAGAGTTACAATCAGTATAATTGAAGGAAGTCCCCACATCAGGGAGGTGACAGATCTACTGAAGTATTTAAGAATTCATCTTTGACTGTGTTCCTGTTGATCTTTAGTTCTCCTGAGACTCAGCTCATAGCACTTTGCCACTCTTTTTTATTCATACTGTTACCTTTTCTTGCCTAGTGACTTTTGCTTCACTCTACTTACTACCTACATTTGATGCATTTGTTTTTATATATATGTAAATCATGAGTTTTATTGGTGTCTCTCTTGGATATTATCTCCTATAAAGTATAGGATTTCTTCATTGGTGTTTGATTTAAGACTTGCAAACAATTGGAAGTAGGGAGGTGGTGAAATAGAGGGATGAGATGAGTCAAGGATAGCTCTGAGATTGCAAACTTAGGTGATTGGATGAATGCTGGTGTCCTTGATGGTAAGTTAAGAAAAGGAATCAGTTTAGGGGAGGGGGAGAAGATGATGAATTCTATTTTGAACATGTTGAGTTTGAAACAACTATAGGATATCCAAGTGATATAACTAGCAAGTAGGTGATGAAGCAGCATTGGAACTCAGAAGGCAGATAAATGCTAGATACATAGATTTAGGAGTCACATGCAAGGATATGGTCATTGAACCTATGGAAGCCAATATTTTTGTTCCTTTGTATAAAGGAAGACTGACCAATGAGGACCCAGTACTTAGAGCATGCACAGTATTCTTGGTGGATAGCAGAAACAGCAACCTTTCTCCCAGGGAGTGGCATTATCTCTCTTTCCTTGTTCCTACCCACTCATCTATGAGAGAAAACTTAAAGTTGTTTGATAGTCATTAGATGGCTTGTTTATAGACTACCTTATGATATTGAAAATTATGAAGTTTATGGAATGCTCACCATTTAACAGGAGCGTGACTCTAGGACTAGGAAAATTACTATAAATGAAAAAAAAAACTAAGCTTAAAGATATTAGCTAGCTTTGTCCTAAAGAGCCTAATGCTGCAAATCTCCTAAGGAGAGATAAGAAGGAATAAGGAGCTAAGATTAGGAGGAAACCCTATCTTAGGAAAGTCAAGTGGAAGCATTTCCAAAGCAATATTTCCAGAGTAGAGTATTTATGCCACAGGGTTGGTGTGCAGTATCAAAGGAGATAATATATGTGAAGTGCTTTGCAAATATGGAAGTCACTATATAAATCTTAGCTATTTTTTTATTTCCTTGGGGATGCCCAATAGTAGTGTCACTGGATCAAAAGATTCAAACAGGTCAGCGAATTTTCTATTTTCAAACTTTTCCAGAATGGTTGAACTAATGCATGGCTTCACCAACAATGTATTAGTTTGCCTGTTTTCTCAGAGCCCCTTCAACACTGCCTGTTTTCATCTCTTACAATTTCTGTCAATTTTATTTTTTTAGTGTTGCTGATGAAACCACCTAAATAGAATACCCCTAACATTCCTTTATCATCCTCAAAATGATAACCTTTCTGTGCTAATCAATATTACCAATTTTTTACATATAAATTAGAAGCAAAATAATAGCCAAAATTTTGCTCATTGCTTATATTTTTTTCAAAATTACATGATGAGACATTAAAGTAAGACTTCTGTGGTGAACGAGAGACAAGACCCAGGCAGACAAAGTGATAGTTCTTCCTGAAGGAACCTTCCTTTCTAGAATAGTGGGTGGATCTCCTGTGGGAAATTTCTAGAAAGCTATAGAAAAGTTTTATGCAGGAAGAAATGACAAGATAGCATTCATCCAAAATATACTGGGCTTATCAAAATTTGTCCCAACTATGTTACTATGCCTGCTTCTCTTCTCTCATCACTAATCTCTATGTCATTGCTTTCTCTACCCTGTTATATATGACACTCCCACTCCAATGCATGTATTTTAATGGAAAGTAATGGCTTTCATCATGTCTATTATCTGCCAAATGCCCACCAGGACAGGTCATGATTATAGAGCACTCATTGCTGACAAGACACTTCCAAAAAAGACACAAACAATCATTGGTTGACTAGTGAATATGCTTTAAATAAACCAGGGGAAAAGAATGAGCCCAGGAATCAATGCTCGTTCTTCTGAGCCATAAAACTTGAAAACTTAAGGATAGAAGTTAAGGAAGTACCTATAAGGTGAAAATAAATATTTAATTAGTATCTACCAAGTGAAAGGTCAATGTAGAATGGCCTAAAGCCCAAGAAAAGAATATTAGGGAGCTAGACAGGGAAGTATCTTCCTATTGGTGTATAGAGAATCAGAGCAGTAGCCTAAGGATACCATAGACTACTACAAGAAATCCAGATAGACTGTGACCTGGACTCCCAACACCACACATAGGATGAAGAGGCACTTTCCACGAGAAGCATTTAAAATCTATACCAAAGTTAGGCAAGAAATTATGAGCAATAAAGGGCTGAATGGGCAAGAAAGATCTTTGTTTAGCATTCAGGCCTATTTAGAAACTTGTATTCTTCCTTCTTCTGCTCTTGTTTTGTTTTCTTTATCTTAGCTTGTTAGCAAGACTATAACTCTAATCTTGAGGGTCCTTGTGAACTTGACCAAGAAAAGGATAAAGTACATCTAATCTTAGGCCATTATAGAAAAGGGATTATGGTTATCCCTTCCACATCATAGGAGAGAAAGGGAGTGTTAGGGGCATGGCACTCCCCTCCCCCACCCCAGTCTGAAAAATCCATGTAAAAATTTTTGGCCCAGAGAAGAAGTCTGAACTATTATGGTATTAAAAGATAAAATATGTTGATATTATACAATACCATACATATATTTTGTCCATTTCTGAATTTCTAAACTTTTTCTGTGTCATCTGCTGGCCTTCACATGTCATGAGGCTCCCACAAAACTCCCCCAAAATTCCCATTTAATTTCTTATACTGACCTGTGATATATCAAAACCATGATGGGGAAAGTTGTGATAAAACTGTACTGTGCTCCTACTGGCCAGGTACAATGGTGGCATCAACCATTTGAGCTCTAGAGTCTGGAGAGAGCCAATAGGGCCCTTGAACAAAGAAGCCAAAGTTCCATGAAGCCAGGAAATCAATGAAAGCTAAATCTCTTTATTAGATGGATACTCCATCACAAACAAATAAATTAAACTACTCTGTGTATCAGATTCACATTGCATGTTTTGTTGATTATAATATTAAATTCAGTGTGTACATGTGTGTGTGCACACACATTTGTGTGTTTGATTAATCTGCATAGTTCATTATTAAAAACAGTAGGGTCAAAAAAATAATAAAGGTAATGCTGGTCCCAAGTCTTGAAAGTGGTTTGCCCTGTTTGGTAAATTTAGATAGCTCACTTCATTTCTGCCTTAATTTCTCTAGTTTGTGACCACAGAAAGATATTTGGATTGATTAATGCTTAAGAATTGTTTTGAAAACACAAAGTATTATAGAAATGCTGATTAGTCATTTATTTTTGACTGTCTGACTCAGAATTGGAAGGTTTCCAATGTGTCTCATCCTTCTTGGCTGATTGATCTTCACCAATCAGGTCAAGTGCAAAATAGGAATAGACATAGGCTTTTAGAGCTGGAAGGGACCCAATCCAACTCTCATTTTTTTCAGATGAAGAAAGTGACAGCCAAAGACTTTCTCAAAGTCACATATTTAGTTAATGGCAGAAATTCAGCTAGCACCCAGATTTCCTGGCTCTTAATTTGGAGTAGAATAATTCACACCTACAAGAGCCAATAAAGCAAATTCTCATTTAACTGAGCTCTAACAGTGGAAAAGGGTATTTATTTAATTTTTTTTTTCCTTTTGGCAGTATGGTATAAAGAAATGTGAACTTGAAGTCAGAAAACCAGGGTTTGAATCCAAGCTCTGCCGATTACTTGCTGCATGACCTTGGGCAAGTAACTTAAGCTGTCTAATACTTATACTGCCTACTTCATAGGCTAATACAAACAGTCCTTTGTAGACCTTTAAAAATGCTATTTAAATATGTTAATGTTATTTAAAAAAAATTCTTCATAACTAGCCTCTTTTATCTTCTCAAAAAAATCAATTTTGGTTTGTACATTCCTTCTAAATAGTTTTCATTTTCATTTTAAGCTTCTTACTAGAATTTTTCAATCAGTCCTTTATCAAAATAAAATCAATGAATTATATACTACTATCCTTATATTTTAAAATATCTTTCTTAGTCTTCCTTTTGTTTGACTTCCCATTGAATTTTATTTGTTAACCTCTTGTTTCAACCTCAATTACCTTTGGGAATTTAGTGCTCCACAAAATTAAATAATCATCAAAGGTAAAGGCAAGAGAGAGAACATCATGTGGGAGCAATGGTATCAATCATTCAACATTCTTGAGTTTAGAGGAACTAGATTAAGATGTAATTGGGAAATATTTATCAGAATAAATAAAATACAATAGAACATAGATAATGTTCATATGTGATTTTCTAAGTCAATTTGGGGCTCCTAGGTATTATGTATGGTGTATTTGTTCCCATTTCTATTGGGTTTGACACCACTGCTCTAGAGGATGGAATACTGGACTAGAATCTGGTAAAATCCAGGTCTAGAACATAGCCAAATCATAAAGTCCATACCTTATGAAGATTGGTTATATAAAATGGGGTTTAGCTCTTTAGAAAACAGATTTATGGGGGAATGTGATAGCTGGCTTCAAGTACTTGAAGGTCTATCACATGGAAGATGACTTGTTTTGTTTTGTTTTGGCCCCCAGGGGCAAAGCTACGCTCCTGCTAGATACTTAAGGGAAATGACTGAAAAGTTGTTATAATATTTTACGTAGTGAAATTCATTCACTTAAATGTAAGTGGTATTGAGAAAAGAAAACTCAGCAAGCAATCTAGGAATTTAAGGATGAAACTGGAAGACAATATTCAAACAAACAAAAAATGGAAAAGAGCTATAGAGATTCCTGTAGCTAACTCTTTTTTTTCACTAATGGCAGTGAAGCTACATTTGGAATCTAATGTCACAGTCTCAGATGTGCTAGATAAAGAACTAGAAAATAGTACTAAGCAAAAAAGAGATGGGAAGAGTCCTTGGGTGAGACAAACTATGTACAGATGAGGCTCATGCTAGAGATGGCAATTCTCTGAACTTTGAGGCAATGAGTCTTAAGGACCCTGAAGCAGGAGTAAATCCTTAAAAAAATTCATGGAAGTTATTATTACCTTTCTGATGAGATAATAAAATAATATAAGTAACTATCACTTTTTCATTTCTATTCCTAAAATAAATAGAAAAATAAAATAAATTTCTAAAATAAAATAATAAAATTTCTATTTCATTTCTTTAAAAAATTGTGAAAATAATGTGCATATGTATTGAAGAAGCTAAGGCAGAGAAGTAGACATGGGTTTTTGCAAATAATGTTCTATAGCAGAACACATCTTTTAAAATCACACAATTGACCAAAAAGGGTAGATAGTGTGTACTCACACTACATTTATCATTTGCTTATTATTTTTTTAAAAAGCATTTGGTCCAATAAAGGAAAATGCCTACTTAAAGGATGTTCTCAAACATCATGCATATGTTCAAATCTTCAAGAGTTCTTGACAGGATCAATCATGTTCTTTCTTCTTAATATTAATATTCAGAAAGGCATGGAAAAGTGAAGTATGCTTTCCAAAGGTAGTTGACATTGTCATAAAGGATGAAGGTCTATACAAATTGCAAATGAAAAACAGAGTTTCTATAGATAGCAATTACTGAGATGGTCCTCTTTGTGGATGGCCTTTTGTTGATCCCACCAAACTCCTGAGCAGCACATGCCTCTTTATGGAGATTAATGGCTGATCAAAAGAAAGAGCCCATCTCCAGTGGGAAAAAAAACCACGAAAACTAAGTGGGTGAAAAAAGTGTTATCCAGATTGTGACAAGCAGTTGCAAATAAAGTTCATTGAGTTAATCTATTGGTTCACATAGGCTGTGCTGGCCATCTAGATGGATAATGATATAGGCCCAGAATTCAACAGGATGAGGAAAGCAGCCTGGATTTAATTTGAACATAGGTGCAGCAATTTCAAAAGTCTCAAAGTATTGCTTGCTTTCACAGTCCATATTTTTTTTTAATGTCCATATTTTTAACAGTAGCATTATGGCTCTAGATCATTGGGTATGATCTCCAAAAAAACCAAAATTTCAGATTACCCAGATGGGAATTGAAATATACATAGTGCATAAGATGTAGGATACAATACATTACCAGTGATTTGATAAGTTTAATAAAGGACATCATTTTGTGACATGTGTGACCAGAAAAGGAGATAGACTGGTCATATAGTAAGAGTGAAGGGTAACGGAGAACCCAAATATTATAACCACAAAATAATAAAGTTTCAAAGAAAGATCTCCAGTTTGTTAGTGGTTAGTTAATCTGACAAGAACTTAAGGAAAGACAAGAACAAGAATCACATAAACAAGATGAAACAAATAGATTGTGATCTATAAGAGAGGATGGAATAACCACACCTACAAGTTTCTGGATGTACTGAAGTCAGTAACATTTACTCCTGGCCACCAATTACTTTAACGAAGCAAAAACACTCAGGCTAATATAAACAAATGTTTAGTTTTTCAATGGAAGTGTAATAGAAACCC
Organism: Trichosurus vulpecula; assembly: GCF_011100635.1. NCBI lineage: Eukaryota > Metazoa > Chordata > Mammalia > Diprotodontia > Phalangeridae > Trichosurus > Trichosurus vulpecula. Next base: position 339,845,001 of record NC_050576.1, on the reverse strand, counting down.
GTTCCATTTCCTGACTGTTCTTCCCCTTTCAAACATTATTCTTGCTGTTCTTTACATTGCCTTACTCCATGACATAGTCCCAAATACTTAGGCACAGAATAATAAAAAATAATGGAAACAACTTGTATTTACATAGCACTGAAGATGTCCAAGGCATTTTCTGTGGAATCTGTGGTCCAGAACTGTAGCTCTAAGTTTACTTAGACCAGGTTCAATTTTGGGTGACTGCACCCAAAGAATTTTTTTTTTTTTTTTGCGGAAACTGGCTTACTTCTAGATCGCTACAGAAAAGTCAGAGAACGTTCAGCTACCTCACAAACACTCTGGTTCACATTAGATTAAATATAGGACAAGCTTTATTTCACCTAAGAGAATACATAAAATAAAGAAAACTTGCACCCAAGTTCAAAAATAGTCAAAACTCTCCTTCCTTTTGTTAAGAGTACCCTAGGGTCAATGTTAGTCTACCACTTTAAAAAGCAAAATTGGCCAAATGGAAAGGGAGGCAAAACTCTCACTGAAGAAAATAATTCCTTAAAAATTAAAATTGGGCAAGTAGAAGCTAATGACTGCATGAGACATCATGAAGCAATAAAATAAAGTCAAAAGAATGAAAAAATAGAAGAAAATGTGAAATATCTCATCAGAAAAAAATGACTGACTTTATCAAGGAGAAATCATTTAAGAATTATGGACTATCTGAAAGTCATGATTTTTTTTTTAAAGAAAAGAGCCTAGAGATCATATTTTGAGAAATTATAAAGGAAAACTGTCCCAGTATCTTGGATCCACAGGGTAAAATGGAAATTGAAAGAATCCACTGATCACTGAAATCCATGAAAGAGATCTCTAAATGAAAACTCCCAGGAATATTATAACCAAATTCCAGAGCTCCAAGGTCAAGGAGAAAATATTACAAGCAACCAGAAAGAAATTATTCAAATGTCATGAAGACATAGTGAAGATCACACAAGTTTTAGCAGCTTCCACATTAAAGGAATGGAGGGTTTGGAATGTGATATTCCAGAAAACAAAGGACCTAGGAATACAACCGAAAATAACCTACCCAGAAAAACTGAGTACAATACTTTGGTGGGGTAGGGGAATAGATATTTAATGAAATAGAGGACATTCAAGTATTCCTGATGAAAAGATCAGAGCTGAGTAGAAAACATGACATTTAAACACAAGACTCAAGAGAAATATAAAAATATAAACATGAAAGAGAAGTCACAAGAGACTTAATATTACCCAACAGAGAAGTAGGAAAGAAAGGGGATAAGAGAAAGGTGGGTGTGATAAAGGGAAGGGTGTATTAAGAGAAGCAGTGGTCATAAGCAAAACAGACTTTTGAGGAAGGACAAGGTAAAAAGAGAGGAAAAGAGAAAGATAAATAGAAAAAAATAGATGGAAGAAAATGCAGTTAGTAATCATAACTCTGAATGTGAATGGGATGAACCCACCCACAAAACGAAATTGGATTGTAGAATGGATTAGAAAACAGAATCCAACAATATGTTGTTTACAAGCACCATCCTTGAAATGGAAAGACATACATGAAATTAAAATAAGAGGCTGGAGCAGAATCTATTATGTTTCATCTGAGATAAAAAAAGGCAGGGGTAACAATCATGATCTTAGACACAACAAAAGCAAGAACAGACTGAATTAAAAGATATAATCTAGGAAATTATATTTTACTAAAAGGTACCATAAACAATGAAGTAATATCAAAATTTTATGGCAAGTTTCTCTAATAAAGACTTCATTTCTCAAACATATAGGGAACCAAGTAAAATGTAAGAGCCATTTCCCAACTAATAAATGTTCAGAGGATATCAACAGGAAGTTTCCAGAAGAAGAAATCAAAGCTTTTTCCCATGAAAAAATGCTCTAAATCACCATTGATTAGAGAAATGAAAATTAAAACAACTCTGAGGTACCAACTCATACTTTTCAGATTGACTAGCATGACAGAAAAAGAAAATGACAAATGCTAGAGAGGATGTAGAAAAATTGGGACCCCAATGCATTGTTGATGGAATTGTGAATTGCTTTACCCGTTCTTGAGAACAATTTGGAATTATGCCCACAGAGCTATACAACTGTGAATACCTTTTGACTCAGTGATACACTACTAGGTCTGTATCTCAAAGACAGCAAAGCAAAAGGGAAAAGACCTATATGTAGAAAAATATTTATAGTAGCTCTTTTTTTGGTGGCAAAGAATTGGAAATTGAGGACAAGCTCATCAACTGGAGAATGGCTGAACAAGTTGTGGTATATGATTGTGATGGAATATTATTGTGCTATTAGAAATGACAAGCAGTATGGCTTCAGAAAAACCTGGGAAGACTTAGAGGAACTGAAGCAAAGTGATGCAAGCACAACCAGATGAAAATTATACACAGTAACAGCAATATTATTAGGATGACCAACTGTGAAAGACTTAGCTACTCTGATCAATACAATGATCCAAGACAATTCTGAAGGACTCAGTATAAAAGACGCTATTCACCTCCAAAGAGAAAACTGATGAACTCTGAGTACAAACTGAAGAATATTTTTTCACTTTATTTTTCTTGCTTTTTTGTGACATGGCTAATATGGAAAATTTTGCATTTCACATATATAATTAATATCATACTACTTGCCTTCTCAGTGGGTAGAGGAGGGGTTGAAGGGAGAGTGAGAATTTGAAGCAATTTTTTAAAAGAAAAGAATGTTAAATAAATAAGTTTGCAAAACTGTAAAAAATATATATTAGATAATCAGTATAAAAATGTGCTTATCAAAAATAAAAATAAAATGGAGAATTCACTCAAAAAGAAGAAAAGATGAGTAAAAAATATTTCCAGATTTCTGAGCATTTTTGAGAAGTTTGTAAGTTTCCAGATATTGTCTCATATTTGAATTTTGCTAGGTATTTTTAAGTTGTCAACTGAGTCTTGTGATCCACAGAGCATATCCACATTGGATCTCTTAACCTCATCCTAATAAAGATTATTTCAGTCCCTTAACTTTTTTACTTTGTTCTCTCAGACATAGCTAGGTGAGACATTGTATAGAGTACTTGACCTGGAAGTCAGGAAGACTTGTGTTCAAATTTGACCTCAGATTCTTACTAGGTATATGACCTTGAGCAAGTCAGTTATGCTTTAACTGCTTTAATTTGCTCAACTGTAAAATGAGGGTGATAATATTATCTACCTCCCAGGATCATTGTGAGAAGCAAATGAGATAATATTTGTAAAGCACTCAGCTTAGTGCCTTGCACATAGTAGGCTCTTCATAAATGTTTATTACTTTCCCTTATTCACACTCAAGGTTTTGTAATAACCTCAGACCCTACACAAAATCTACTCCAAATAAGAATAATTCTTATGAATGTCAATATCTCTAAAATGAGAGCATTTTTCAAGTGCCATATTCTGATTTTCATGGGCCAACATCTGACCATTCACCAAAGGGTAATTCACTAACTGACCAAACAAGTAAGCAAAGCTCCAAAACAAAACTCCAAAGTAAAAGCAATATATCATGTATCACCAAACTATCAATGATATATAGTAATAGCATTCCATCTGCACATGGACAGTTCAATAACTGTCATATTACTGCAATTAATTAAAAGGCATTTGTGTGCAATACAGGGGTGCATTTAGATCAAGCATGAAGGGAAAATGAAAAATAAAAAAATGTTTTAGTAAAAGAAATCCAAAAACAAAAATAGCATTCACAATAAAATAAAATATTATAGGAGGAAAAAAAGTATACTTCAAAGGAAAATAAGTATTAAAATATTTAAAAATCTAGAAATGAAAAATTAATTTTAAAAAATTTAATCAACAGTATTTTCCTTAAGGGAACAAAAATGATGAAGTACATTCAGTTTTAAACTCAAAGATGTAAAGGAAAAAGTGAAATGATGTATAATCATAAAAAAACAAAATTATGTATTTTGTTGCACAACAATCTTCAGTCTATGTAGCAATTATGCAGTTCATTCTGTTTAAAAGGAAACAGGAAGAAAGTAAAATGGCATCTAAATTTCCAAAGGAGGAGAAAAGCAATTTATAAAATATACTTGTAAGCAGTAGGCTGTGCTGACTTGCAGTCGACCTCATCAGTGCTAGACCAGCCCTTACTTCTGATAGCTCACATTTTCGAAATACAGGCATGTTTATTCTTTATCAACTTCTCCCTTTGTTATCAGAGGACCAAGATTCTTCCTTAACAAATGCAGAAAGGCCACATTTGTTCAAAATAAAAGGGATGATAAGAAGAGTCAATTTGCTTGATGCTACTTGCCTCTGAGAAAAGTTCTTACTTTTTTTTACTGTCTTCTTACATCCACCTAAGTCTATTTATTCATGACTCATGGTTTGAGTCTCTGCTACTGAGGAAATTATGTCATTAATAAAAACCAAAACCTACAAGATACTCGTTCATACAGCACCAGTCTCCACTGGGACACAGGGACCCTCCTCTCTACTGCTTCAGCAATTCAGACAGCACAACTATTTTCTGCCTCTCTTTTCTATATCAATACCATTAGCTATTCACTGAATCTTTCCCTTGCTTCCCCCTGGTTTACAATTAAGAGTATACACAAACCACAAAGCAGTTATGACCAGTTATAGTTTCACATTAAGGGTAAGACAATTTTTAAGTTATTATATATTGTTAACTTTAAAAAATATAGAACTCTTGAAGTAAATACCTGCCAACTGCAACCATTAGGAATTGGTTGGTGTTTGAATGCTGAACCCATGTGCAGTTTGGAAACAATCTGATGACAGACTAAGAAACTTTAAGAACACGTTGTGCTAGGAGCAGTCAGAGTTTAATATAATTGCTACATGAAAAGCAAAATTCTTATGCATGTGTCCAGAATGGTTTTAATCATTGCAGAAACAAGTCTATAAGGTTTCAAGCCTGCAAGTGCTTGTTGTCACTGAAGGAAAATATATTTGTAATACAATTGGGCTACTATTTACAACTTAAGGCACCGTTAAAGAATTTTTAGCACGAATCCTTTGGAGCATTGCTGCAAATCCTCTTGCACTATACTATTTCCACAATCTGCTACCTCAGATTCAGTCCACGTACAAAAATATGAAAAGGAAATTGGAATGAAGAAGGCTAAGGCTTTTGCTATTCACACGCAGAACTGCTTCACAATTATGCTCACAGACTAACTGAAGCTCTGAAAGTGGGGCACAAGCAAGGTTTAACTTCTGCTTTCATGTGTGTGTTTTTATCCCAACACTAAAAGAAATTCCAAATCAAATGCAAATAGGCATTGAAATATTTATTCCTGTTCTCAGGTTGTAATGGACTTCTTGGATATGGTCTGGGTGGTGATAAATTGGGTAGAATTCAGTCCTAAAATGCCCTGCCTTCTGATTCTGATAAACATATTGAGCTGCTGCCTAAATCATATGCTTGATCTCAATTGCCAGTTAGATTCATGAAGTAAAGAACTGATGTGCTTTAAGAAAACTATCAAGTACCCTGCATCAGCTGGCAAGACTTGAAAGAGGGTAGCATCTGGGGAGAATTCAACATGCAATTGTAGCTGTCTTGAGTTTAGAATAAAACCGTTGGCTGAGCAACCAGCTATTTAAATTACTGAAAGCTGGCAATTAAAAATAATCCTCTGGGCTGATAATTAAAGGGCCGTTGGAAGTAGTACAATGGGCAGGAGGTGATTGGAAGAGATTCCAGGAGTGTTTTGTTTTAAATGAGCTGGTCCATGACTTTATTCAGGTGTATGGGGGTGAGGAGCGGGGTGGTTAGGAGTATGGAACATTGCATATAATATTAGGTTGTTTTAATGTATTGGTTGGTTTTGATAAATGTTTTCTCTTTTAAAAAAATTGTTGTAAGAAATGGCACTTTGGGAAGGGGAAGGAGTTATATAGGCGAAAATTTATGCAATGTAAAAAGATACCAATAAAAATCTATTTTTAAAAATAATAGGCTATTTACACAAGAGGGCTCATTATTCATAGGAAGAATACACTTAACTCTTAAGTGTCCTACAGGATGACATTCATTTGTAGGGAGATAGATACCTAATAGTCCAACAGATAAAGATATCTAAACATAAAGAATCTAGGGAGTAAAATACAGCGGGAAGAGCCAGAGATTGGGAATCAAAGGACTGACATTCAAACCCTGACTTTGCCACTAAATATCTGTTTGATCTTGATCCTCGGCCAGTCATTTAAGTTTTCTGGGCCTTGGTTTCCTGATCTACAAATGAGGGGGTTGGATTAGAGCATCTCTGAGTTGCCTTCCAGCTCTAAATCTATGAGTCTGTAAGCTTATGAGTCTGAAGAAACTTCAGGAGTCACCTGCTTCGTCCAGCTCTCGGCTGAAACAAGCCACGCTTCTACAGTATCCATCTGATCATTTAACGCCTCCTTAAGACCACAAATGATAAAGGACCTAAAGGTGGGGCAGGAGAAAGGCAGAGGGCATGAGTTCTAATCCTTACTCTGTTGCTTCCTAACTGTATAGTTTTGGACAAATTGTTGGAATATTTCCTACTCCCTCCAATGAGGGGATTTAGTGGGTTAAATGACCTCTAAGGTTCCTACCAGCTCTAAATCTATGGATTCCCAACTTCACAAGATCCAATTTGGAATGGGCTCTAATAGTCAGGAATCTTTTCCTTCTACTGAGCCAAAATCTAACCATCAGTAACTTGAACTCAGTACTGGTTCTAATCTTCGGGGGGAAAGCAGGACAAAGCCAACCCATCCTTTGTGAGGTCTGAGTTTCCAAAACTGAGCCTTACAGAATCTTTGCAAGAACAGCTGCAGATGGGAAGCTACTGTACCTTATTTGATCCCTCCAAACACAGAAGCTATAAAATCATAAAAGACGCATCTCAGGCCTTCAGTGTTTCCCTGGCTACAAAGCCAGACACAATAAGAAACAGAGGAGGAGACGCCTCCTCTTTTGCAATAGTCATTATGTTGATGGCCACTAGAGGGCAGCAAGAACCCCTTGGAAGTCAATGCGGCTAGCCTGGTACTCTGCCTCCTCAAAAAGAAAACCGGCAGGCAGGGTTCTGAAGGCATTTTCCTATTTCGCAATAACAAATACGTCGCCTTAAAAAAAAGAAAAAAAAAGTCTTTTTTTTTTCTTTAAAGCTCCTTTCGCTAGGTGGTAGCAAAATGACTCTGCCAGGGATTTTCACTGAACCTGATTGCCTGGGTGAATTCTTCACAACCCAGCGCCTTCCACCTCTCTTTAGGAAGGCACTGGCTGCACAGTGATTCAGCACTTGTGATGTAATGATGTCAGTCCCCCAATACACTCCATGATTCAACACCCCCTTCAAAACAGCAACAGGTCAAGAAAGCTAAGAAATCAAAACAGACCCAAACATGCAAATCATTGCCACCCATTAACAAGCATACAGAAGGCATTCTCTCTCTCTCTCTCTCTCTCTCTCTCTCTCTCTCTCTCTCTCTCTCTCTCTTTCTCTCTCTCTCTCTTTCCCTTTCCCTCTCCCAACCCTTCCCCTTCCCCCCTCCTCCCCCCCCTCCCTCCCTCTCTCTTCCTCTCTTTCTCTCTCTCCCCCCTCTCCCTCCCTGTCCTTGTCTCTCTCTCCCCTCCCCCCTCTTTCCTTCCTCTCCCCCCTCTCTCGCTCCCCTCCCCCCTCTCTCTTCTCTCCTCCCCTCCCCTCCCCACTCCCCAGGCTCTGTCTCTCTTAAAAGGATGTAAGCAGTGCTTTCTTTTTTAGACCCTGAGGTCAGAATTATTTTTTTTTATTTTAAATTTGCAGCTCCATATAACCCACACTATTTGTAGAAGGTGAGGAAGAGACGAGTCACATGATTGCCAAGATGTAATCATCCTTGTGAAAATGCAGATGAATCTGGGAAAGAATTCTGAAACACTCAGATCTTATTAGTTGAAATCTTCCACAAATTGAAGAGGGGGCAGGGAACAGGGAATGTCCAGAATTACAGGACCTTAAAACGTAGGATTGAGAGGGGATTTAAAGGTTATCTACCTCTCAGTAGATGCTTTCTTTTGCAATCTTTTATTTCAGGACCCCTAGACCTAGAACTGGAAAGGACCACTGAAGACTGCTAGATCAACTCCTTCCTTTTATTTTTTGGTTTTTTTTTTTTATTCTCAATGATCCACCATTTCTTTTTAAAGCCAGACACTGTGCTAGGTTTGGAGGAATACAAATACAAAATGAAAAACGGTTGCTGGACCTTATATTCTAATGGGAGAAACAATGTGTACACAGATAAACATAAAACATATACAAAGTAAATTTAAAGTAAAGGAAAAATTTGGAAGAATTGTCAACTGGAGAGATCAGAAACGGCCATGTATAGGAGGAGGTGGTGCCTGAGCCGAATTTTGAAGGGGCACTAGGAATGGCAAAAGGTAGAGGGTGCCAGGCATAAACAACCCTGTCCTTTTACAGATGAGGAAACTATGGCCCACATAGCTTAAGGGACTTGCCTAAGGCCACATAGATGGTAAACTGCAGGGGAATGATTTGAACTAAAATTCCTTGACTCCAGGGCCAAGGCTCTTCCCACTTTTCTTCTTTGCCACAATATAACAGAAGATGGTGCTCTTAGAAACATAGGTTTGTTTGTTTTTCAAGGAACAGCCTCTGATGACCTGGCCATAAAATGTGGCTTTAAATGGTTTGTGGCCTCATCCTCTGAGGAAGATTTATTTAAAATGTTCAGAATGACTGAAGAATGTTAAAGAACTGTTGTAAATAATAGCTACCCTTCTGAACATAAATATAATGAGTAATGAGAGAAGTCAGGGGCCAACACATTTTGGTTTCCTAAAGCAGAGCCCGGACAGCATGGTGATTTCAATCCTGGCACCTCATGGTAATCATTCTAGAGTTTAACAGACAATGTAAATCAACTATGACCCTCTTCTCAGAAGTAAACTGACAAATGCTGACCCTTTGATGGCTAAAGGCAATGAATGTGAGACTGAAATGAATGTGAGGGCTGAAAAAATAACCGTACCATCAGTCTTAAACAATGCCTCAGATCAATTTGTCATTCACATTAAAATTATGCACACACACACACACACACACACACACACACACATTTGCAAACCTCTATTCCATCCATCTCCATATCTGTGAAATGACGAAACACATTTGGTTAATGTTGGAAACAGCATTTGTAACCATACCTCCTAACTCTAAGTTCAGTGCTGTCATTAGTAAGTAACTTTTACATTAAGCTACACTGAGAAGTCTTCAGGTATAGAATATTGACTATCTGTCCATCTATCTAACAACTCCATCTATCTATCATCTATCTACTTGTTTACATGTAGTATGTGGTAGGTTGATACATGAGGGACAATCCTGGAAGCATGCATAAAGCATGTCTGTTTCGGGTCCAAGTGACTAGTTAGAAACTTGGAGAGAAATGGTTTCCAGCCATGATGACTCAGGGTTGATATTGTGTGATGATGGGTAGTCTTCTAATTGGCTTCAAAACTGGAATGACTAATGACTCAAGGGTTGCTGACCCAGGATTAAATAGGTATACAAAAGTGACAACCCATCCTTTGTGTCCTTTCTTTTTCAGCTTTGAGTAAGGCAACACTACTTTAAGCTGGTCCTGAGAGATTGATAAAGGGGGCTGGGGGGTGGTCCTTGTCTTCCATCTAACTAAGGCAGCTATGAACATGTTGCCATCCATCTCTCTCTCTTATGTGAACCAATGTTTAGAGATGTTTAGTGCTTAGGTGAGCCTAAGAGTTTGAGTAAGTCCAGACATCTCATGAGAGGCCAGAGTTGAATGTCAGTTGAGAATCCCACCAGAGTGGGAGTGACTGATGGCAGCATCTTTAGTGGGAATGGAGATATGTTGGGGTATATGAGAACCACCAAAGGTTAGTTTCATGGAGTGTGACCCCTCAAAACTCCTTCTGAAGTGTAGGCTATAGACTCAACAAAGGTATTGAGGCTTCCAGCACAGCTGGGTTATCTACCTAACAGGAAGTTATATCTAAGGAAAGCTGGGTGAAGATTACATAAAGAAAGAAAAGTTTTCCCAGTGCCAGAAATTATGAGGTACCCCTTAACCTCATGAAGTCTTTACATGAGTATTGAACTACCTTTTGTGGTGCTAATTGTGATTAAAGATCTTCCCCACCCTTTCATCCCCTTAATGGGCCTCCAGTGGAGCTAGTTAAGGGAAGCTTGATTAGGAGAGGCTTGTTCGTGGGAAGGCCTACACTCTTTTGCTAAGTAGGTACTAAGCCCTAGGCTCACACCCTTTTGCTGATTAGGTATGAAGCCCTGGAGCCCTAAGAATCATGTATAGATACCCTGAGGGCAGCCATTAAGCACAGAGTAGAGAGAGCTGCCAAGAAAATAGAACTGTGAGAAGAGGAGATAAATGTGAGAAGAAGAGAGAACTGTGAGAGAGACCTGAGAGAGAGAAACGGAGAACTGGAAAAGACAAGAGATGAACAGAGAGAAGTGGAAGGGCTCTGAGAACTGCAAGCGCTTTCAGAACTGCGAGAGGAGAGGACTAAGGCAGGCAGAGAGTTAGGATTAGTGAGTGAGTATTTACAGGAAGGCCCTAGCAGAGGGGAAGGTCACAGGATGGCTTGGCTCCCTGCTGTGATAGTGTGTTTTAATTTCCTTGCTGTTACATTGAAGTGGACTTACTGGTTTTGGGGTACAATTACTGCTGTATCAAATTGGAATTATTCATTTTGGGATTTGATCCTCTGGTGTCTGAATAAATGTTTTACTTCTGCCTTCTATATAGAGAGTCTCTTGTATTTTGGGATTCTGAACTGTATGGGCATATTCATGGTCACCAATGATATCATGAATCATGCCTTACTGATACACCTTTCTACTTTAATTTTGATCCCACTCTCCTAAGGGACCCTGTGTGCATGGGGAGAAAATGTGTCCTAATTTAAGGTGGATGTTTTGTATCAATTATTTTTGATATACCTTCTCAGTAAATTACCTTTTCTAAAAGCTAGTGGAATCCCCTGGCTGATTATCATGACTTGCCCAAGGTCACCTAGGTATCTTGACACAGTACTTCGAATCAGGTACTTTGGCTTCAAAGCAGTACCCTTTCCCACAATTACCATGCTATAGCAAGTGATATTTTACCTTTCTGTTCCTCAGTTTCCTTTTGGTAAATTGAGCTAATCTCACTTTCTTTGACTATCATACAGAATTGTACTTAGAAAAGTGCTTTATAAATGTAAGTTATGAAGAAGTGTATAATGCACACTTGGTTCTGCCTCTGTCTCTAAATCTTTAGTTAACCTTCTAATTTTCTTGTCTGTTAAAGATGGTTGTGGATGGATCCATATTAGTAAGGTAGAAATGGATAAATATGAAAGATTCCATCTCATGAATTTGAAATATTTAGTCTACTCGGTTCTGTGAGTGGCAAGAAAGACAAGTCTTCAACACCCATGACCTCCCACCAGCCACATTGGTTCTAACAACCAAGTGTTTGAGATCTGCTAATTCTAGTGGAGATGTAGGTCCCAGCCTAGGCTATTTACTTCTTTAAAAAGGTTGTAAAGATACATTTATCAGACAGAGGTGAACATTCCAACTTCACATCTCCCTTCTGTGCCACTGCATGCCTTTGAACTTGCAGAGTTGGAGAAAAACAAAGGATGGTGAGTCCCAGAATGGGGAGGATGTAGCTGCTTTTGCAAACCTTACCACTGAATCTCTAGAGTCCTCTAGAACAGAGGCAAACCATAAAACTTCCAGAGCTAACATCTTGGGTACCCCACCTCTATCCTAGATGTCTATCCCTTACCATAGACTTCTGCATGCATCATTACAAGCATGATCATTTATTATTATTATTATTATTTTTTTCTTTAGAAAACAGCTAGGTAATACTGTGGAAAGTGCACTAGATTTAGAGTCACAAAGACCTAAGTTTGAATCCTGCGTCAAGCATTTATGAGCTGTGTGACCCTGGGCAAATCACCTATATTCTCTCTGTCCTGGGTTTCCTTATCTCTAAAATGTGGATAATAATAGCACCTATTATTACAATGTTATAATAGTACAGTACTATAGTTGTTTGTAAATGTAAATTTTGTAAAATGTAAATTTTAATTTTTTTAATAACAAAAATCTATTTCTCTCTCTCCTATCTCCCACAATGGGAAAAAGCAGGAAAGCAAAATCCTTGTAACAAATGTGCATAGTCAAGCAAAACAAGAGACAGAGAGAGGGAGAGAGAGGGCGAGAGGGAGAAGGAGAGGGAGAGGGAGAGGGAGAGGGAGGGAGGGAGTGGTTAGTGGTATAAATATAATCCAACAGTGGTTGGCATGGTTGCTCAGTTTGGGTGAAAAGCATTCACGTTGGGGGATGGGAGGTTGGTAGATAACATGGTGCAGCCACCCTTTTTAGGAGTAACACCTAGTTAGAACAGTGAAGCAAAATGCTAGAGCACATAGAAGTCCATCCATAGCTCTTGGCCCTTCAGAATAAATTTACACAGTGCTGCTAGGATTGATTGAGGGATAGCCACCACTTTACCCATACCCAAGAAAAACTCTTCAGATCTTTCTTTTCCCTGGAGAGAGAAAATAACCAGCAGAAGAGTTTAGGCTTTTCACCAGGACATTAATGAATTAGGTCCACAATAATGGAGCTATAAAACATACTAATGAATTACTTTCCTACAAAAGACAGACCTACTTGAAAATGCACCATCCCAATAAATTCGCCCATTATGTATTTAATCTATTTCCTTTGGTTAGCATAATGCAACATCTAAAAAAAGAATATTTGTATACTCCGGAAGACAAATGCCTAACTCACAAATGGTTCATGTTCCCAAAGTTCATTTGTAAGTTGCTCGTTTGAAATTGGGAACACATTTTACCTTAAAAACTATCTTGTATAGTAGTGGTTATGTTCCCAGACTGATCCTCAGAGACTTATCTTATCTATAAAGTAGATGAACCATTTACTATTCTTACTTTTGAACTTAGCTACCATTTAAAATATTGCTTCCATGGAAAGTATACTTTAAGACGTAACTCAAAACACCAGGAATACGACCCCCCATCCCATTTCCATTTGAACAAAAGTGCTCCTGCAGCTACTCTAATAGCAAGGGGAAATTGTCTTGCTCTTTTGACTCCGACTCTTGTAAAGGAAAGTTTGGGGTTCTGTGAAAATATTGCTCCATTTGGAGCCAAAATATCATCATCACTATCACACATTTAAAGGCAAACCTTTACTTTACAAACTCTTTTTTTCTCCATAATAGCACCAGAATTTCTGTATGAATTTAGCATCTTTTTCAATCTCTTATGAAGGGCTCTTAACTAGATTATTGGAAACTGGCTAATTGATTTTTTCAGCCATAACAACTCACAAAGATAATGAATGAATGAACAAATAAATAAATGTATTGAGCTCTTACAATATGCAGGCACTGTTCCAAATTGTGGAGATAGAAACAAAACCAATCAAGACAGCTCCTGCCTTGAAGAGCTTACATTCTAGTAAGAGAAAACAACATATATGAGGGGTAAGGTGGCCATGGAGCAGTTTTTTAGGAGAGGGCAGTCAGAAAGAATGGTAACTGAACTAAGAGAGAAATTGATTCAGACATTCTTACCAGGAACGGTAGTGTTGAGAGTTAACAATGGAGAGGTACTTGTGTTGTTAATGTTGTTGTTCAGTCATTTCAGTTGTGTCCAACTCTTTGTGACCCCATTTGAGATTTTCTTTTTTTTAATTTAATATATTTAGTTTTCAGCATTGATTTTCACGAGAGTTTGAATTACAAATTTTCTCCCCATTTCTACCCTCCCCCCCACTCCAAGATGGCATATATTCTGGTTGCCCTGTTCCCCAGTCAGCCTTCCCTTCTGTCACCCCACTCCCCTCCCATCCCCTTTTCCCTTTCTTTCTTCTAGGGCAAGATAAATTTCTACACCCCATTGCCTGTGTATCTTATTTTCTAGTTGCATGCCAAAAACTTTTTTTTTTTGTTTTTGAACATCTGTTTTTAAAACTTTGAGTTCCAAATTCTCTCCCCTCTTCCCTTCCCACCCACCCTCCCTAAGAAGTCAAGCAATTCAACATAGGCCACATGCGTCATTTGAGATTTTCTTGACATTTCCTTCTCCAACTCATTTTACAGATCAGGAAGCTGAGGCAAATAGGGTTAAGTGACTAGCCCAGGGTCACACAGCTAGTAAGCATCTAAGGCCAGATTTAACTCAGGCCTTCCTGATTCCAGACCTGGCCCTCTGTCCACTGCACCATCTAGCTTCCCCACTTGTGTGCCACATAGCATTGAAATTGATGGGAAGTGTTCATTTAGTTGTCTACTAAGGCATGGTAGAGTTGTAGGCTGTGTGGGTAGAGGAAGTATTAATACCAGTGGAATAACTTCCTCCAAGAAGCAGGGGAATGGAATGGTGGCCTTTTGATTGTATGGTTTATTCATAAGTCGGGTATCTATTTGTCTGGGATAGTTAGAAATCAGTGCGTACATACTTCCTTAAAATCACAGCCTTTCCTACCTTGAAATATGATTCATAAATATGTCATCACATGGAGTTTATTTATATATTATTTACCATTTGAAGAGGCACCCTTCCATAGTGAATACAGTGCTGACCTTAGAGTCTGGAAGATCTTCGTTCGAGTATCATCTTTGACAAAATATTATATGTATGAACACAGCTAATTCTCTTAACCACCCAGTCACCTGAAATAACTCTCTAAGACTGTAAATTATAGAGGTTATTGGAAGATACCATATTTTCTGGGTTGGAAGAGGTAGTTTGCACACAAGGAGTTCCCTACACTGATGACAGTGATGATCACAGGTCTGGACCACCCCAACCCACCCAAAATAGTATTCAGCACACCTGTAAGTGGTACCCTTATAGGCAAAATAAAATGAAGAATTGAAATAATTAACTAGAAAATAAAAGGGAAGAAAAAACCAAAGTAACCCTTGCTATTAGAAAAATTAATGACCAAATTAAGCAGATTGTTCATATCCATTTGACTTATTACTTCCAGCTTGACGATGCTATTTGAATAGACCGTTCCAGCTCATAGGAGGATGGCTGTGAAAAACGGGATATTTTAAGTTAGAGCTGGGGTTCTTGGCTCTATCTGTGCCCTGTACTAGTATTTCCCATTTTTCCCTCAAGGATTTGTTGCCCTTTTTTGAGCTTGCTATTTTTAAGAGATTGCTAGAAAGGATTCACTTTGATCATTTTTAATGTGCCCTACATCAGAAGCCTAATCATGCTACTGATGCCATCTTGCAGTCTTCAATGAATGATGCAGGCAGAATAACAGAGGGATGAACCACTAAAGCACAAAGGAAAAGAAAAAAGGAATAAACCTGGCATTCAGGCCAAAATTGATACAGTATGTTCTTTGTTTAGTCTCTTCGGGGGAAGAGGGGAGTGAAGCTGGATTTGAAAGCATTCCATAGTGGACACTGAACAGAGTCAAGCATAAGTACTAAATAGGAAGTAAACAATACCCTCAAAGTAAGCTTTCAATTTTTAAATGGCTGTTATAGGAGCATATAATAACATCAGGGGCTGTTTTAAAAAAATTTAATAGTATAAAAAATAAAACTTGTGAGGGGAGGAGAAAATAAGGAGCCCTAAAGATCTAGGAAGAAAGATGGCTTATTCTGTCAGTAGACATTCTTATACACATGCAAATTGATTCCAAATATATACAAAAGAGGAAAATAGATCTATTTATTCTTTAATTATTTTATTCTGTTTATTTATTCTTGACACCATTACTACTATTACTTGTGTGCCCATGCAGTCCTTCTTGTGTGTGTGTTTCTTAGAATCCCTAGTTTTCTTCTGTTTAACTTACACGTCACCTACATGAAGCCTTTCCAGATCTACCAGTTGCCAATGCCTCTCCCCACAAATTGCCTTGCATTTATTTTTCTTTTCTTTTTCCTTTTTTTGTATATTCTTTTAAATGTATGAGTTGTCTCCCCAAATAGAATGTAAACTACATGAAGGAACAGATTGCTTTATTTTTGTCTTTGTAGCTCTGATACCTCAATGTAATCCCTGGAACATAGTAGGTGCTTAATGAATGCTTGCTGCTTGACAGATTGCTATGCCGTTTAAAATATTGGTATATGAGAAGTGCTAAAACTAGCACCATTAATTTAGAGCTAGAAGGCACCTTAGTCCAACCTCCTCATTTTTTCAGATGAGGAAACTGAGGCCCAAAGAATTTAAATTACTTGCCTAGGATCACCCAGCTATGAAGAGTCTGAGATAGGATTTGCATGTAGGTCTTACTGACCCTAAGACCAGTACTCTACCTGCCCAAACTACCGTGGGAGTCATTATGCCACCAATGGAGGTCTGGAGTCAGAAGACCAAGGTTCATATCCCATCTCTGCTACTAATTATATCTGTGACCTTTAGCAAGTCTTGTAACCATCCAGTGCCTCAGTTTCCTTGTCTACAAGAAATGGAGTGGTTAGACTATGTAACCTGTGAGATACGATCCAATTCTAGATATACGATCCTCTGTGGGCCTCTACTTATAGCTTCTTTTCCATGGCTGGGTATAATAAAGAATATTGAATCATAGTTCCCTGTTGGGCAAGCTATTCCCTGGCTATACAGGCACTTTGGGAAGTTGTATAAGCTATTTCAAGTCACAGGAAGTCATATAGTAAATTATAACTTTAGAGATACCTTAATAGCTTAAGAGATTTGATGCAACTTCCTAAAATAATCTTATATAATAGCTTATCCGAGGCTACTCTCTAGCTCATTTGATACATTCTCCACATCCCCGCAGGGATACTAGAGGATTAGACTGGCAAGTCGGAAGCCCTTGACTATCTTTCTGTAATGCTGTTTTCAGGGCCAAAGAGGATATTACCCACAGTGCCACTATAGACAACTTACAGGGGCTAGTCCTATGTCTCTTAGATAGGCAGGTTAGGATTCAGCATTTATGTAGTACTTTTAGTTTTGCAAAGCATTTCAAATAACCCTGTCAGGTAAGTATGATATATATTATTGCAGGTTTATAGATGAAAAAATCGAGGGTAAGAAATGTTAAATATCTTGCCTGGGGTAGCAGAGTGTCAGAGGCAGGATTTTAATTCAGCTTGTCCTAATGTCAAGTCCAGATACAGTTACTACCATACTGCCTCTGATAGAGGGACTGCAAGGTGACTAAGGAATGAAGTGATTGACCATGTGTAGCATGTGCAGCAACTATCCCCCAGTTAACCATCTCAACAGATAGGCTAAACCAGGTTGAGGGTAACCAACAGGACTCAAATCCATTGATGAATGAAGGGGGATGTCTACCCCAACCACGTGAAGACCTTCCCCCAACAGAATGGGAGAATGAGAACAATTTGTTCCAACGGCCTTGAAGGCAGCTGAAGCAGGCACTGTGGAGTGTTTAGAGCTTAGTCAGACATCGAAGACTGCAAGGTCATCCACTACATCCCCAACTATTGCCAGTCGTGTCAACTTTAGTCTTGCCACTGGATTTTGATGACTCAGGAAGAGAGAATGAGGCTGCCAACTTTGTGCAACTCTGCCTCACTTAAATTCAGTGGTCAAGACATCACCCATCACATTTTTTGTTCCCTTTGGAAATGAAGGATAAACAACAATATATACATGCACACACATACATGTATAAATCTCCGTATGTATACATATTTAAATTTTATTCTTGCCTTTTAACATTTCATTCATTTCCCCTTAACCAGACCTCACCCAACCCATTGATCTGTCTTTTAAAAAAAATTATTTTTAATTTATGGAATACAAGTATTTTTATAACATAATATAATGAAAAAGATAATTGCACATAAAACTGAAAATCTGTAATATACAACTTGCTATTCCTTTTAAATATATAATAAAGTTATATAAATTTCTTTTTTGTCTTTTTCCCTTTTTTTTCCTTTTCTCCCCACTTCCCTGCCCTAGAGATAGCTACCATTAGGCAAAAATAAGTAGGTATGTATGTGTATACACACACGAATGTATGTATGTGTATGTATATAAAATTATTCTATACATACTCCTATTTATCAGTTCTTTCTCTGGATGCAGATAGTATCTTTCTTCATATGTCCTTTATTTTTAAGTTGTGTATTTATCATAGTCATAGTGACTTGCTCAAAGTCCTTCTTACAACAATATTGCTGTTCCTGTATACAGTGTTTTCTTGGTTCTGCTTACTTCGTTCTTCACCATTTTGTTCAAGTCTTTCCACGCCTAAGATCATTGAGCTCATCGTTTCTTATAGCACAGTAATTTTCCATCACATTCCTTTAGTCTCTTTCAGGTAGCAGAAAAATATTTAAGCAAAACCAAATAATAATATTACCAATCATTCCCTAACTTGTTTTCTGTATAGTTCACATTTATTAGAAACACACAAGAAAATATCTTATGAGTAGGACATTGGGCAAGTTAATTATTTTCCTGAGCCTCAACTTCCTCAGCTGCAAAAATGAGGGGCTGGACCAGGTGATGACTAAGACATTTTTTTTTTCAGCTCTACATCTGTGTTCCAAAGATTATATTCTATCTGTGATTTTTGTGATACTCTGGGACTGGCCAGCACATAGAGAGATTGAGCAATCTGACTTTATGAACGAAAACACCCATCTTTCTGGGAAGGTCTGGCCACATTTCTTCCTAGAAGTATTACTGTTGTTTAATCATTTCAAGTTGTGTCTGACTCTCCGTGACCCCATTTAGGGTTTTCTTTGCGGAGATATTGGAGTGGTTTGTCATTTCTTTCTCCGGCTCATTTTATAGATGAAGAAACTGAGGCAAACAGAGTTAGATGTCTTGCCCAGGATCACACAGCTAGTAAGTGTCTGAGGCTAGACTTGAACTCAGATCTTCCAGACTCCAGACCCAGCGCTCTATCCATTGAGCCACCTAGCAGTCTCTTAGAGGTAAAGGACAAATTTTAAATCTTTTAGTTT
Organism: Trichosurus vulpecula; assembly: GCF_011100635.1. Classification (NCBI taxonomy): domain Eukaryota; kingdom Metazoa; phylum Chordata; class Mammalia; order Diprotodontia; family Phalangeridae; genus Trichosurus; species Trichosurus vulpecula. The sequence goes on along the minus strand of NC_050576.1, from coordinate 339,825,961 downwards.
CATTTTTAATAAGCATTTCACAATGGTGAGCTAGGATCTCAATAATTACAATAATATCCTATTAAGCCTCCAAAATACCTTTCTTACAAGAAGTTGGAAGAAGTTTAACAATTTTTTTTTCTGAGCCAGGTATTAATCCCATTTCACAGATGAGAAACTGAGGCAAAGATAAAATTATTTTCTCCAAAATCATATAGAATCAGTGGAAGACCTAGAACTAGGTCTTTTGACTCCTAATACTGTGTTTCTTCTCTCCTTTTTTCCTCCTTCCCTCTCCCCCTTTCTCTTTCTCTTCCTCTCTTCTCTATTTCCCTTATTTTTCCTCCCTTTCTCCCTCCCCTTTGCCCCCTCCTTCCCTTTCTCTTTTTCTGTCTATCTCCCTCTATCTCTCTATTTTAAGAAGAGGCAATTAGCATCATATGGAAGAGCATTTTGGGCAATTCTTGCTTTCTTCCATTTGGGGGCAGCTAGATGGTGCAGTGGATGGACTGCCAGGCCTAGAGTCAGGAACATTCATCTTCATGAGTTCAAATCCAACCTCAGACACTTACCAGCTGTGTGACCCTTGGCGAGTCACTTGACCTTGTTTGCCTCAGTTTCCTCAACTGTAAAATGAGCTGGAGAAGGAAATGCAAACCACTCCAGTATCTTTGCCAAGAAAACTCCAAATGGGGACATGAAGAGTCAGACACAACTAAAAAGCAACTAAACAGAGAGAGAAAGAGTATTTACCATTATTTTACTCAAGCTGATTTTAAATAATCATAAACATTTTTTGAGCAACTCTTACGAATAAACTGTTTGCTCTCAGGGAGCATTCAGTCACAATCATTAGCTTTCCATAAATCATTTACAAAGGCACTCCCCTATAAGGGTGCTTTGTAGAGATAGACAGGTGGTAGGGTGGATAGCATGCTGGGGCTGAAGTCAGGCAGACTTAAACTCAAATCCGACCTTAGACACTTATTAGCTCTGTGAATCTGGGCAAGTAATTTAATATCTATTTACTCACATATTTTCCTGAAGATCTCCAGCTGAGAGCATGAGCCAAAGAAAGAATCTGACCCTTGTGGGGTTTGGGATCTAGTCTGTGAAAACCCAGAGTGCTTCATGGGGCTTACAGACACATAGCTAGGCCACAGATTGATAAAAATACTTAAAAATTACAATAGGATAGGCCACATGTAGCCACAGAATGGTTGTCTCCCACATCAACTTTATAAAGGACTCCATCCTAGTGGCATCTCTAGCCGTTTGCTGCTAAGTTACAACATTTCTGATATCATGACACAATCCCAGTGAATATTGTTAGCTTACAGTTTTCTTATTTGTAAAATGGGGATAATAATATCTATCTCCCAGACTTGTTGTGAGGACCGAATGAGATAATATTGGTAAATATTTTATAAATGCTATTTGTAAAGCACTTAGCATAATTCCTGGCACAAAATAGGTGCTTAATAAATGCTTGCTTCCTTCTTTCCATACATCTTCTTCTTCTCTTTGTTTTGCTAGAGATTCTTAGGAAAGCAAAGAACAGGAGAATCTCGTCCAAGATTACGGTACTTGGTATTTGAGCTCTATTTAAATCTTGAGTTTCTGCTTCCCCACCCTTTACATTAGTTACATCCTGCCTGGGGCTTTCTCAGTCCAATAAGCATTTATTCAGTGTACACTAAGTGCCAGGCATTGTGCTAGATTCTGGGGATACAAATATAAAAGTGATACACTTCCTGTCCTTAAATATATTCCACTTTGGGACACACTGTGTGTGTATCTGGGAATGATAGCCAGGAAAGCAATCATAGCCCTAAGCAATCATAACAACTGCTCAGACTATAGGGCAATAGATTGTTCCACCCTTTCCAGCAACTTATATTTACTTTAAATTTCAAACCAAGGAGTCTGGATTTTATTTTGATTATTATTTACTGAGCAAGAGGTGAAAGCTGATGGGGGTTAAAAGGAGAAGAGACTATGCATGTCTGACAGCAGAACAAAAGTCAAGACTCTGATTAGGCCCTGGTGCTAGGGTGGATAGCTAGATGGGATAAAGCATGAGTGCTAGATTGTTCATCCTTTGTTCTTAAAGGGAGCTAATGACATCATGAGGTTGATGTCTTGACTTGCTCCTGAGTTGGATTTAAGTGAGGCAGAGCTGCACAAAGTCTTACTCCCTCCTCTAGAGTCATTGGAGTCCAATGGCAAGACAGAAGTCAAAATGACTTGGCGATGGAAACTAGCCAGTCTAACTTCTTCACTTTCTTCCAGCAGCTCAAATGTGACCACATCACTTTTCAGCTTAAGAACTTTTAATACCTTGCTAATGACATATCTCAGCTTGACATTTAATGTCTTTCACAGTCTGGTTCCATGCTGCCTTTTATATCTTATTTTCATGCACCTTTCCTTGACAAAAATATCAACCTTTCAGACCCAGACCTCCAGAGACCCTCTCTCCCACTAGCCTGAAGGTACAGGATAGGGAGTGTGGCTCCATTTAATTTGGAATTTACAATTTTCATTGTGAAGTCTTATGAAAGCAGAAATAATGTAACGTGGTACTAAATGACTAAAGAAGCTACTATGATGGAGTCCTTTATAAAGGTGATGTGGGGGACAGCCATTTTGTGACTAATAGTAAGTTACCTAGTTGTTGTTGTGTTTGTCCTTTGTTCTCAAAGAGGACCATGACATCAGGGAAATGATGACACGACTTGCAGTTGACTTTGATTTGAGTGAGGGAGGGCTGTGAAAGGTCACCAGTCTCACTTTCTCCTCCAGGGACAACTGAGTCCACTGGCCTGATATTCACCAGGACAATTGGAGATGGCCCAGGATGCATACCTAGTTATAATTGTAGTACACATATAACCTGTGGCCCGGCCATGTCCTTCAATTCCCACCAAGGACTCTGTATTCTCATGTCCCAGGTCCATACCCTAAAAGGTGTAGGTTCTTTCTTTGACTAATGCTTCTACCTGGAGTTCTCCAGGAAAATATCTAAATATACTCATGGTATAGCTCATGCATAGGTTTCTGGAAATGTAAGCAAAAGTGTCCTCAGCCTTCACATCAGTACTACATGTATTTTAGACATGGAATAACTCATATTTATCCCTGAAAAAACACATAAGATACAAAGAACTCATAGCGACCCATGAACACATGAAGCACTTATCAAATCTGACTTCAGATACTTACTAGCTGTGTGACTCTGGGCAAATTACCTAACCCCATTTGCCTCAGTTTCCTCATTTGTAAAATTAGCTGAAGAAGGATATGGCAAACCAGTCCAGTATTTTTGCCAAGAAAACCCCAGTGAGATCACAAAGTGTCAAACATGGCTGGAAAATGACAGTAAAGGCATTTAATAAATACTTGTTTCCTTCCTCCCTCCACCCTTTCCTTTCTTCTTTCTTTCCTTCTTTCATCAGCTTCCCCCAGAAGTTAAATCAATTTGTGGCTACTGAACAAAGGATCCTTCTTCACATTGGACCTGCCACCTTCTGGGCAACGAATAGTAATAGCATAGAGCAAATAGGAAAGATCCAGATATCCTGCTCCAACTCCCACCCCCATGATATGGCTCCAGTCTTCTAGCTGTAGGGGCCACTTTGCACACTGGCAGCCCTTTCTCCTTAAAAAGCACCCTGTTGAGAAAATCCTCAACTTCTAGTAGGCCAGTTGCCCACACTCTCATATTTGGGATTACCCAAGGGCAAATCACCAAGGCTGGGAAAATCTGCTTTCAAGTTGTGTGTAAACATGTGTGTATCTCTGCCAAGAGTTTCTCTGGGAACTCTGTCAAAGCTTAGGCAAGGAAAGCTCATCCTCAAGACCTCTGGTCTCTGACTCGTACGCAGAAAAGGAAGCCGAAAGGCTAAATGGGCCAGGAGCTTGAGGTCAAGAAACCTCAAAGCAACTGGGCAAGCACCAGTGCTTCAAGTACAAATTATCATTAGTTACCATATTCACTGCATAATTATTGCAGATTTTATGCCAATTTTTTTTTTGCAAAAAAGTGAGGGTATGACCATTATGTGAAGCTTAAAAAAACTGTGCCAGTATTATTTAAAAATCATTTATTACTAAAATGTATCACTGGCAGAAGAACTGTACAGTTTAGCTAGCATGGGAAGATGCAAGTCTTACCATATCATGGTGACTTACTCATGGCAGCTTCACCTGTCTGTCTGCTCCTCTTGCGCCTGTGGTTCTTCATTGGGTTAATGACAATACCATCAGTACTGCCACACTCTAAAGAAACCAGGTAAGTCGGCTTTTGGGAATATACTGAAAGTGCGCATGTGCTGAGAATTCTAGGCTCACAGCTCACAATGTGCCAGAGATAAATGTGTGTCCATGGCCCCCTGGTGAATACATTGCTGCTCAGTTTACCTTTTAAGCTGTGTGATGGACAAATTTACACTGTGCAATGATTACGCGGTGAAAGGTTATAAACCCATTTTTGGACTGGAAAAAACAGGGTGCGATGATTATGCAGTGGCAACAATTATGTGGTGAAATATGGTATTTCTAGTGGTAGAGAAGCAGATATTCCTTTCCCTTTTCCAGAGAATAAAGGTTCTCGTGTAAAGAGAGTAAGAGCAAGAAGAGAGACCAACTTGTTTTTATAGGCTGTGGAGAAGGGGCGGCTCTTCCGACCAGTCTTGATCCCCCAATATTTTCAGTTGACAGTCATCACGGTAGCCCCAATCACTGGAAACAAAGCAGAAGAGTTTTCTGTGTCCTCTCTGCAAGGTGCCCCTTGTGCATCCCTTCCTCTGTAGGAAGTGTCCTTCAGGCACCTCTGAACAGAGGCCTACATACTATAATCTCATTGGAGAACTCATGATATTGAATGGATGCCCTACTTATCAGACTTCTTATACTCTTTTCCTACTTAAATATTCGCTGTCTCTGCGAATGCCACCGGAATATTTTAGGGTATATTGATGCTGGCTCTCTGGCGACTTTGGGAGGGTCAAATTTTCTCTTCTTGTTGATTGCCTCCCCAACCACCTTGCATCTTCTCTCAGCACCATGTAAGCATACAATTCTTAGATGTTCCCCAAATTAACAATATTTTTAGTATTTCAGTCATCCCATAATTGATAGACCCAGAGATTATATTCTCCTTCAAATGCATCATTTCCCCTAACTCTTTTTCTTTCCACCTTAAAACATTCCTCAGAAAGACCAAGGTTGTTTTTTCCCTCAAGATGGCACCAAAGGTGAAGAAGGGAGCTGTTGAACCCCCCAAAACAGAAGCCAAGTCCAAGGCCTTGTAGACCAAGAAGGCAGTGTTGAAGGGTGTCCATAGCCACGAAAAGGAGAAGATCTGAACATCTCCCACCTTCTGGTGACCCAAGACACTAACACTTTGAAGGCAGTCCAAATACCTCGGAAAAGTGCCCCTCGGAGAAACAAGCTTGATTACTCTGCCATCATTAAGTTCCCCTTGACCACTGAGTCTAATGTGAAGAATACTGAGGACAACAACACCCTAGTCTTCATTGTAGACGTCAAGGCCAACAAGCATCAGATCAAGCAGGTGGTAAAGAAGCAGCATAACATCGACATGGCTAAGGTCAACACACTGATCCAGCCTGATGGAGAGAAGAAGGCCTGTGTGTGACCTGCTCCAGACTATGATGTTTTAGATGTTGCCAACAAAATTGGAATCATCTAAACCGTGTCCAGCTATCCCGTTCCACCTACAATAAAAAGTTTTCTGGTAAAAAAAAAAAGACCAAGGTCACCCACGGCATCCTGGGCCATTGCCAGTCATCTTGACCTTTTTCTTGCTACTGGACTCTAGGCTGACAACTTTGTGCAGCTCTGCCTAACTCAAATGCAATTCATGTGCAAGTCAAGACATTACCCTGGTGATGTCATTGGTCCTCTTCAAGAACAAAGGAAACAAAAACAAACAGTTAAGCAAATTGAACAAGCAAACAATTTCTTACAATGTCTCAATAGATGACTACCTGCCTTGTGCTTGTAAGGGCTTTCTGGACCCAAAACAATAACATGTTTGCACTGAAAATGCAGCAGCAACTCATTGCTAAACTTAGTTAATTAGTCTTCATATTGCTTATTTCCTTTCTTTGAAATCACCCTAACAAGAGAAAGAATAAAGCATTTTAAAAAAATTCAGGTAGCCTGAGAAACAACAAAACCTGAGTAAAAGATTAGTGAAGAAATAATTCAAGAAGCTTATTTATGTGCTATGAATGTGAAGCTCTTTCTTGGAAGTGTTTCCTGCTTCCAAAACACACATATACATATGAATTTTATATGTATATAAATTATACAAAGAAATCACATCTACATATGTGTATAAATTACATGTATGTGCATGTATATATTTTTATACACATATACATACACACGTATGTGTGGGGAGAGAGAGAAAGAGCTATTTCTAGTCAAAAATAGTATGCAAATTTTGATTTGACAAAGCTGAATCTTAAGCAGCCTAATAAATTATTGCTACTCCATTGATGAAAGAGACAAGGAATTGAACTTGTAAGTTCACTGGGATAAGAAATTTCACATGAGGAAACTCCTTCTACCAGTGCAAGTATGCTAGACTTGCTTTGTAATTTATTGTCCAGGAGAGTTCCCTGGAGCATTAAGAGGATGTGATCAGTATGTATCAGAAGCAGTAGTTTAATCTAGGTTTTCCTGATGCACAGTCTCGCCACCGCACCACAGTGCTTGTTTTTCCTGATGGAATGGAAAATTCTCTTTGTTAATGTCAGTGTGAAATTACAAGACAGCTATAAACATTTGCTAAATTAATATAGAAATACACTGCTCATTAAGATATCAGCCTACATTCATTGCAGAGAGAATCAATTACTTCATTCATAAAGGTACTCCCTCCACTGATGCAAATTGCACCCTCTTCCTGCCTCAGAAGATGGTATGATTTGCTTCAGCCAAAGCATTTCATCTCCTGCTAGGTGAGACAAATAAAATGCCCAACAGACGGAGTCTCTGGGTAATTAATAATCAATTTATAAACAGGCTAGCCGATAATCAATAAATTAATGGTCAGTGGTTTCTTTAGGTAACCAAAGACAAAACCATAGAGATCCCTGAATGTTTAAACACCTTTTGAAAGGCGGGGAGGGGATGTTTCGGACAGGTGAAAATTGACCATGATTGGTGAACAGTTAATGAGGGAGTGGACTTTCAAATGAGGAGGCTGGCTGAAAGTCTTCAGCTCCTCCTGCTGAGAACTTGCCTTGGTCATGAGACTTAGCTGTCTCCAGCAATCTGGACCCAGGAATCCATCTCTACTCAGACCACTCTGATCAGTTTCCTCCTTTATAAGTTAGGTTACCCTAAATTTTGATGGGGGCAGGAGAATACAAAGGAAGAGACTTAATGGTTTGGGGCTGGAATTCACCTAGATTAGATTCTGTTTACGCTCAAAACAGAAGTGAGGTCTCCTGGTTGGGTGGGATCCCACCCCAGATTTTGGAGCATGTTCCCAAAGGATTTGGGGCATTCTCATCTATCATCCTTTTCCTTCAGAGACTGGCTAAATGACCCACAGGGGCTAGTCCCTGAATGAAGTAAAGAGAGAAAAACCTTAATCCTATAATTGGTTATCAATATAATAGAAGAATAATCACTTCTCTCATAGGAAACATTTGATAGATGAGCCTCTCCAAACTTTGGTTGGATAGCAGATGCACACACCATTGAAGCATCCATATTGAAGGCTTCTACCTCGGTAGTACCTGCCAGAGTTTGTGATGAGCCAGCATAGACTTTGGGAAAGTTCCCACCTTGATAAGGAGGCAGAGCAAAACTTTGGCTCTCAACACATTTATCATTAGGGACAAAGTAAAAAGTGAAGCAAAATTGGTTAGAATTTAGTTTTTTTTAAAAAAAGAAGTAAACCATCAATGGATGTGTGGTGATCTTCGGCTTAGCAAGTTTAGACATATCTTACAAGATCTTGTAATATGCATTAACATTGGTTCTCCCATTCCCTTTCCTTTTCTCTTTCTCCTTCCCTTCAGAAGATTTTGTTGCTCCAGTTGCATGCCTGATACACCTAAGATGGATATGCTGTGGAAGGAATTGTGTCTTTCATTCAACAAAAATATATTGAGCACCTACTGTATAGAGAGCACTATGCTAGACAGGAGGGGAAATATTTTCATCCAAGGTATGGTCTTAGGGTATTAAAATACACATTCATTTGCAAAACATTACAGAAGAGGATAGAGAAAATTACAAGTAATGTTACCTCCTAAAACAACAAAAAGGGAGTGGAAAGGAAAATGAGTCTGAAGAAAGATTGGCATGACAATCATGCCAATTCATACCGTCTCAGAGACATTCATAGAAGCAAAATGTCAAATAATAGATGCAAAATAGAGCATATGCAGCAGCATTTCTACTATAGAATGCTCTATTATTATAATCAATGACAGTGGCAACACCACATCTGGACTTTTAACATCATAATACCTAATATGCCATCCAAGACATTAGTAATGGCACTAAAGAAGAGAATAACAAACAACTCATAATTGTATGAACTTTCAAGTTTGCAAAGTGCTTTATGTACATGACCATACTTAATCCCTATAACACCCTGTTTATACCAGTGCTGTCCAAAATGTGGAATGCAGGCTGCAGTGCAATTTATGCCACCCACCTACAAGCATAGAAATTTACATAAATGCTTTAGTAAACAAAGCCAGGCTACCTCAGAGCTCTCACTAAAATGGCAAATCAAAATATATTGTCTGTTGTTTCAATAAAAACCTAAGGTTAGACACTCCTGGTTTATGCTATCATAGGTATAATAAAAGTACCCTTAGAACAAGGATGGTTTCAGTTTTGTCTTTCTCTATCCCCAGAACCTCCACGTTGCCTGGCACATAACAAGCATTTGTTTAGTGATTTATTGGTTGATTCCAAAACATCTGAGACACTATTATGGAATAACTTTACTACAAGTTAATCTGCTGTAAGCATGAGGAGAGCTTAATTATACTACTGTTACCTGGAACAGGCTAGGTAGTGAAGTAGATAGAGTGCTAGCCTGGAGTTAGGAAGACCTGGGTTCAAATGTGACTTCAGACACTTACTACCTGTGTGAGCAAGCAACTTAACTGTTTGCCTCAGTTTCCTCATCTGTAAAATGAGCTGGAGAAGGAAATGGCAAGCCAGTACAGTATCTTTGCCAAGAAAGCCCCAAATGGGGTCATGAAGAGTCAGACAGGACTGAAAACAATACAACATTTATAACAGAGCCCCATAGCATAGATTCCATTATTACAGATAAACTTTGGTAAACTTGGATAGCTGGTTTCAAAATAACTCTACAGGAACTAGTTGTTCATTATCTGAGGAAGAAAATTGATCTATACTCTGCATTTTACATAAAAGAGAGATACAATTTACTAATCTATGAGTTTTTTTTTCCCAAAAGAGGGATTCCAATGGAGTTTCCTCTTATCAATAGGCAATGCGGTGGTTGAGCAATTTCTGATGCACATTTTATGGTAATTATAAAACAGAAGGTGAAATTCTCACAGCAATGTGAAACTGAAGTCCTTAGTGTAAGTTTAATTTTTTGTTTTTGTTTTACCAAATAGCGCAATCACGGTGTTAATATTGCTACAGCTTTGGAGGAAGATCTGTCTACTTCGAAAACTAGGATGTTCCCTCTTTCCCGTAGTAACCAAAGGGATCACCTCTCTTGATTTGGTCAAGTAATCAATCCGCAATTGTTTATTAAGCAACTATTATATCCCAGGGACTGCAAACACACCACAAACAAGTACCTTTCATTCTTTCGGGAGAGGCAACACGTCCAGGATGTCCCAACAGTATTAGTGTAGTTTTAAGCTATTAAAGCTTTAATAAAATGAGCTTCCTTCATATGATTCATGTTATTTAAAACTCTCCGCACAGCTTTTCCTCCTCTTGCACTCCTTTCTCCCACACCAACAGTGGACAGAATGATGGGCCTGGGCTATGTAAGCTTAGAACGTCACTAAGACTTTTGGGACACCCTGTCTAAATATAGAAGAAACAAATATATACTGAATAAGTGCACTAAGGTCATTAAACAACCAGGTAGGGAAGTAGGACACTAGCAGCTAGGTGGATCAGGAAAGGCTTCATGTAGAGGGTGGTGTATGAGCAGCATCGTGAAGGAAGGAAGACATTCAGTGAAGCAGACATGAAGAGGGAGTCCATTTCAGTCATGGGAGACTGCCAGGACAAAGGCGTAGAGACAGGAATTGGAGTGTTATGTATGATGAACATAGAGAGGTCTATTTGGCTGAACTTCAGAGTTTAGGAAGATGACTAGTATCTAATGAGCCTAGAAAGATAGGTTGGTCCAGAGAAAGAACTGATGGAGTCTGAATGCAGATCAAAGCATATTTTTTAAACTTTATTTTCTTTGGATTTTTTTTGTTCTGTGTTTTCTTTCACAACATGACTAATATGAAAATATGTTTTGCATAACTGCACATGTATAATCTATATCAAATTTCTTGCTTTCTCAAGGAATAGGGTGGAGAGGAAGAGAGACAATTTGGAACTCAAAAAAACTTTTAAAGAATGTTAAAAATTGTTTTTATGTGTAATTAGAAAAAAATTAAGTATAATTTTTAAAAATGAAGATAGTCTGGGCAAAGTTTTCAGGGGCTTTAAATGCCAAACAGAGTATTTGTATTTGATCCTGGAAGCTACAGGGAGTCACTGTGCTTTATTGAATGAGGCAGTGATATTAATAGTTAGATCTGTACTTAAGGAAAATATCTTTGGCAGCAGCATGGAGGAAAGATTGAAGTGGTGAGAGTTTTGATAGAGAGAGACCAACTGGGAGGTAATTGCAAAATAAGTGTTGTAAGGGGTGATGAGAGTCTCAACCAAGGTGGAAACTGTGAGAAAAGAGAGAAGAAATCAAATGAGAGAGATGCTATTGAGGAAGAAACAGCAAGTTTTGGCAGCTGATTAAATATTTAGAGTGAGTGAGAGTGAGGAGTGGAGAGTAAAGTGAAGCTTATGAATGTGAAAGACTGGAAAAATGGTAGAAGATAAAGGAACATTGAGCTTCTTAATCTTGGTTTTCAAAAGGTCATTTCTTATCCTTGATTTAATCACTGACAAACTCTCTTGATCTAGATAACTGGAATTAAAGTCAATCTCTGAATTGATGGTCTTCTATTCAATGGAAGGCAAAGAATGGCATAAGAATGGCACTGTTCTCATATTAATTCTTAAATTTTATAAGAGCAAAGACCTTAGCATTGTTGGCTTACATAATCTAAAACGCTCATGAATATTTCTTTTAATGAGAAGTCCGAGTCCTTGACCTCAGGAAATAGATAGCAAAGTGAATATTTTTATGAAGGGCTTATTCTAATACCTCCATTTCTGAAGGCTCCCGAGGAATAAACTGTTAGCCTAGGTGAATTTTTCCACATTCTTCAGTGCTACTCCATCAAAGATTAATAAAATGACCTTCCTTCGTAAAATACAAGTAGTTTAGTGCTTCTTCTCCTAAACTCCATTGGTAGCAGAAAGAATTATGGAGCTGGAGTCAGGAAATTTGGGTTTGAATCCTAGCTCCATCAGTTCACAAGCATATATTAAGCACTTATCATGTGCCAGACATTGTGCTAAATGCTGGGAATACAAATACAAGGGAAAAGAAAGACAGTGCCTGCCCTTGAGGAGCTTCTGTTCTCATGGGAAGACAACATATAAAAGGAAGCTGAAGATTTGAGAGAAGGTAACCTTACTATAGAGGCATGATGGAGGAGTGCACCTACTGAGAAATGAAGATATAATTGATTCTGGGAAGAGCCATCCAATCAGAGGGAGAAGACACAGGGGCTGAGGGTAGTTGCAGGGTATGAATTTGAGGACTGAAGGGATCTTCTAGGATAAAGAATCCTTATTGTGATCATTCAATCTATTATTATATGGACTCTGGCAAATTATTTTTCATCTCTGAGCATTAATTCCCTCATTTTAAAAATGGAGATCATGCTACTTGCACTGTTTACTTCAGAAGATTGTTGTGGGGAAGCAATTTGCAAGCTTCAAGGTGCTATATGTGTGTTGTTATTATTGTACTTTGTGAGAATTTGGGGGTCTTCTAGAGAGAATATACAGAAAATATACAAGAATAGCAGAGAATAAGTTGGGAAAGGGTTACAATCTGCTCTGCCAGACAGATCCAACATATATCTATTAAAATACTGAATTATTGGTTATGAAAGTGACTCCATAATGAATACCCGATGATGCTTTTTTTGGAGTCTCAGTTCTATAAAGAGATTGTAACAGAACACTTACATCAAGCAAATGGTGAATGTCTATTTTTTTTAACATTTCCCTCCTCCATCCCCTTTTATAGTATCTGACTTTATCCCAAGTAGAGTTGATTGACAGGCATGAAAATGAAGATTCAAACACTGTAAAATCAATTGTTTATCACTACTTAGAAGCGAACCTCCTCATATAGAACAAAGAGCAGATGGTGAGAGATGTCCAGGGGTGGCAAAGGTTGAAGAAAAGGAGAGACAGCATGGGATAGTGGATAAGGTGCTGAACTTGGAGTCAGGAAGACGTGAGTTCAAATCTTGCCATAGACACTGTGTTAGCGTAGGTAAATCACCGGACCTCTCTGGCCTCAGTTTCCTTGATGGTAAAATAAGAGGTCTGGCCTAGATGACTACTAAGGTCCATTCAACCCCTAAATCTGTGATCCGCCAGTTCTTACACAATGGGGCAAGCTGCATGTGGTTGTACATAAGAACAGTGAAAGTTGCAAACTCAGCAAGCTTATATCCCTGTTACTTATCTTGGAACTGAACCCATGCGCCCTGAACTCAGACTAAATTGATTTTCTTGTCCTTTGGACTCTAATTTCGATCATGGTTCTAACCTTATTTCTATTCAACGTGAATGTCACGTTCTACTTCTAGCCATCAGTATCATTGACCTGAATCCCAGTTACCAACTCCACCTTAAAGACTTCTGACTCCTAAATATGTGAGAATTAACCAGTCGTGGCTTTACTTCATTCCAAAGTCAGGAAGATTTCAACCTGTACCATGGAAAGCGCTCATGGGTGGGATCCACGAACGGGACCAAAAGCATCGGTATGATGTGCCACAAGTACCCTATCTCAGCAAGTGAAAGTGGAAGACAGCAGTGCTATCAAAACCACAGACCCAGAATAACACATCTCAGCAGGACCTGGGCCAAACAACACTAAGAACACGAATCTTCAGGGTAGGGTGGCTACCCTAGCTTCGTAGCCAGAATACCACCGTCAGGAGTTTCGTTATGAGCAGGCCAAACCAGCTTTTCTGGTATCCTGATTGATGGGGCAGGGCCACCTGCTAGGACACACCTTAACCCACCTGGTATCTACTCCCTTCTAAACGACTGCAAGTTTCTTAACCAACTATGAGATCTTTAAATGTTTCACTCTTTGCTTAATCTGTCAACTAATATACGAGCTAGTTCCAGTAGGGAGAGAAGGCTGGAGATTGAATTCACTTCCATTTATTAAGCACCTATTATGTTCAAAATATTACCCTCAAGGACCTTTCGTTGTACTTACTGATGGGGGCTTGGACCACACAAAAGGTTAAAAAATAATTAAACATAAAATAATGCAAAATAATTTCTCAGGGAAGGGAGTAATAACAGTTGTGGAAATTAGGGAAAAGCTCATGTAAGGAGGTGTCTTGATAGAAGCTAGGTATTTATTAGAGGCCAGGTTTGGGAAGGGGTGAAGGAAGTGTATTCCAGCTACAAGGACCCTCTATGCAAAAGCACAAAGGTAGGATATAGAATTTCATGCAAAAATAAGAGCTAGCAGACTAGTTTATGACAAAGTGAAATAATTGATAATCCTCTCCTCAGACCACATCAGTCATACTGCATTCATCTCTGGGCACCAGATTTTAGGAAAGACATTGAAAAAATGGAGTCCATTCACAGGAAAGTGACCAGAATGGTGAACAGACTGGAGAATATGCCAGCATTAGTTCCAGGAAATGAAAATGTTTAGCATTTGATGGCAGAGAAGAGAACATTTGATAGCTGAGTGGCTAGAGGCAAATAGACAGTATAGTGGACGAAATGCTTGGCTTGGAGTTAAGAAGACCTGAGTTCAAATCTGCCTCAGACACTTTTTAGATGTGTGATCCTGGACAAGTCGTTTAAGCTCTATTTGCCTCTGTATCCCCTACTGTAAAATATGGATAATAACAGCACTATCTCCCAAGGTTGTTATGAGGATAAAACAAGATAGCATTTGTAAAGGAGGTGCTGAATAAACGCTTGTTTCCTTTCTAGACTCGTCTAGAATTTTAGAATAAGCCTCTATGTCATTGCTAACCCCTGCATCTTGATTTCCTTTAACCTAGATCTTGGACAAGGCCAGCCAAAAGACAAGAGTCCACTCTGTCTTGGATCCCTGAGGCCAAGGAAAGAATAAAAGATTAAGAAGTCTCTCTCTCCTCTGAAACAACAGATTGCTCCCAAGGCTGACAAGTTGTGAGCTAGGTGAGATAGGATTAAGGAATGGACCTATGGTTTCATTGTTATAGGGTGGAGTGACTCCCCTTACCAATGCTTCTCTGCAACTATTAGTCTTAAATAGTTTTCTCTAACACAGAGATTATTATTTGCCCAGGTCATACAGCTGGTATATATCAGACAGAAAACTTTAAACTCCAAGTCTTTCTGGCTCCAAGGCCAGCTCTCAATTCCTTATGCCATGATGCCTCTCACAGAGTGGGGACCCATGAGGAAGGGCTATATTCAGAAATCCACTATTCCTTCTCCATGTGGTAACTGATTCTTCTACCTACCTTGCCTTGTAAGCATGGATGAAGTAAAGCTACTGACTAACTGGTACCCTAAATTGGGAAATAAGTTTTCTTTTCACAAGAACATATAGCAGGCAAGATTTAGGGAGAATGAGATAGCAGTCTCAATTATGTGAAGATATAGAATATGTAAGAGTGATTAGGTTTGTTCTTCCTGGCCCCAGAAGACAAAACTAGAAGTAGTGATCAAGCTGCAGGGAAACATTATACAGAACAAAATTCCTAGCAACTGCCTAAATATGGAGTGGGCTACTCCAAGATTCGTTATCACTGGAGGTCTTCAGGGGGAGTTCCTGAAGAACAGTATGGGTAAAGGGTTTATCCACTTTTCCATTTCTTCTGGCAGGGCCTACCTGTTGTTTGTGAATTGATGTTCCCCATGCCTGGAATACTCTACTTCCTCCCTCCTTGTCTTGGAATCCCTAACTCAATTCAAGGTTCAACTAAAGTGCCTGTTCCAATATAAGTTCCTGGTCTCCTCAATTGTTAGCACTACCCACCATTGCTAGCAATGGACAATGCAGTGAGTGGAGAGTAGAGGAACTCATAATAACCAAAGAGTGATAGTAATCTGGGGATATTTGCGGGCTACTGACTCTGCTTTTTCTGGTTTTTCTTTTCTGTCTTGATTATACTCATCATGGACCTATTTCAGCACCCAAAGATTCTTTGATGAACCCCTACTGCAGAGCTGACTTCGAGGAATTTAAAATGGTTCATTGCAGCACTGGGGCTAACATATCCAGACCTACAGGAGCCAGTCAGGGTGGAGTCATGCCTCCCATGTGGCAGTGGATTCTACCTGTCCTATCTCAAGTCGTCACTGCCCTATTGTACTTTGGCTCTATGTATATTTTTAATAGAAACAATCTACAAACATTTTTTAAACTTTTACATTGTGCAGACTTCAGAACAAGACAAGCA
Source organism: Trichosurus vulpecula (assembly GCF_011100635.1). NCBI lineage: Eukaryota > Metazoa > Chordata > Mammalia > Diprotodontia > Phalangeridae > Trichosurus > Trichosurus vulpecula. The sequence goes on along the minus strand of NC_050576.1, from coordinate 339,810,128 downwards.
AAGCAGACACAGACCTATATGGTCATGGCCACTTGGGGCAGAAGCACATGGGAGTCACATGAACTCATATACAGCTTTCTGAGCACAGATCAGAGGCCAGAAACCCAGTGAGGTTGGAGGCTGTGCATAAAGATAAGCTTCTCCTTCTGGCAACTTTTTAATGACAGTACTTAGGGATTTCTATACCCCCAAGTGAAAAGTAAGTATTTCAACCAAATCTTCAGCCATCTAGGAAACAAAAATACTTCACAGTTGGCTTAGTGACAACAAATAGAACTCTTAGTTTGCCAGACCTTTGTGGCTAAGGAGTCTCTTCTTCATATCCCAGCCCAACAAAAGTGCATTAATACTACTTATTATTAATACCACTTACCAGAAATGTGATATAAGACTTGAAAGAGACATGAATAGGTCTCTTTCAAGACATATACCTCTCAAGAGAAATCTCAGTAAAACACATTGTCAGTGATGACATCATTTAAGGAGTTGAAATCCAATTGCTTTTCTTCTCTGAAGAGGCCATTGTTAAAAATTAAGTGGCAAAGTCCTGTTTAAGATTATTTAATATTTTATTTTTTCCTAATTATATGTAAAAACAATTTTTAACATTTTTTTAAATTTTGAGTTCCAAATTCTCTCCCTCCCTCCTCTCCCTTCCCTCACTGAGAAGGCAAGCAATTTGCTATAGATTACACATGTACAGTCATGTAAAACATATTTCCATGTTAGTCATGTGAAAGAAAAGCAGGTCAAAAAAGAAAGAAAGAAATTTTTTTTAAAAATATGCAAAATCCTATTTTAAAAAATACCTTTAGAAAGGTCCTTAACCTGAGGTCCAAGAACTAATTTTTTTTTAATTTTTGATAATCCTACTTCAATATAGTTTCATAATTCTGTATGTTTTATTTTATGAAATTTTATTATGCTGAGAAAAAATCCATCAGACTGCCAAAGGAAGTCTGTGGCCCAAAGTGGGTTTAAGTACCTTTGCTTTAGGGTAACTTAAGTTTTAATAGAAAAGATGATATCTGCCTAGATAGGTATATGCAAGATATATACAGAACAAATGAAAGATAATCTTGTAGGGGAAGGCACTAGCAGCTGGAAATTGAGGAAAAGAATTGTATTTGCTTCAAAAGATCAAGGATCCAGTTTCATGCATATGGGTACTCCTTTCATCAATGCAGACTGCAGCCTCTCTCTCATGTTCTTCATGAATTGCTGTGGCTTCTGGTGATAAGCCTTTACATACTTACCTTGGCTGGTCTTTGAATGGCAGAAACCCACTAGGCCAAGCTTTTATTATAAAACACTATATTCATCAGGGAACCCATACAAGAGTGTAAATTCTGCTGGTATGGCCTTCAGGTAACCAAGATCACCTTCACTTTCTAGCAACCAGGATCATCTGCCAACAAGACACAGGAAGAGGACTTTTGTAAAGGATCCCTCTACACACCCAACTTATAAAATGAGACAAGTCAGTTTGAGCAAAAAGAGGTAGAATTCCTAGGGTATATGATAGGGTGTAGGCCAGGGTTCTTAATCTTCCAAGACTTTTTTTACCGTTAGTATTTTGTTAACTCAATGTGATTGGTTTCCTTTGTTTTCTCATGTACTTTATTTTGTACATTTAACAACATTCTAACAAGGTATCCATAAGTTTCACCAGATGGTGCCAAAGAGGTCCATGAAACATACCAAGAAAGATTAAGAACCCTTCCTATAGGCAAATGCAAACAAACCTAAAAAGGTAGACGTGGTCTTGCAATGGGTGGGGTAGGGACAACCAATGACTTAGTAAAGCATAGCGATTACATGATTTAAAGAAATGAGCCTGAAGAATTAAGGCAAATTGTTCTGTGCATGAGAGCTAGGTTGGAATAGTGGCCAGGGAGCTGGTCTTGGAGTCAGAAGGAAATGGGTCTAAGTACCACCTCTGAGAAACTGTATGGACAACTTTGAGCAAGTTACTTAACCTATCAGTGTCCCAACAAACTCTCTAAGACTATATATTACAGAATAGTTGCTTATCTTCACTAGTAGCAGGCCCTTTCCTCCCTAATAGCTCTTTATACCAGTGAAATCACAGGGTCAGATTTTTTAAAAAAGAAATCAAATAGTACAGCAGGTCTCAAAGAGTGAGTGGTCCAGGGACCTCTGAGTCACGACCCTTTCAGGGGATCTGTGATGTCAAAATTATTTTCATAGTAATTTAATTTCTAATATAGTTATATCAGTAAACATAACCCTCATAAACAACAGTTGTCTGAGGGACCCTCAGTAATTTTTAAGAGTGCAAAGGGTTTCTGAGAGCAAAATGTTTGAGAGGCACCGATTTAGAAATTAGGGGGTTCTCGCTTAACCCACGCAACTTTACTGATTTAAGTTAGAGTGCAGGGACTCAGCAATCCTAGATTCTATAACATAGCTCCTAAACCCCATATCTGAATTCAAGCAGTCATCTCACAATTTTGACCAAGTTCCCATCCATACAGAGCACTGAACTATACAGTTATTCATGGGGAAACAAAGGAAAACATACTTTATTTATACTATCCAGTTAAGTAGACAGAAAAAACAGTGAATTGCTTGGAAATCCTTACAAAATAATGAATGGGAAAGTACAAATTCACATAGAGTTTGAAGGATGGAGAGCAAAGCAGTGATCAGAGTTGGGTGTAGAGGGTGACTGTAATTATGGATGAGTGCAGCAAATGTGAGTTATTACAGGGTTTGCAAGAAAACAAACATTACTATTTTTCCGTAGGACTCCTATGATGATTTCTTGGTAATATTTATTAATATAGCTCTAAGATAGCATGAGTTATTTTCTCTTTTTGTTGAGAAAACAGTTCTACAGTAGTTTTAAAAAAGATACTAACATAAATCTCATGCAAATATATTTGTCTTTAAAAAAATCTCAGTGATGAAAGACAAGCTGTGGTTGGGAAATTTCTGTACTTTGACATTAAAGCTTATGCAAGTGAGATTGTATTACTTAACAGTTCAAAGGAACTCTCACAACTCTCTCCAAAGTAAAAGGCATTAGATTTTATTGTGTTCCTGTCATTCAAAAGTTCAGGCCCAAAATAAATCAAAGGAAGAATTCATTCCCATCTGTCACTCTAAGGACTTCAACATTTCACTCACAGATTTTAGCAGAACTCAGGTGACAAGAGAAAGTATTCAATAGCATAACAATTTTGATACTGAATTCTTCAACTATAAAAGGGGGAGGCTGAACTAAATGTTCTCTAAAATCAAGTTTGCAGGTCCAGTATTCCATAAGACAGTATCTCACAGCTGCCGTGTTCCCCAATGCTATACTCTGTGCATGTGGAGGAGTTGTCGGGGGGGGAAATACGGTTACAGTCCCTTGAGATGGACCATGCCTCTCAGACAATAACGCACAGCACAGATTACTGCCAAATACTGAGCCAAAAAGGAAGGATGAGAGTTGTGAGGTACGGATGGTTAAGAGAACGAGAACCAGGGACAGGCGCAAAGCTGAAATGAATCTGAATTATGCAGTAATTCCTTCCTCACTCTAAAGTAGCCTATAAGACTTAACGTTGGCTAAGGTTATTAGATGGTAACATGACCTAGCCATTTATACCTGCTTCTGCAGGGCAAGTTATTATCCAGAAACATTCCCTCCTCTGTGGCCAAAATGTTGGGAATGCTTTACTTCCTGTCTATTTATGTGAGTCAACGCTGGTCCCATGAAACACCTTCAGATCTGAGCAGCAGCATTTGCCAACATTTTGAGTCAAGATTCTGTTTGACTGTAAAGTGAAAGATCTAGAAAACAAGACTAAGGCAATTATGTTAACAGGGGAAGTACCACTGATGAAAAATGAAAGAAAAGCAAAACAAAACAAAACAGACTAAACTGGTCTGTTTCTTTTCTGAGAGGACAGTTCTGAGCTGCCTTATCTCTACCTTATTGGGGAAGGAAAAACAAGTGCTCATATACTGATTTTAAATGAGGTCTCGGCTCAGTGACATTACTATGACTAAAAAAAATAAATTTCATCCAACAAAAGAATATTAACCAGTTAGAGTTATTCAATGAATATTTCTTGAGTGCCTAATTTGTGTGGAATACCCTAGGCTAAACTTGTGGTGCAGGTGTCCTATGGTATCAGTTTTGAAAGGGAGCTGAATGCCATCTGCTAATACATATTTATATAAAGATTTGCAAAGAGTTTTACATATGTGATCTCATATGATCTTTACAACAACTCTGGTAGGTAGATTTTACAATTATTCCCAATTTATAGATGAGGAAATTGATGAGAAAGGTTAAGTGACCTTCCCAGGGTCACATAGCTAGTCAGTGTCTGAGCCAACCTCAGGTCTTCCTGAGTTCAAGTCTAACATTCTTATGCATTGTGCCACCTAAAAGCTTCAATAGTTTTACAGAACTACCATGAAGTCAGAGGTTATGTCATATTAATATTTATTCTGGTACCTTGTGTACTATATCCTCATTCATAAGACGTGGTTAATAATAACACTAACCTCTCAGGATTGTTATGAAAATCAAATAAGATAATAATTGTAAATCACTTAGCACAGTGCATGGCACATGGTAAGTGCTATGTAAATGTTAGCTGTTATTACTATTATTATTATTATTAGCTAAGAATTATATTAGTTGCTAGGCATACAAAGGCAACAATGAAATGGGTTTTTTTGGTGCTGTTTTATTTTTGCTTTTGCTCTTACATTGGAGGAAGGGCTAGAATATATCACAAGAACAAACAAATAAACAAACAAACGAATGAATGAATAAATAGAGAGAGAGAGAGATAAATAAATAAATACAAAGTAGTTAAAAGGAGATAATATTAGCAACTAGGAGAGCATGAGAGATTTCATATAGAGGTGACATCTGAGTTGAGTCTTCAAGGAAACTAAGGATTCAAAGAAGCAATTTACAAATGAGGAAACTGAGGCAAACAGAGGTTTAAGTTACTTGCGCAGAGACACACACCTAGAAAGAGTCTGGGAGCAGATTTGAACTCAGATTTTTCTGACTCCAGGCCCCACAATCCATCAAGCCACCTAGCTGCTCCATTTTCCCACCTCTGATGTCACAGAGCAGGGGCCACCAGTCAACAAGGTAGTATGGGAAAAAGAAGGTTCAAGCATAGTATAAACATGTAATACTATACTTTTTTGATATATTGATTAGTTTTATTGAACTGTTTTGGTTTTCTCTCTTTTTATTTTTTTTAATAAGGGATGGGAGCAAGGAGAAAGTGACGGGGAAACAAAATATATCAGTAAAATTTGTTATTTTTTAAAAACATGGAAAATCCCAGCTAACATTTATAGAGCACTTACTACATACCAGAAACCATTCTAAGCACTTTACCATTAATATCTCATTTTATCCTCACAAGTACTCTGGGAGGTAAGTGTTGTTAGTATCCCCATTTTGCTGACGAGAAAACCATGCAAATATTCTGGAGAGAAATTTGGAACTATGCCCAAAGGGCTATAAAACTGTGTATAATCCTTTGACTCAGCAATATCAATACTAGGTCTATACCCCAAAGAGATCAGAGAAAAAGGAAAATGACCTAAATGTACAAAAATGTTTATTATAGCATTTTTGTGGTGGCAAAGAATTGGAAATTGAGGGGATGCCCATCAATTGGGAGATGGCTGAACAAGTTGTGGCATGTGATTCTGATGGAATACTATTATGCTATAAGAAATGATGAGCAGGATGCTTTTAGAAAAACCTAGGAAGACTTACACAAACTGATGCAAAGTAAAATGAGCAAAACCAGGAGAACATGGTGTGCAGTAACAGCAATATTGTAGCAATGATCAACTGTGAATGACTTTTCGATTCTCAGTAAGAAAATGATCCAAAGGGCTTTTATAATGAAAACCACTATCCACCTTCAGAGAACAAATTGATAGAGTCTGAATGCAGATTGAAGCATACTTTTTTTACTTTATTATTCTTGGGGATTTTTGCAATGTGACTAATGTGGAAATGTTTTGAATGACTATACGTGTATAATCTATGTCAAATTCCTTTCTTTCTCAAGGAGGAAGGATGGTAAGGAGGGAAGGAGACAATTTGGATCTCAAAATTTTTAAAAAAATGAATGTTCAATATTTTTTGTTTACATGTAATTGAGAAAAAATAAAAATAAAAAGCATATGTATTAAAACAAATAAACAGAAGTCAAGTGACTTGCCCAGGGTCACACAGTAAGTGTCTGAGGTTGAATTTGAACTCCAGTCTTCCTGATTCCAAACCAGCCTCTCTATCTGCTGTGTCACTGGAAGATTCCAGAAGAGGGCAACTATTCTAGAGTGGAGAAAGGGGTGTAGCTTGGGCAGAGATAACATGTCACAAGATGGGCTAGCATAAGAGAACCAGAGGTGTTTTGAACTGTCACAGTTATTTATAAATATATATGTATATGTGTGTGTGTGTGTACGTATGTACATATATGTCTGTATGTATGTGTGTGTGACGTACTATGTAATAAATATGATACCTATGATATAAAGTATGTGATTTTCAAAAAATTATATGAAGTGTTATTTGGATTCCAAAGAAAAAAAATTCTGACTTGGGAAATAAGAGAAGGCTTCATGGAGGAGGTGACATTTAAAATAGGCCTTGAAGCAGGAGGAGGATTTCAAGAGAGGGAAATGGAAGTAGGAGATTTAAGGTATAAGGAATGGTATAGCCTGAAGCACAGAAATAAGAAAGTTCTTTACATTTTCAAGGGCTGATGAGTGGTCCAGTTTGGAAGGAAAGTGTCATAAATAGATCAGATCTCATGGTTTCAGAGGGTAACTCTCAAATGTTCCCATCTCAAATCCACCCAAAGATTCTGAACAGCCAACTGCAGTCTTTCTTCCTCTTCCCCTATGCTTCTTTTTGGTCTCCATTTTCTATGACCCCATGTCATGCTAAGTACACACACATAGAGCTCTGTACCCAGGCTATTAAGAATTAAGAAGAAATAATAGCATCTCTATTTTGTTTTGTCTGTTTAGATCCTTAGTTCTTCCCTTGAACTATGACAAAACTAATCTTAGCTTGGGGTTTATGAAAGAGAAAAGAGGTAATGAGGCCCTTGTTTTGAAACCTGTCATTATTTTTTACCAGAAGAATGTACTAAAGCCATGTCAGTCAAATACATTATATACATTAATGAGCAATGACTTTTGACATATAGTGTAAGAGATATTTGCAATTCTTTTGTATTCTTAGTATTTTGCAATTCTTATGTATTCAAAGGCAGTATTACATAAAAGTTGTTCAATCCATGCAAAGCATTGGGTACAGTTCTTCTGGATGAAAGATTGGTGAATCCAGTCTGTCAATTACACCAGGTTTCAATTAACTATTCAAACTTGCTCATCCAGACTGGGTGGAGCTATATATTCAACCCTATCCATTTACTTGATGAGAAATGAAATTGCCTTCCTCCTTAATGGGCTGATGGAAAACAAAAGCCAATAAAGCTGGCAAGAAGTTTAGTTCTAGTGAAAGAAGAGCCATGTAAGGATAACTTCCTACAGACAAAGGAAGTCTATTCTCCCTTATCAATTAATAGATCCACATAAGTTGGTCAGTTATGTAAGGGTTATGCGTACAGAGACACTCATTCATCAATCTCATTAACAGCTGAGGCAACTAATGATTCAATGTGAGTGGCAGTATAGCATAGTAGATAGAGTAGCTGTTGTTGTTTGTCCTTCGTTCTCAAAGAGGACCATGACATCAGGAAGGTGATGCCATGACTTGCAAGTGAATTGGATTTAAGTGAGGGAGGGCTGTGCAAAGTCAACAGCCTTACTTTCTCCTTCAGAGCCATCTGGGTTCAGTGGAAAGGTATAGATCAGGACAACTGGAGACAGCCCCCAGTAGATAGAGTATTGAACTTCGAGGTAGGAAGACTTGGGCTCAAATCCTGCCTGCCTCAAGCACTTACAATTTGTGTGAAGACATTTAACCTCTCTCTATCTCAGTTTTCTCATCTGTAAAATGGAGTTTGACTCTGGTCTCCAAAGTCTTTTTGTGTTCTAAATCTATGATCCTATCATTTTAAATAGGGCACTAGTTGAGAGAGAAAAGTGGGTGAATTAAAAGCTCCAATTTTATGTAGAAGACACTTTTCTCAATCCTTTCTATGAAAGGTTGCTCTGTGACACAATGGGGAGAAGGGAGGGTGGGGTGAGGTGGGGAATTCTCCAATAACTTATAGAAAATTTGATACAAAAGAATAATAACAGGATAGTAACATATCCTTAAACTATTTCTATCTGACTCTCATAAAAATAAGACAGGAAGAACAAGAGAATGAGAACAATAATTTTAAAAAGAGGAACAAGAGACTCAGGAAGGGTAAAAAAATTCATTTAATTCCCTCCTAAGCCTGAAAAAGAATACCCTCTAAAATACAGGGGGTTCCTAAAGTCTGGACACATAGGCAAGAATGTGTATTTTCAAGAAATGAAATGAGTGAAATTTTCAACATTTTATTTAATTGAAATATTAACAAATAACATCTCCAATATGATTTCCATCATTTGTGATGCAAAGGTTTATGCGCTTTGCAAGATTCACGTGAACTCGTTGCAATAACTCCACATTTCCTTTGTCCAGACCTTAGGAAAACCCTGTGTGAAGACCCAAGTACTCATCTAGCCTTCTTCAGTAATGGGGAGCTCACTACTTTTAGAGCTAGCCCACCACATTTTAGGAAACCTCTCATTTGTTCGGCTATTTTTTTCAACACCAAGCTGAAATGGGTCAACAGAATTCTCTACCCGCTGCATTTTAGGAAACCTCTCATTTGTTTGACAATTTTTTAAATACCAAACTGAAATTTTATCTGCAGTAGAAGCCTCTCTATTTCTATTAGTGTTGCTCCCAGGAGACAAGCAGGAAAAAATAAAAGTGTAATACCTCTAATACATGACGGCCCTTCCAATAGAGCCATTAGGTAGCTTTTAAGTGCTATCGCAAGTCTCTTCTTTTCTAGGAACATCCTTAGTGCTTTCAATGAGTCCTCATAAGGTATAATAACACCTACCTCACAGGGTTGTTGTGCATCAAATGAGAGAACATATGTAAAGTGCTTTGCCTTCCAAAGCACTGTATAAATCAGCAGCAGCATCGTCTTCATCAACATCCCTTTTTTTTTATTTTCTCTAATGCTCTCTGTCACCATTCTCCAGCTGCACTACAGTTTGCCAATGTCCTTCCTAAAGTGTGGCAATTAACACTGAATACATCATCGCTTTAGTTTCTTACCACATTGATCCCCATCCTAAAGCTCTTCACCACACTCTTCCTCCTCCACTGAGTTCTTTTCCTCATGTGAAGCATGTTGCCCCACCATTCCTTTTATCTACTTTTTCCTTTCAAATAAAGCTTATCTTTATTGTCCAATTCCAGTCGTATATCACATTCTCTCTTTGAATTAGAATCATAGAATTTCAGAGTTAGAAGGAATCTCAGAAACCATCCCAGAACTATAACCAGGAATGATGTGGCCTAGGAAGTAGCAGAAACTGGGAAACAATGGGATAGTGGCAAGCATTCCTAAACCCATTTTTTCCAGAAAAGTGGTGAGAGTTCTTGGACCTAGCCTTCTGGAGGGAAGAAAGAGTTCCTGGGTAACACTTCCTAGCCGAAGAAGTTCATAGACAATCCTTCCTAGGAAGACGGGAACAATCTCGTGACCATGGAGGAGTCACATGGAAAGGCAAACTCGGACTTTTCCTCCTTCTATGACAAGTAATTGGAATAGTGCAGGTTTAATGAGACAGCTCTTATGTTCTTGTCCTGTTCTATTCTGCTACCTAGCATATTTCCGTACATGTTATAACTCTCTACTAAAGTACATGCTTCAAAAGCAAAGACTCATCTGCCATTACTGCTAATTGCTGATTTGTTGATGGTAGTTTTCGATCATTCTGACCCCATTTCAACAAAACTGGCTTTAACATTTGGACTTGAGTTAGGTATAGAAGACAGTGGATTACCATCTGTATGGCTGTAATGTGTTAAGCATTATATGCTTGTAGAAACTAGTTAATTGTTTCCAGTGGAAAGTATTCTTTGAGTTTCCATTTTGAATGTGTTTTGGCTAAACATACAATAAACTATTGATGTCTGCAGCATTTGCAAAAAAAAGTGTGTATGCTTCATGAGGACAGAGGCTGGATCTTATTTATCTCTACACTCTTCTGCACACCCTTCCTAGCACAGCGCCTTATTTATAGCAAACTTTTAAAATGTCCTTTGAAACGAAATGAAGTCACTTGAGCTCCCTGAGCCATAGTTTTTTTCATTTCTTAGGGATACTACTTGTGATTTCATTAATGTAGAGAACTCTAGAATGAAGAAATACCCTCTCCTTCTCTGGAATTTATGGTCTTAGATAGCTGCCCAGAACATTGAATGGTTAAGTGACTTGCCATATGTATAACCAGTATGTGCCAGATGTGGGTCTTGAAGCCCAGTCTTCTTGGCTCCAAGGCTAGCTCTTTGTCCACTCTTCCACATTGCTTCTAAAGTAATAATGATAATAACAGGAAAAGATGAAAAGAGTGAGGTAATGATAATAGGAATAATAATTATAATTATTGTACTCACAGAGTTTTTGTGAAAATAAAAATGTGAAAATGAACCCAAGTAGCACTTTATTAGTGTAAGTTATTTTTATTAGTGCCAACAGGGAGAATTATGAAGTAAATAAAATTTGTCTTTTGCTTCCTTTCATCTCCCTCTCTCCCCTAGACAGGCCTCTTAGAAACACATAGTGCTTTCCAGTCCAGCATCTTTCCCTTGGCAGCTGTTATAGCTGCCAGCCTTCTCTTTCCACTTATCAACCTTACTTTTCATTCCCTCTCAGCTAACTGGAAGACAGTCTGATAAACGAATGCTCCCTAAGGTCCTTATCATGGTTTAGAAAGTTGTCCCCCAAGGGATATTTGCATTTTTACAAGGGGTTCCTGGGGATAATGCCTCACAACCAGAGGAAATGTGACAAGCTGCCGGCCCTAACTTCTGGATTGCTTCCACTGAGAGACTCTTCTACAACAGCAAGATTCCATCTCTGGTAAAGGACAGCCTATATAGAAATCCTCCAGGAGTCCATGTATTACAGCAGGAGCCCCCAGAGAGGGCTGCTGAGATCAAACATTGCTGCAGGAATTTTCCTCTTTTGATTTGCAAATTGACAAGGTGATAGAGGAATCCTGAACCTTCATTATGCTACATGCTAGCTTAATGTTTTCCTTCCTATCAGGTTCAATTTTCAAAGTCCCAATAAAGGTCCCAAAGGTAAGATGTGTGCTTTTATGAAATTAATGCTTTCTTGCTTACAAAGATGTTCTTCATATGCCCTTGAAAAACAGGCTAATAGAGTTTCACTATACGAAGAACAACTCTGCCATGAAAAAAAATGTGTATTTTAGTTTCCCTTTGGGACTTTAGTATACCTACACCAGAGTCACTCAGAGCTAGAAAAAGATTGTAATATTTTCCAGAAATGAGACTGTTTTCAAAAGTATACGCCCATCAAAGCACTATCTAAATGGTGTTATATGTAATATCAAGACTCCCCAGTACATGCAGCAAAATGGAAAATTCATTTTAGAAAATAGCTTAAATGATACAAGACAGCCCCCTTTTCTTTGTAATCATTACAGCAATAGGACCACACCATACTAAGATTGCAGGACCAGGCCTATAAACAAGATTTATTATGGGATAATTTTGCTTTGACAGGTTGTCTATATTTCTAAGGTGCCAATATGAAAGTGGTTTTTTTTTTTTCATAAACTAAAGGCTTTAGGCAGCTTGCTTTAAAAAAAAAATTACAGCTGGGGAAAAATAAAAACAAGGACTGCTGTCCCTGTGGTTATCGTCTTTCATTTTAGATTAATTTCTTTAGTGGTTGCCACTAGCAACAAGAAAATTAAGAGGAATAAATTTTAATCAGATAAATACTGACGTTTACCCTAGTAATCAACTTGTATGTAATTGTGGAAATTTTGCAAGTATGGTAAAAAAAAAATCAGCACTTTAAAGCATTCACTCTTTTTAAAAAATTGCACTTGAATTTTAAAATTGTACTCTATTTTTTCAATTGTAATCTTCAGTCATAATGATTAGAATATTGGAACAATGAATACTAGCCAGCATGTAACACCATGACATGTTTTACAGTGTGATGTGCTTAGCCAGCTTTCACAATGAAAAATAGAGATGAAATTAAATACCCAGCCTCAGAACTTGCTAGAGATCGATTTGAGGCCTAGTAAGGCCATTTTTTTTCTAGGATTATTGTAATCTGAACTCAATGATAGTAGAAAGGGCTCTTTCAAAAATATTCCAGTGGCAACCCCTTTACAATTTACAATAGAGTAGCAGATATATTTCATGCACAGAGGAACTTCCATATGTCTGGGGTCAGGAGACAGGATGGAGGCTTGAAAGTGTCTTCCTGGGTTTTTGTTTATTGTAGTGATGTGATTTGAAAGCCATGATTTGCATCTCCTTGTGGTAACTGCTAGAAGTGCTCTTACAGACTGTTTCAACCAAACCACTCATTTGGAAAATGAGGCCCAAAGAAGTAAAAGTGGCAGGTAGGTGGCCCAATGAACAGAGCACTGGACCTGGAGTCAGGAAGACCTGAGTTCAAATATAGCCTCAGATACTAGCTGTGTGACTCTGGGTAAGTCATTTCACCTCAGTCAGCATCAATTTCTTCATTTGTATGATGGGGATAATAAGAGCACCTATCTCTCCAGGGTGTCTTAAGGATAAAAATGAGAAAATATCTGTAAAGATCTGTGCAAACCTTAAAATGTCATGTAAATGGTAGCCATTATCATTATTATAAATTATTATATTATAATTGTTACATTATAATATTAGATTACATATGATTATATTATATATAATAATACAATTATAATTATTATCCTCAAAGTAACTTGTTCACTTATACATATCGTAAGTGGCAAAACCCTCCTGATTCCAGGTATATTTCACCCAGATCTTTCCATTGAACTATACTCTCTCTGTCGAAATAAAGCTATGTCATGACACACTGGGGCTCTCCTGTATTTTGCTTTTCATTTAAGGGCCACAAAACACCTTTAAAGTAGTCCATATTATTACCATTCCCATTCTGCATGACAAAACTCAGGTGCAAAGAAGCCAGGAACATCGCCAGGCTCATACGCCATGAGAATAAAGATCTCTCCTCCTACTGGGTAGCTAGCTGATCTCAGTCCTGCACTTAGAAAGTACGGTTGTACATAGTCCACTCAGAGGCAATTAAAAAAAAAACTCAGTACCATCTGTAATAGACACAATCCCATTTTAAAATTATGAAAAACTGCCAACTGGGATGCATAAGCGAGTTGCTGATTCTTTGAAAATCAAATTGTACTTTCCATTTTAGAGAAAGTACAATGTTTATTGAGTTCCACAGAGTAAGTAATAGATTACAGGCAGTTCCCACTTAGGGCCACAATGAGCTCCGATTGACTAGGTATTAAAGCTGATCAGTGCAAAGCAAAATCCCAATGGCTCATATGTTGTATAGCAGCTTCTCGCATTCTGTAGACTTCATTTGCACAGAGACATCAGAGGAAATCATCAAATGAGCAGGTACAGGCCGTAAGTAGTGAAGCAGACAAGTATATTAGACAAGGATGAATAAGTAAATGAGAACAGTAAAATGCTAAGCAGTGAAAAGCAGGGAGTAGAGCTACCTAAAACAAACAAACAAACAAGATTTTGTGAGATTTCAAAAATCTCCAGATCTCAAGGTGCTATACGGATAAAAACTATTAAATTATTTTTACACAAAGATACTGATTTATGTTCATGAACTTTCTTCTGTGTATTAGCCTTTTCAAAAAGCAGAGTGAAATTTTTTAAAAGTGCCAGCAGTCTGAATTTTAATACTGCCTTCTATTTGATAGATCTTTTAACCCTTAAAAGCAATTATCTATAAGCTACTCTTTCAGTCAACAAGCTTTTATTAAGTACTTGCAATGTTCCACAGCTGTGCTAAGCATCAGAGGGACAAAAAACAAAACAAAACAAAAACCTTCGTCTTTACTCTCAAGGTTCTTCTATTTAATGGAGTAGTGTTCACTTAAATAGGCATATTCAAGACACCTATAGAATAATGGATGGTAATCTTAGAAGGGAGGATACTAACAGTTGAGGGGATCAGAAAAAGGCCTCCTACAGAAGATAGCATTTGAGCTGACTCTTGAAGAAAGCCAGAGAGTCTAAGAAATGGAGGTGAGAAGTAAGAACATTGTAGGCATAAGGGTCATCACATTCATAAGGCATGGAAACAGGAGATAATAAAGTGTGATGGGTGAGGAAGAGCAAGTAGTTTGATGTTGTCCTGTATAGAGTACATGGAAGGAGTAGTAGTAATGCATAAGAAGATAGAAAAGATAAGATAGAAAAATCATTTGGTGACTGTGGGGAGGGTAGGTTGGAATGGAAAGAGGCTTGAGGCAGGAAGACCAATTCAGTGGCAGTTACGAGTCTCAGCAAGAGGCGATAAGGGGGACAATTAATATTGGAGGAGCTTTGGGAAGACAATCGCATTGATGCATTCACTGTCGGTGTAGTTGTGAGGTGACATGATCATTTTGAATCTGAATTTGGAATTCTAAAAGAAAAGTAACTAACATCCATACCCATTGACTTAGCAATTCTACTACTGGACATTCACCTGCAAAAAGAGAGAAACAAAGGTTAGATATATATTCAATATATTCAAAACAGCACTCTTTGTGCTCACAAAGAATTGGAATCAAAGCAGAAGCCTATCACTTGGGGAATGGCTGAAAACATATATGTAACTGTAATGGAATATGATTATGCAGTAAGAAGTTATGATACGAGGAATTCAGATAAACATAGGAAGATTTGTGTGAACTGATGCAAAGTGAAGTGGGTATTACTAAGAGAACAATATAGACAGACTACAACAATGCAAATGAAAAGATCATTGAAAGGAAGTTGAACTCTTAGCAAAAGAAAAACTATTGGAAATCTTGGAGAGACATAAAAATATACCTCCTAATTCATGGCAGAGATGGGGGAAGCTTTGGGAGGGGGAATGCTAATAGGAAAGATGTGAAAAATCTCTATATTCGATATGTTTGCTAATTTTTCTCTAGGTAGGGCAAGTGAGAAGTGACTATTTTAAATACAAAACACAACAATAAAATGTATTAAAAACAAAACAAAAGCAACAATCTCATTATATTTGTACATCAGTCCTGTTAAGTCGTTCAGGCCACAGGAGCAGTTTTTATTTTAGTTTTAAACACAATATGTAAATTTCATTAGTGTGACTACTCTTTTCATCAATGCATTTAACAGCTCCTCGACACTTTACCCTCTTAAGAAATTATTGTGCATATTTTTCTATAAATCCCCCGTAGAAAATCCACATAATGTGCTGGAAAGCTTTTTTGTTTTATGATAGTGTAGATTGATCCTAAACAGACAAGGAAAAGAAATATTAATTGCAATATTCTCCTAAATTGCTATAATAAACAGTACATCTTCAATTATAAAATCAATCTGAAGCAAAATAATTCCTAGTAGAAACCATTTCTTGCTATTATAACACATGGCAATTAAGAATGTCATTCCTCTAACTTATAAGGAAGTTGAAGACATGGAGAAATCCATTCTCCAGCAAATAGATGCTAGCACTTACACTGTAAGTTATTGTATTTGTTTCAGTAATGGTGTATTGGCCAAGTCCAGCTCTTGTGAGCACATCCAGCATACTTGGCTCATACAATCTCCTTCAGAACATGTACAGGTATCGTTTCTGTTTCGCTTACCATGTTAAAAAAGGAGCCTTTTAGGGGCAGCCAGGTGGCACAGTGAGTAGAGCACCAGCTCTGGAGTCAGGAGGACCTGAGTTCAAATCCAGCCTCAGACACTTGACACACCTTACTAGCTGTATGACCTTGGGCAAGTCACTTAACGCCAATTGCCCTGCCTTCCCCCCTGCAAAAAAAAAAAAAGAAAGAAAAGAAAGGATCCTTCCAAATGGCTGCTGAACTAGAAAATAGCTAAGTAACTAGCTATGCAATTATTTAGCACTTAAAGGTCTGCAAAGTGTTTTACAAATATTATCTCACTTGAGCCAGAACTAAGGATGCTTATAAAAGGCACTAACTGGGTGACTCCAAACTCTTTTCTGTTTGGCTATGAGGAGGTAAAGTCTCCATGTGAAAACAAAGAACTAAGACAGAAGGCCTACTCTTTCACCTGGACCAACATGAGGCCATGAACACATGGCCTTACTGTTGCTTCTCTTGGGGCTGTGTCAGTTCTTTCCTGCTATAAGTGAAGGACAGTTGGAGAGGTAATGAACTACGCTGGGACCTTGCAAGCTTTTAAAATTTTGGATGGTATTAGGGGTCCAGGTACAGTAGTCCAAGACAGAGTTTGTGGTCAAACAAGCATGGTTGTGGCTAGCACAGCCCTGTGGGGCATCTAGGTACCAGCCTACCAGTGAATTGACCCAGAAACCAAAATGCCAAGTGCTACAAGAGAGATACATATTCTGTACATCAACCATGCTGCATTCAGAAGTAAACTGGGGCAAATGTTTTGTAGTACTTGCTTTAAGTGTGAACACACCCTTCCAGGGATCCAGGTTATATAGGGGAGAGGTACTGGAAAGATGGGAGGAAGGAGAAAATAATTGTATTTTTGTTATTTTCATTTTTTTCTCAGTAAATATCTTTTTGTAAATATTAATTGGTGAAATGTACTGGGGCACTAATTACTGGAGATTATCTCGACATAAGAGACATTGACTAGGTTGCTGTTGTTCAGTAGTGTCTGACTCTTCATAACCCGATGGACCATAGTGTCCATGAGATTTTCCTGGCAAAGATAGTGGAGTGATCTGCCACTTCCTTCTCCAGTAAATTAGCCAAACAGACTCACTTAAATCTAATTCATGAACAAGTCAAGACATCATCCCATGATGTCATTGATCTTCAAAAATAAATGGTGAACAATAACAACAAACAGAGGTTAAGTGACTTGCCCAGGGTCACATAGCTAGTATCTGTCTGAGGCCCAACTTTAACTTGGATTTTCCTGACTCCAGGCCCAGCACTCTATCCACTGAGCTGCCTAGCTGCCTCCTATGATAACTATTTATGGTTGTTAATACTAGGAAGAACACACTGGAATGAAGGCCTGGACCACTAGTGTGAGGTTATCATCAATGCCTGTCTTTGGAGAGAAGCCCAATAATCTTTCATGGGTACCCCTAGAATATTGGAAGATGTAACTAGTCTTGGTCTAGAGGACCCAACTTGTCAGTGAGAGCAGAGTTGGGGTAAGGATGCCTCCCTAATTATATGGGTTATATTTCTGTTCAATCAAAAAGGAGTTTTTTTTAATAATGTCATTGGCTAAGAGAATATTACATTCATAAAAAATGACAATGTATAGGATTTCCTGAGGCTGTAAAATTGGCAGCCAGACAAGGCACTCATCAGAGGGCATAAAACAACATGATTTTCATTACAATATTATTTTAGTGGATCTGTCTGTGGTCTTCTTGTAGCAGATACTCTGGCCATAAGTAGAAATCACAATTTGCCCATGCCTCCTCATCTTCTGTAGTTCACATTCCTGTCCTCTGATTGGCCCATCCCCACAAAATCTACTTAATGTGCTAGAAACCTCCTCTCAGTCTTTTCACATTTTGTAGGTACCAGTGAAGCACTAAGTCTATACACTATTCCTCATACTCCTGGGTTTTGTGTCAGGTAGTGGATAAAGATCATTAAGAACGTGCCTTAATCTCCTGAATGCAGTCTCTACTCTTTCCAATTAATGCTCAAAGTGGATTTGCTGCCAAAGTGATTTTCCTACAGCAAAAGTCACCTTGTCTCTCCCCTACTCATTAACTCTAGTAGCTTTCTATTGCCTTTGGAATCAAGGGAAAACTCCCTTTGGGATCAAGGGTAAACTCCTTGATTTGGTATTCAAACTGCTTCGCAATCTCACTTGAACCTACTTTTTCCAGCCTAATTTTACATCTCCCCCTTTTCACATTTTGTGGTCCAATTAAACTGTCCTTCTTGGTGTTCCTCACAGGTCCGTGCCTACGCACTGGCTGTCCCCCTTCCTGGAGTGTTGTACCTCCTCACTTCTATCTGTTAGACTCTTCAGTTTCTTTCCATACTCAGATCAAGCATTACCTTTTGCATGAAATCTTTCCTGATCTGTCCCCCATCTCTTAATCTCATCACAGTGTGGTAAGACTCCCAGTTCTCTAATTGTTACCTTGTATTTACTTTGTGTATGTAAACTTATTTATGTACATGCTGACTCTTGCAGTGGAACATAAGCTCCTTAAAGGGAAGCACTGTCTCTTTTTGGCCTTTGTATTACCAGCACCTAGCACATAGTAGGGTCAGCTAGGTGGCACAGTGGATAAAGCACCAGTCCTGGAGTCAGGAGGGCCTGAGTTCAAATCCAGCCTCAAATACTTGTTAGCTTTGGGACCCTGGGCAAGTCACTTAATCCTGTTTGCCTCAGTTTCCTCATCTGTAAAATAAGCTGGAGAAGGAAATGGCAAATTACTCGAGTATCTTTGCTAAGAAAACCCCACATGAGGTCACCAAGAGTCAGACATGACTGAAATGACTGACAAACAACAACACATATAGGCACTTAATAAATGCTTATTGGTTGAAGAAGAGGCAAGAAGGGAGTGCATACCAGACATGAAGAACCCCCTGTGAAAAAGCAGCCAAGTGAGAGATGGAACAAATAGCATAGTTTTACTGGAACAGGTAGAGGGTGAAGAGGAATAATATGAAATAAGGTTGGCCCTGGGTGGCGGGCTTTAATAACAATAACAGCTAGCATTTATATACCACCTTAAGGTTTGTAATGTGCTCTGCAAATCTTATCTCATTGGATCTTCACAACAACCCTATTGCATATGAGGCATCTGAGGTTGTCAGCACCTAGTACAGGGATTCAGACATGGTAAGCATTTATTTAATAAATGTTTGTTGAATTTGTTGGATTGAAATAATCAGTTATAGAACTTGAGTCCAGTGCTCTTATTCCTTCCACTTGACTATTGCCTCTGCTTAGAATGAAGGGAAAATCATATACGAAAAGAGAGTCTGAGATTTAAGGGAAACAAAGAAGGCACTGATACTCACCATGGAGATTAATTTGGGATGGATTTGAGATCCAAAATCCAAACCTTTCGAGTTTTTCTCAACAAAATAGTTAATCTGATGACTTCTGAATTGAAGTCTGATTAGCATTTCCCTCTCAAAAATGTACATAACCGCAAATGACGATATGATGCTTATTGTAAGTGCAAACAAAATCTTACCCTAGGAAGGAGTGTTTCAGCTGAGCTATAATCGAGTCACAAAAGGCAGGAAATATCTCTGCCAAGAACCTGCTGGTTTTATTCCTAAATTTTGGCATTTAGTCTTTTTGTATGTCTGTCATTTGGTCTTCACATAACGAGGGCCCTAAAGTCTGGGTTTTGAGAGATTTGCCTTAAGGCATTAATGAACTGGTTTTTTTTTTCAGGCTATCATCATTGCACTGTGCAATTAATAGAAGCCAATCAGAATGTCGTTAATGCTAACAGAAGTCCTCTTGTCAGTTGCTATGATACAATGTTCCCTTAAATTCTCACTTTGGGTATAAAAACATTTGTTTTGTAGGTGACACAAGTAAATGGAGGAGGGAGAATCAATCAAGAAAATTTATGAAAACTTACTTTGACATTGGGTCAAATACTGAGGCTACAAAAAAATCCAAAACAGTCCTTGACCTCAGGGAGCTTACATTCTAATAGAGTAGGCAACATGTACATGAATTGATAGGAGTGAGATAAATACAGAGGAATGAAAGTTTAGAGAGGAAGGCACTAATAGCTGAGAGCATCAGGAACGACTTTTCGTGGTAACTGAGTCTTAAAGGAAGGTAAGGACTTGAGAGTCTAAGGTTAAGGATAGCATTCCAGGCATGGGGAATAGGCAGTGAAAAGGCATGGAGCTAAGTATTGAAAAATTGTTTTATTATAGGAACACATTACTGGAGCTCCATTCTTCAGAGGGTTAAACTAATATTATTCTTTCTAGTTTCTCATCTAACATTACAAAATTAGGAGACTGGAACAAGAAATCTGGGGGAGGGGATAAGAAATCCCCACGTTTAGATGAACAGATTTGGGTTGTTATCTTGTTAACAAAAATTGAGAAGAATGGAAGGAAGTAAGCATTTGGAAAGACCTTTACAAATATTTAATCCTTACAATAATGAGGAAGGTGCTGTTATTATTTATATTTTATAGTTGAGAAAATTGAGGTAGAGAGATGATTAAGTGACTTGCTCAGAGTCATATAGCTAGTAAAGTATGTGAGGCCACATTTGAACTCAAGTCTTCATGATTTCTTGGGCTGTATTCACTACACTGCCTTGCTGCCTCTAAGAAAAGAGCTTGGATTTTTAAAACATTACCTACAGATTACAAATGATAGGCAAATTTGGTTTCTAAGAGTTAAGAGCAATTAATTGTAAAAAATCATGAATATTTAATTTTTAAGTCCTGAAATAATTGAATTCTGATTAGTTGAAGTGACTAATCTTAGCCCTGGAGAACAGGTGATGAAATAGAGTTCTCTTCCCTTAATAGAGGAGTTAGGGATGATGAATGTGGAACATCACATTAGCTATTAGTTGGGGTCACTGTTTGGTTTGATTTGTTCAACAATTTTTCCTATGTTAGAGGGAGGATTCAATGACAGTGCAATGTATCAGGAAAGGACTTTAGTGAAACAATAGATATCAGTAAAAAAAAAAAACAATGTTGAGACTAGCTACCATCTGTAGACTGTGATGCTTCTTATTACCTTAAAATGAGATGTAATAAAGAAAACAAGTCATGGTTGTGTTATTATTTTAAAGATTCATTTTTCCGTAAGTATGGTCTACCAATGGACTTCAAAATCTACCCCCACTCCCAGGTGGATGAGATCTTTAAAAATTGCTGTGACCCAAGACAAATTATCACCTGGTAACTAGGTTTCTAATGATGAATCACTCTGCCCTTAACTAAATGGGGCTAATTGATTGATAAAAAGTTGGTTCATTTTGGTGGGTATGTTTGCAAGACCACTTTAACTTATGATTAAATGAGATAATGTATTTAAAACACTTTGCAAACTTTGTAGCACTATATAAATGTAAGCTACATATTTCTAATAGCTGTGTGACTTTATATGCTTAAATATTTGTATTGACCATATGTGTGTGTACATATATATATACATATATATGTATTCTGTGTACATATATAATATATATAATATATGTAGTAAATATGGTAAATGGAAATTTAAAATGAGCAAATAACTATCTGATTATAATGACCTAGGCAAAAGCACCTTTCAAGTTTCAGTGGTGCAGTGGATGGAGCACTGTGCTGGGAACCAGAGAGACTCATTTTCCTGAGTTCAAATCTGGTCTCAGATACTTAATAGCTGTGTGACTCTGAGCAAGTCACTTAACCCTGTTTGCTTCAGTAAAATGAGCTGGAGAAGGAAATGACAAAACACACTAGAATCTTTGCCAAGAAAACCCCAGAATGGAGTCGTGAAGAGTTAGATACTCCTGAATGACAACAAAATCAGATCTGAAATAAATTGCATCAAAAAAGTTGTTTTTTAACTTTAAATAGAATAGCAGTTTGAATAATTACTGATTTTATACAAAAACACACATCTAAATAGCATGCTGTGCTAATCAAATATAGCATAGATTAATGATGTAAAATATTTGATTTTGACATGCCTTCCCCATTTACAAATTTTAATTTTCAAAGGTCTGAAAATGTTATTATGGGGGAAAATATCAGGTACACTGTCCCTTTTTAGCTCTTTTCATATTAATCAATATAGGGATGAAAAGAGTTTTTTTAAAGGATGTTTGTGTAAAGGGAAAGTTTTGTATCAACTGTTAAAAGATTTAAGATACTACTGCTGTTGTAGATGAATATTTTGATACCTGCAAGGAGTAGGAAAAGAACTTTAGTTTAATAAAAACTGCTAATGTATGTATAAAGAAATGTAACTTTCAGGTGCTATTTGAGCAGTTTGGGACAGGAAATGAACTATGGTGTAAATATAAAGACTCAAATAGCCATGTCAATTATGTAGAATGATGCCTGTCTTATATGTGAACTGTTTGATATTTTATAGAGACAGAAACTTTTACTTATTAAAAATTGGAAAAATATGAATGTAAAAATACTTTGGTGGACATCAAAGGAGATGTTGAACCCTGTTTGGGAGACCTTCGTTGTGGTGGGATGTGTAGTGAGAAGGGAGGAGGTATTATGGCGTCTCAGCTCATGTGTATATAACTATTTCATGATGAAGGTAAAACTAAAAAAAGTGAGAAAGTATATTAACTTTTGGAGACTGAAGCATGATTTTAAAAGGACTATCAATTTTACAGGGGAAATTTGGGGAACTGTTATCTTTTAGCTAAAAGATAAATAAATCTTAGAGAGTTAGGTGCAGAGCTCTCATTTAAGTCACTGCAGTTAAAGGAACCTGAAATGAAAACTGGAGAGAAGAATTGAAAACACATCAGGGAGGTTGAGAAATAGTTGATAGAAGACTCCAGCTAAGTGATGTTTGATTGGTTGGGAAGGGGGATTGATTTCACTGGATGAGAGATTCAGAAACAGCTATTTCCCTTCAGTGCCACCTAGACTTGGATAGAAGTGAAGCTTCTTATAAGTACCTATTGCTCTTTGCTGCCATTTTGAGTTTGAAAAGGAAAAATAAGGTGGGGTTGGGGACGTGATTTGCAAGTTGCTTTGTGTCGTAGTATGTTGACTCTCCAGATAACTCCTCTTCATTCCTTAATGAGTTTGGTACATGGCTCACAATACTTCTCTCCTTCCCCACTCCTACCCTTATACTAGAAGACTTCAGCATGGATATTAACTCTCCTTTAAATACCTTAAGCATTCAATTCTTCACTCTACTTACTTCCAATGGCCTGCTCTTCATCCCCACCTCTGGTATGCACAAAGATGGTCACATCCTTGCTCTTGCCGCCACCCACAAATGTACCACCTCCATATTCAAGAATTCCAAAATCCCTTTATCCAATCATAATTTGTTGATTTTCCACATCTCCCTCTGCCTTCCCATACCAAACCCTACTCTTCATCAACATCATGACCTCTAGGACCTTAGCCCTTCAATTCTCTCCTGGTCCACCTCCCCTGCATTGGCCATACTCTCCTTTTTTCTCCATCTTGACCTCTTGGTGAACCAATTCAACTCTACACTGTCCTCTTCTCTTGTGCCCCTATCCATTTATTTTGCCAATTCTTGTCTGCCAAGCCTCAGTCTTTGATCACTTCCACCATCTGCTGCCTTTGCTCCTACATATGTATTGCTGAATTCATTTGGAGAAAATTGCATCACCTTTCTAACTAGATTGACTAGAGCTATAAAGGGACAGTGTACCTAACATTTTTCCTAACAAACTGTATTGAATGAATTCTCAATGCGGCTAGGCAGTCCTACTATACCTCTATTATTGATTCACTCTTTCATTCTCCACAGAAGCTCTTTCGTCCTTCCTCAAACCTTCTGTGGCTTCCATTGCCCCACTCTGTCAGCTGAGAACCTTGCCTCATATTTGAAAAAAATATCAAGGCCATTGACCATGAACTCTCTCTTCTCCCTTCCTCATCTCTTATCATTCATATGCTTTCTGCCATCATCTTCTCCTTCACCCCTGTCTCACATAATAAGGTGGCCTTTCTCCTTACCAAGGTCACTCCTCTACCTGCTCAAGCAATCCCATTCTATCTCCAGTAGATTACATCTTCTGTAATCCCCACTTTATCACTTATTTTCAATCTCTCCCAGTCTACTGGCTCATTCCCTACTCCCTCCACACATGCCCATGTCTCTCCCATTCTCAAACAACCCTCACTTGATCCTTCCATCCCTGCAAGCTATCATCCTATATCTCTTCTGACCTTTGTGACTAAACTCCTTGAAAAGACAATCTGTAATAGGTGCCTCCACTTTCTCTTCTCTCCTCTTCTTAACTCCTTACAGTCCAGCTTCTGATTTCATCATTGCCCTAAAACTGCTCTCACCAAAGTTGCCAATGATCTCCTAACTGCCAAGTCCAATGGCTTTTGCAAAATCAGCGTTCTTCTTGATTTCTCTGCAGTTTTTAATACTGTTGATCACCTTCACCTTGATACTCTCTTTTCTGTAGGTTTTTTCAACACCACTCTCCCTTGCCTTTCCAAGGCATTTTCTCTGGCTGTTCCCCATTCCTGAAATGGTCTCCCTTCTCTTCTCTACCTACCCTTTTTCTGGCTTCCTTTCAGTACCAACTAAATCACATCTACAGGAAGCCTTTCTCAACCTCTCTTAATTCCAGTGCCTTCCCTCTATTAACTATTTCTATTTATCCTGTGTATACCATGTTTGTACATATTCGTTTGCTTGCTCTCTCCCCCATTAGATTTTAAGTCCCTTAAGGAGAGGAATTTTCATTTCTTTTTGCATTCCCAGTGCTTAGTGCAGTGCTTGGCACATAGTAATTGCTTAATAAATGTTTATTAACTGATAATTGGCTAACTTAAGAGTCAATCTAAGCTATGTTGCTGTGAACTCTGTTCTAGTTGGATAATGAAGCATTTTGGTGAGTGAATAACTCACCGGGTCTGTATGGCCCCAAAATAGCCAATCCAATGAGATTTGCTGCTTTCTGTCTTGAAGAGAAATATTATTCACATTAAGAGGCAATGTTTTATAAATGCAAGTTGGAAATGCTTGTAAATGCTATATTGGAATATAGAAGAATGATGAAGATGAAGAGTAGTGAGAGTCAATAGACAAGCAATAAAGAGAGAAGCAGTTTCTTGTAATATTAATGTTCCTGAGTGGACCGATGACATCAGAACTTCCCTAAGCATAAGGATATTCTTCATTCATGTACTTCCTTGCCAGTTTCCTCAAGTATGTGCCCACACTTCACCACAGATACTGAGTGGGACCCATGTTTATATGTGGATTCTGAAATTTTATTATTTATATATTTGTTTCAAAATATAAATATCTATGATATTATTTTTCCTTATTCTTATGTAAATGACAACATTTAAGATATAAAAGTATCATTTTTATAACTGGCTGGTTGTATAAAATGCATTGCCTTGTAAGTGGATGGTTGTATAAATGGGAAACCCACTGCTTGGACTCAAGAGCTAGAATGGTAAGTGGAGTGAGGGGTGGAGGGGAGGGAATGTTTTCCCTCCCAACAGAGTTACCTCAAGGAACCAGAGAAAATTTGAATTATAACCATATGGTAAAAGGCCCTCTTTAGGAATCTGGATTTGCCAGAGGGAAGGTAGGTTGAAATAATAGAACCAACCCAGAGCATAGTGGGTGTAAACATGCCTAGGTGTTAGATGTGAGTCCTCTGTATAGTGAAGAGTGATTATTTCATATCACCCACCTATTAATGTCCAGATTTGCATTACATTGTGGGAATGCTAACCCCCACACACGTTAGAAAAATAAAATGTTATTTGAGGTACTAGGGGGTAAGGTAACTGCCAAACCAAGGAAACCAAGGAGGTTTTGTAGAGGATAGAGAGATTGAGTTGGGCTTTGAAGGATGGGTAGGGAGCCAATAGGTAAAGAAAGGAGGAAGGACATTCCAGGCAGGGAGTAGCATAAGCAAAAGCACAGATGCATGAGAGCAGAGAGCACGTATAGGGTGATACAGTAGATAAAGCATTGGACTTGGAATCAGAAAGACCTGAATTCAAATCCTGCCTCAGATACTTACTAGCTATGTGATTCTGGACAAGACACCATCTTTAAACCACTGTTTACTCATCTGTAAAGTGGGAATAGTCGCACCTATCCCATGGGGTTGTTAAAAGGATCAAATAACATGTAAAGCACTTTGCTGTCTTTAAAGTACTACGTAAACGTAGTTACTATTTCTATTTGGCTGAAGAATAACAGCATACTTGGGAGTGAATTGAGATAAGATTGGGAGAGTAGGGTGTCACCAGACAGCATAGGAAGGAGAATGCTAGGCAGAAAGATTCTGAACTTCATTTTGTAAGTAATATAACAATCTGAGACTTATTTTAAGGGCATGTGAGGATTGTTTAAATTAAAATTAACTCAACCATGTTGGGGAAATTGGAATTAATGCCAAGGACCAAGGTCTTGGGTG
The DNA here is from genome assembly GCF_011100635.1 of Trichosurus vulpecula. Classification (NCBI taxonomy): domain Eukaryota; kingdom Metazoa; phylum Chordata; class Mammalia; order Diprotodontia; family Phalangeridae; genus Trichosurus; species Trichosurus vulpecula. The sequence goes on along the minus strand of NC_050576.1, from coordinate 339,783,757 downwards.
ATGATCATGGCTAGACTAGTGTTTCTTTTTCATTTTAAGTCTCAAAAAGTTTTATGAGTTTGGCTCAGCTCTGGCTTCCCTTCTTCTTGCTCTTTTTATTTCTTCATCATAGCTTCAACCTTAGGAATAGACTTTTCCTTTGCCTTCTTTTATAAGCATGCTGCAATGGTCATGCCTTTGGTAGTGTGCTATGATTTTCACGTACCCAGCTTCTCTGCACCTGAAAAAGCATTGTTTTCTCAGGAGCAAGACAGTCTCAAAGAGGGAAATGGCTGATGCGCAAGCCTGATCTTGTAATAGGCAAAATTCTACAGAACAAGGAGATTAAGTCTCAGTATTTGAGACATGAGTTTATAAAAATGAGTCACTGTGGATTCTTAATGAGTCATTCATCACAGAGAAACCGGCAAGATGGAAAGGAAAGAGATGTATGTAGTCCACTTGGATTTCAAAAACTATTTGGCACAGTTCTACTGAACAAGATAATTGGCAGTTTGAAATACAAATAATTCACCAACTTTCGCTGAACAGGGAGTCAAAATGATGGAAAGAAGATTCCAAAAAGCTAAAGATGGAAGGTCAAGAAGTATAATAGAGGGGAAAAAAGCAATTGATTCATGAAAAGTAGAAGAACTGATTGTCATGACACAAACTGGTCCATCTCCTTTTAATTATGCAAACTACAGAAAGGACCTGAAAATATTTACCAAATTATTTTGGTAGGACATTTTTTAGAAAGATATCTTATTTTTCATTCATAATTATATGTAAAAACAATTTTTAACATCTATTTTTGAAAATTTTGAGTTTCAAATTCTCTCCCTCCCCACCCTCTTCCTCGAGATGGTAAGCAAGTTGATATAGATCATGCATGTATAACCATACAAAACATATTCCCACATTAGTCATGTTGTGAAAGAAAACACAGACTAAGAAAAAGATACAAAACAAAAGTGAAAATTAGTATGCTTCAATCTGCACTCGGTGTTTATCACTTCTTTCTCTGAAGGTGAATAGCATTTTTCATCACGGGTCCTTTGGAATTGTCTTGAATCATTGTCTTAATCAGAGTAACTAACTTCTTCACAGTTGAACGTCTTTACAATATTGCGGTTACTCCGTACAGTGTCCTTCTGGTTCTGCACACTTCACTTTGAATGAGTTTGTATAAGTCTTCCCAGGTTTTCCTGAAAACATCCTGCTCATTATTTCTTATAGCATAGTACTATTCTGTCACAATCACATACCACAACATGTTTAGCCATTCCTCAATTGATGGGCTTTCCCTTAATTTCCAATTCTTTGCCACTATAAAAAGAGCTGCTATAAATACTTTTGTACAAATAAGTCCTTTTCCATTTTTTAAAAATCTCTTTGGGATACAGACCTGGTAATGGTATTGCTGGCTTAAAAGGTATGAACAGTTTTATAACCCTTTGAGTTTAATTCCAAATTGCTCTCCAGAATAGTTGGATCAGTTCACAACTCCACCAACAATACATTAATATCCTGATTTTCCCACATCCCTGCCAACATTTATCATTTTCCTTTTCTGTCATATTTTTCAATCTGTGAGGTGGTACCTCAGAGTTGTTTTAACTTGCATGTCTCTAATCAATAGTGAATTTGAGCATTTTTTATATGACTATAGATAGCTTTGATTTCTTCATCTGAAAACTTCATATCTTTTGACCATTTGTCAGTTGGGGAATGACTCATATTCTTGTAAATTTGACTCAATTTCTATATATTTGAGAGATGCGGCCTTTATCAGATACTTGCTATAAAAAAATTCCTACCTTTCTGTTTTACTTCTAATCCTCCTTGCATTGGTTTTGTTTATGCAAAAATAATTTAATTTAACATAATCAAAATTGTTCATTTCATGTCTCATAACACTCTCTATACCTTAGTTTGTCCTAAACTCTTCCCTTATCCATAGAGCTGACAGGTAATGGTAGACTATTTTGAAGAAAAAACCAATATTATGTACTCTGCATCATGAGTAGCAGACTTAGAACCAAACTGAGTCTTGGTTCTGCCATTTACTAGTTGCATCTTGTTGGGCAAGTCTCACAACTTGCATGAGTTTCAGTTTCCTCCTCTATCAAAATGATGTGACAATCCTTGTATTACTCACAACACAGGATTATTGAGCAAAGAGTGCATATACTTATATATACTCATCTTTATAGATGAGTTAATTCAATCAGTCAATAAACATTTATTAAGCACCTACTGTGTGCCAGTCACTGTGCTAAACACTGAACATATTTAGAAAAAGCAAAAGACAATCCTTGCTTTAAAAGAGCTCACAATTGATGGGGAAGACAACAGGCAAACAAGCATGAAAAACTAAGCTAAATACAGAAAAATGGGAAATAATTAAGAGAGGGAAGGCATTAGAATTAGGTGGGATTTGGAAAGGCTTCCTGTAGAAGGTGAGATTTTAGCTGGAAATAGAAAGAAACCAGGAAAGCCAGGAGACAGGGATGAAGAGGGAGATCATTCCATTGATGAGGGACAAAGAAAATGCCCAGAGCTAAGAGATGGAATGTCTTGTTCAGGGTTGGGGAACTAGTAGCCTTGAGGCCACATGTGGCCTTCTAGGACCTTGAGTGTGGCCTTTTGTTTGAGTTTTACAGAACAAATACTTTTATTAAGGGAATCTGTTCTGTAAAGTTTGGATTCAGTCAAAAGGTCACACTTGAGGACTTAGAGGGCCACATGTGGCCTTGAGGCCACAGATTTCCCACCCCTGGCCTTGTTATATAGAACAGCAAGGAGGCAAGTATCATTGGATTTAAGAGTGAGTGGAAGACAGTAAGGTATAAGAAGACTGGAAAAGTTTGTGTGCAGTGGGGGGTGGAGGAGATTGGTTATGAAGAGCTTTGAATACCAAACAGGATTTTGTATTTGATACAGGAAGTGATAGAGAGCCATTGGAATTTATTGATTTGGGGTGAGGGGTGACATGGTGTGATCTGTGCTTTGGGAAATTGACTTTGGCAGCTGAATGGAAAATGGACTGGAGTGGGGAGAGATCTGTGACAGGCCAACCAAATTGCTGTTATTTCTTTCACTAAACTCGCACTGTATTCACTTATCTTCCATCAGGCTCATACTTTACTCTATTGAAATGCTTCATTGTTTAATGAAGATCATTTCTGATTCTCAGAGGTTATGCCGGCACATTTCAATGTCCAGTAGGTCCCATCAAGTTGGAAAAGCTTCATATCTGGACATGGTGATGGATTAAATGTCTCACATCCAGGTGCATGCCTGGTTCTTCACGATCCCATTTGGAGTTTTATTGGTAAAGATACTGGAGAAATTTGCCATTTCCTTCACCAGCTCATTTTACAGACGAGGAACTGAGGCAAACAGAATTAAGTGACTTACCAGGGTCATCCAACTAGTAAGCATCTGAAGTCAAATTTGAACTCAGGGAGATGACTCCAGGCCTGGCACTCTATCCACTGCACCACCCAGTTGCCTTAAGCACCACCTAGCTGCCCATTACTCAAAGACTAGCCACTAGATGATGATTTTTTTTTGCCTAACATTTATAAAGCCTAAAGTAGGGAGTGCTTCAGGATTTTAATATTACAGAACATTTGCAGAGCTGAAAATAAGAATATAGATAACAATCAGAACACTCACAAAATGCAAACATACCACACCTTATTTTATGATGTACTTTACAGTCCTTCAGCAGTATTGGTCTTTCTGTAACAAAAGGGCACTCTCACTTGCAAAAATGTGTCCTGACGTTACACCACCCACAGAGGTGAAGAGTTCACTCTTTGAGACCAATGCAGCACATGGCTTTCTTGGACCAGCTGCAAGTTTGTTGTTGTTGTTGTTGCTGCTGCTGCTGCTGCTGCACAGCTGTCGAGTTCCACAGAAAATACGTGGACTACGCATTCTACAAATTCCACTTCCTTCAAGAAGACTTCATTGCTGCCTCTCCTCTTCCCTCAAATTAGCACTGTGCTGTACCTCTCTTGTGTACTTAGCATGAATTATTTTGTAGTATAGATATCTGTGTATGTTGTCACATTCTTCTACTAGATTATATGCTACCAAACCTCACAGGGCCATTGTGAAGAAAGCACTTTGCTTAAAGCATGAGTTCTTAACCTGTGTGTCATGGAACTCACTTTCCTTGGTAGTCTAATGAAGCCGATAGACCTCTTATCAGAATGTTTTAAAATGCTTAAAATAATATGCATTGAATTACAAAAGAAATCAATTATATTGAAATACAGTTGTAAAGATATTGGTATTTTTTTAAAGTTCATGGACCTGAGGTTAAGAACCCCTGCCTTAAAGGATTCTATAAATGTAAGCTCTAGTGATGATGGTAATGAAGGGAAAGAAGAGAATCAAAATAGAAGAGACTAAACCTTATCTGAACATTGCCTCTCTCTCAATCCCTAGCACAATTCTCTGCACACAGTAGGTACTCAGAAAATGTTTGGAGAGTTTAATTGAATTGTTGAATTATTAAATGCCATGGAATAGCCATAGGCTATATCTTAAATAATTAGACTAAATGACCTAATAAACAGAGAATAATCATTATATATGAAGTGCTTCTTCTAGACAGCTTACTGGGCTTGGATCAGCTTCAGGAAGGCCCACTAAGTGGGTACTAAGTGGGTAATGGGAGACAAAAGGAACATGGCATAAGGCTATAATGGAATAAAAGGAATAATCAAAGGTACAGCTGAATGGAAGAAAAGTTGGCAAGATTTTATAAGCTTAAAAGAATTTAGTCAAATTTCATAAGGAAAGAAAGAGGAAACTGATGAAGACACTGGCAAACTCTAAATCTGATAACTGGTAGATTATATTGGACAAAAAAATGAGAGCAGAATACAGTAATAAATGGGCACTGTACCAGTTACTAAATAGAGCATGGACAAGTGGCTGGGGAGCCCTGGATAAAACTCAAATGAGACATCAAAGACCTAGCAACAACGGTTCATAAATGCTGTGTTGGAAATCAAGCAAATCAGCAACACCGTCCCCCCCCCAAACTGAGAATAACAGCAACTTTATAGATTTGAAAGTCCTCAACCATAGAAACTCTAGAGTTTTCAAGAGAATGCATACAAAGATTCACATATTGATAAATGGTCAAAGAATATGAATGGGCAGTTCTCAGGAAAAGGAATCAAAGCTATCAGTAATCACATGAAAAATTGCTCTGAATCACTACTGATTAGAGATATGCAAATTAAAACAACTCTGAGATACCACCTCATATCTGTCATGACAGAAAAGGAAAATGACAAATACTGGAGGGGACATGGAAAGATGGGTACACTAATGCACTGCTGGTGGAGTTATGAACTAATCCAAGCACTCTGCAGAACAATTTAGAACTAAGCCCAAAGGGCTTTAAAACTGTGCATAACCTATAACCCAGCACTATTAGGTCTGTATCCCAAAGAAATGAAAGAAAAAGGAAAATGACCTATTGGTACAAAAATATTTATAGTAACTCTTTTCGTGGTAGCAAAGAATTGGAAATTGAGAGGATCCCCATCAATTGGGAAATGGCTGAATTAAGTTGTGGCATATGATTGTGATAGAATACTACTGTGCTATAAAAAATGATGAGCAGGATGGTTTCAGAAAAACCTCAGAAGACTCGTATGCATTGATACAAAGTGGTGAGCAAAACTAGGATAACATTGTACATAGTAACTTCAATATTGTAACAATGATCAACTGTGAAAGATTTATCTAATCTGATCAAGACAGTGATCCAAGACAATTCCAAAGGACCCATAATGAAAAATGTTATCTACTTCCAGAGAGAGAGCTGATGAACTCTGAATACAAATTGAAGCATACTTTTTTTAACTTTCTATATTTTTCTCGTTGTTATATGTATGTGCTTTCTTTTTCAACATGGTTATTATGGAAACATGTTTTGCATGACTTCACATGTAATTAATGTCATATTGCTTACTTTCTCAAGGGGTGGGGAGAGGCAGAATGGTAGGAGAGAATTTGGAACTCAAAATTTCAAAAAGTGAATATTTTTAAAAATTTACATGTAACTAGGAAATATTTAATGCAATAAATAAAAAATATTTTAAATGCTTACAAGGAAAGCCTCTTAAACACGCACAAGAAGAAAACTCATTCTTTTTTAATAAAAGAGAATTTCATTTGCCTTTGCTTTCTCATTGTTTAAATCCTGTGACTGAGTAAATGAGCCTGCTCCTCCAGCTCAGTTTTGTCATATCTCAGGCCTCTGACACATTTATGCTGCTGGAAACCACAGCAGTGGTGGCAGCAGCACCATGGTGACAGGGGCAACCAGGGACACATTCAGAAATGCAGGTTTCAGGGGCTGATGTTGAAATGTATCTATTACTTGTCCAGATCTGCCCACATTAGCAGATGCCACTCACCAAGCTAAGTGTAGGTATGGGGTGGGGAGATGTTGAGAAGTGAGAGAAGGAGACCTAGTGCCAAGCTTGGCAACCCACAAAGGTCAGTCACACAGCCACAAGTCTGGCCACCTTCTAAGTATAACATGGTTGCCCTGGCCTCACTCTCTCAGGGCCAGGCCTGTTATACTTCTCTCCCCAACACACACACACACACACACACACACACACACACACACACAAACTTTGAAAAGATGGAGAAGTCTCTTTCCTCTGCCATCAATTCAAGTCTCTACTGACAGTGACTCTCCCATTTTTAGGGGCCCAATGACTAACAGTGAAGTTTTATTTAATCATTTAACATAAGATTACCTTTTACAAAGGAATATTTGCTTCAAAGATGTAGCAGCAGCAAATATACAAACATTTTCCCCAGCACCTCATGGGCATAATTCCCCCCTACACATCTCCCTTTGTATACCTCAAAACCTATGGAGGGCAATGGGCTCCCAAGTGTAAGAAAACATTATTACTTGATATTACAGGCATGTTTACAGGTCTACTTGTAGGGTACATGGGATCCTATGAAAATATTTCTTTCAGGACTCCTGTGTGTGTGAATAATTTGATTAAAAATATTTTATAAAATTCCTGGGCTTATGTGAGGTATAAACATTTGTTGATGAAGACATAGAATCATTAGCTTATAACATTCACCTTTTCATTAGAAGTATGGCTATTTAAAACACTGAACAACAGTATAGAGCTGAAATGACTGTCTAAATTACTAGTCTAGACCCTCATCCCCACTTGCTAAGATTATTGCATCCACCTCTTCCCTTTTCCAATTCATCCTTCATAGATATGCTAAATTAATACTCAAAGTACCAGCCTGACCACATCATTCCTTTCCTCATGAAGCTTTTGTGGCTCTCCACTGCCTTCAGGATCAAATACAAAGTCCTCTTTTTGGCATACAAAGCCCTTCACAATTTGGTTTCAGCCTGTCTTTCCAGCCTAATTATACAGTCCTTTTCTTCATGCAGTAAATGGCTCCAGCCACATTTCTGTTCCCCTTACACACCATCCTTTCTTCTTTCTCTGTGCTTTGCACAGGCAGTCCCCTGATGCTTGGCATTCTCTCCCTGCTATACCTCCACCTCTTGAAACCCTTCATATACTTTAACCCTTATCTCAAATGCCACCTCCTTCAAGAAGTTGTCCTGATTCTCCAAGTTGTTAGCCCCCCCTCCTAATCTCTGGATATTTATTCTTTATATAATCTGTATTTGCTCATCTGTTAACATGCTTCCTCTCCTTAATAAAGTATAAGCTACTTGAGGACAGGCACTGCCTGACTTTTGTATTAGGATCTCTGAGACATAATTCGATACTTGACACCTAGCAGGCTCTTGGACGCATGCTTATTGATGGCATTGACACTGTAGCTCCCTGCCTGCCCTCATAGAGCTCATAAGTTATGACATATCAACAAATAACTGTAATATCAGCTAGGTTGTGATGAGCACAAGATTGAGATAGAAAGAGCTCAAGAAGAAATGTAGGTTGGGGAGAACTTAGAGCAAGAAAGATCAGAAAGAGGTGGCACCTCAGCTAAACCTTCAGGGAGAAGAAAGCATTTGACAGGCTTGAGATGAAGAGAGAGAGTGTGTTCCAGGCTTAGGGGACACTGCACAAATACGCAAGGACAAGAGCTACTGGAGTTTGGAAGAATAGCTCCTAGTCCTGTCTGGCTGGAATATATAGCATAAAACTAGTTATGCAAGGAAAATGTAATAATAGCAATATAGAATTTCAAATAAAATCTGAAATGAAACAACTCCACAAAAAACCCATAAAAAGCAGTAAAAAAAAATTATAAGTGGCAATGTAGAATAGTAAATGGGGCAGCTAGGTGGCACAGTGGATAGAGAGATGAGTCTGGAGTGAAGAAAACTTATCTTCTTGAGTTCAAATCTAGGCTCAGACATTTCCTAGCCTTGTGATCCTGGGCAAGTCATGTAACACTGTTTGCCTCAGTTTCCTTATACGTAAAATGGGCTGGAAATGGAGATGGCAAACCACTCCACTATCTTTGCCAAGGGGTTGAATTAATATCACCAGGACAAACTGAAACCACTCTCCTGAAGAAGCTGGGAATAGAGACCTGCCAAGAAAACCCCAAATGGGGTCACGGAGAATCAGACATGACTGAAAATGACTGAACAACAAGAAAAATACAGCTTTGGAGCCAGAAAGACCTGGATTTCAAATCCTACCTCTGACACAGGATTTGTCTGCGTGACCTTGGGCAAGTCAAAATCTCTCAACACTTTAAGTAACTAAGTCTATATGTTGCAGAGAAGATGCAGGCCTGTATGGATAGAGAGAACTTTCCTACCTCCAAGTTTTTCTCCATATACTTCCCCTCCCAGTTTGATTTTTTTTTCTTTTTTGTAGTTAAAGGGCTCATCCCTTGACTCACTTCTTAAAGAGGCCTATTCACTGAATGGGCATTACCTCAAAGTGAGAACCTGAAAAGGCCTTACTCTAAAATAGCCAAGGTCTCTCATTACATCCTGCGTCATCTCCAGCCATCCTGATGAATGTCTGGCCACTGGACCCAAATGGCTCTGGAGGAGAAAGTAAGGCTGGTGACCTTGCACAGCCCTCCTTCACTGAAATCAAAGTCAATTGCAAATTATGTCATCATTTCCCTGATGTCATGGTCCTCTTTGAAAATGAAAGACAAGCTCAACAACCTAAGAGTTCTCTATACCAGTGAACTCACAGGTTCAGTCCCTAGCCTATTATTAGAGGCAGTTGGTGATATAATGGATAGAATGCTGGGTCTGGAGTCAGGAGGACCTGAGTTCAAATCCGACCTCAGACACTTAACACACTTACTAGCTGTATGACCTTGGGCAAGTCACTTAACCCCAACTGCCCTGCTTTCCTCCCTCCAAAAAAAACCCCAAACAAACAAAAAAATCCAAACTGATTATTTTTGAGAGTCCTAAGACAGTGATTGAGTTGTCTATTCAAGATGGCTCAATGAAGAGAGAACTGTAGTTCTGTGACCCTGGTCAAATCACTTAACATTGTTTGCCTCAGTTTCCTCATCTATAGAATGAACTGGAGAAGGAAATGGCAAACCCCTCCAGTATCTTTGCCAAGAAAACTCAAAAAAGGGCCACAAAGAGTTGGACAGGACTGACATGAATGACCAACAAGGAGACCTAAATTCAAATCCTGCTTAGATGCCTACTGGCTGTATGATCCTGGGCAAGTGACTTAACCTCTCTTAGTCTCAGTTTTCTTATCTGTAAAATGGGGATAATAATAGCACCTCCCTCCCAGGGTTGATGAAATAACTTTAAAAGTGCTTTGCAAACCTTAAAGTGCTGTGTAAATGACAGCTGTTATTGTTATTCTGTCTTCAAAATAACTTATCACAGGTGTTCGGGAGTGGGAGGAAAAGAAGAGTGGGAGAGTGATATTGATGAACCCCTCCTGCACTTAGCTCTTTCATCATTGCTGTTGGAAAGAAGATCCAAAGAAGACTGAAAGAAGATTGGCCTTCGGCCAAGTAGGCTTTCTCCACCAAGCAGAGGACTTTGAGAATCTTCTCAAGGGGCCAGTTTAGGCAAGGCAGCTCCCCCGACTACATGCATGACTCAGGGGATGGCTGGAAAAATCCTGCAGCTTTCCAAAGCATGATCATAACCCTGGGCTCTGCCTCTAATCTATCCTGGAGCTGGGTGAGCTAGTTGGGTCCAATCCAGCCCAGCCAGAGTTCCCCAGAAGCACAAGGCTTTCCTCTGCCCCACTCCCATCTCTGCATCTAGCTGCAGCTCCCACTATGGAGCTGGAGCCTGAGAAAGGGGATAAATTAAAATCACCAGGACAAACCCCAACTATTCTCCTGGAGAAGCTATGAGTAGATGCCCTGCATGCCTCCCACCCCCACCCCCTTCCCCAACCACAGCTTAGCTTGCTAAACACAAACCTGGCAACCGTTCATCTCAGCTCAAAATCAGAAACATCTTTCACTCTCATATTCTGCCACTGTATGTCTTCACATCACATTATCCAGGTCAATTGGCTAGCTTAATTCAGACATTCCAATATCCTGTATGATATATTTCAAAAAATGAAAAGGCAGCATTTACTTAGTTGTGCAGGTCATTCATAATTATTTTGTTTTATTCTGCAATTTTTCATCTTTATCTTCATAATTTTCTTACCTCTCAAAGTGCCCAGAGAGGAAGGGACCTTTGACCAGGGGCCCCAGGGTAAGGGACCTGCTTGCTTGCTTTTCTGCCTGCTCACTTTTCTTGGGCCTGAAAGCAAAAGTAAGGAAATCCATTCTCTGAGTAAACTTTTTAGCACCTGAGGCAAACCATCCCCTGAAATAGGTTGTGGCTACTGACTTGTTTGGCAGGGTTCAGCTATCATTAATATTGTGCTTTAAGTTTGATATTCCCATGGATATCTTGTCTCATGGATGTGTTCACTCCCTCTAATTGTGTAGTTTGCAACCCAGCCACATGTTCTCATTCTTTAAGTTTCTTGGACAGCAGAATGTCACAGTAGAAAGAATATTCATCTTTATGCAGACTTTCAACTCAATTTCTCTTGCTCTGCCCTCAGTAACATTTAAGGATAATTACGTATTATCCTTTCTGTAATGTTTCTTCTGATACGTTAAGCTCCCTTGTTCCATTTTTCCTGTCTTTCACCAAATGAGCCTGAATTTATACTGTAATCTTCTTGAGTGCAAAGAAAATCTATTACTATAAGCTCTCTGTAAGCAATCTAAAAAGAGTGCCATTAATAAAAACAGTCTCATGACATCATCATTCTACATGTGTAATTAACTACAGGGTCACTACTGGAAAACTCTAAGTGTATGTATAATGAAGAAAGAAGCTCTAGCCAGGAAATAATATGTTTCAGGATAAACAAACTCTTTCCTCTTAAATTCCAATAGCAGCTACTAATAATTACACACTTTGAGTACGAAAGTTATCATTAAATAACTTCATGTTGCTTAGTAAATAAACAATCTTAAGGCATTTAAAATCAATTAACTCTATAAATGGAACTACGCCTTTTAAGGGAGACAAAAGCTTTTTCGTCTCTCACTACCAAGAATCCTCACATTTTCTTAAGCTTTATTTCTTTGCAGAAGAATCATTTAGCAATTAGGCCTATTTAGGCCCCAGGTCCCAGTCCCATTGTTTATGCTCTGGAGTTCATTAGTAGTAAAAGTTGTCCCCCAAAAAACACAAGTTTGTGGAATAAACATTTACTTAAATACTCAGACAGAGTTATGATGATATCTCTGCAAGTACTCTTTCCTAAGGGGAAATGGAAACTGAGATATGACGTTTTGTCCTGCATACTTCTTGTCTATCCAAAAATTCATCATAAAAGATCCACCTAAAAAAAGATAGATGCCTATTCCTCGTTATTTTAATATCTTAGGAGTGACAGTGTATAATAACACTTGACTAACCAGCCATTGTCCTTTTCCAGTCATACATATCCTTGATGCTCTCTCTTTCTATTTTTGTGCATGTTGTTGGTAAGATATTACAGTCTGCTTCCATGTACCTTTTCATTGACTTCAAGATCATCTATAATTTTGATCCTTCTGGGACTATGGTGATCAGTGATTTGTAAGCATATAGCATGACAGGGAAGACAGTGGGCCTAAAAGAATGGGCTTTTATAGCAAAATAGATTAATAATTACAGACCTTGCGTTTTTTCCCAAATGCAGTATGCAACAATTTCCTCCTAGAACTCAACTCTGGATGCAGAACGCTGGCCATCTGAAGTACCTGACCAAGAGACAGATAGATGATAGATAGATAGATATATGGATGGATAGATACATAGATGGATAGATAATGGATATATGTGCCATCTATCCAGCTGAAATAATAATGAAAGTGATAATTTTTGTCCACTTTGTATTTCTGATTATGAATAAACTGAATATTATAAACAATCAGCGATTTCATTGAAGTAACTTGGTAGTATTCCAGGGCTTGATGCAATTAGAATAATGTCATCTATAAATAAAATATTTTGACAAACCTTATCACTGATCAGTAATACCTTTTCTGTATGGATTTGGTATAGGATAGCTTTCTCTCCTTAAGTCCGGTAACATATTACCACCTACTTGCTGGATTTAACCCCTTGTATATGGCAGTCACAGTAGGCATCTCAAATGCAAAACGTCCAAAACTAAATTTATTACGTGTTCCCCCTAATCTGGCAGCAGTAGGAACGACATGTTCTAATAATCTGGATGGGAACAGTGATAGTAGGCCACACTGAGCTGCTGGAAATTCAGCACAAATGTCCTTAGCATCTTCAAAAGGCAATGAAACCATCCCTGAGAATTGATTGTCCAGGACCCTTAGGCTTAAATTACTGACATAAATTTCCATTTACCTAAGGTATAAGTTCATACAAAAGTAATTCAAGCTCCTCAAGCTTGATGGACTTCCCAATGATGTGAAAGTCAAAACAATTTTATGACTGGGTGCATCCCTATAGGGAATTGGGGTAGAAGGGAGGGGACAGTGTATACTCTCCAGCTGAAGCAGAACTATATCCTTGCTGAGTATTCTTCCCTGATATTATTAAGTAAGCTTCTTTTATTAAATATTATATTGTCTACACATTTCTCATTTCATCCCAATCTTAGGTCTGAATTAACACCACTCTTCCAATTTTCCCTTTTTCTGTTGAGAGCAATGCCACTCTTCTAGTCATCCTAGTTTGCAATATTGGACTCATCTTGAGTATTTTGTCTCCCTCAGCTCTATATCCAATCAGTTACCAAAGATTATTAATCCTACCACTGCAACCTTTCATTCATCCATTTTCTCTTTGCCACTCAAAGACTTTCTAAGCTAGTTCAGGTCTTCATCTTCTCCCACCCAGACTGTTGCAACAGCGTTCTAATTGTTCTCCCAACCTCCAGTATGTCCATCTCCAATCATCTTCCACATGGCTGCCAAATTGAAATCATTAAAACATAAAAATGATTGTGCCAACCTCTAATCCCACCCTCAAAAACCTTCAGAGTCTCCCTATTTCCTCTAAGAATAAAATGCAAACCCCTTTTCTTGGCATTTATAGCCATCTACAATCTGGATCCCTCTTATCTTTCCAGGCTTATTTCATATCATGCCCCTTCATATACTCTCCAATTTATTCAAAGTGACATGCTAATTGTTCTCTTTTCATCTCACATAATTGCACCTTAGTATAAATGTTTTGACATGTTTAGAATGAATCCCTTCCTCACTTTCACCTCATACTATCCCAAGTTTCTTTTAAAGCATAGTGTAGGTGCCACTTCATTTACCTGGGATGCCTTTTCTGATCCTCCTCCCAGTTGTTAAAATTTTCTCCTTGTATAAATTACTTGCATTTTTTGTATATACTTTGTATTCACTTAATTGTGTGACACTGTATTCCTCAGTAGAACATATGTTTCATGAAAGCATAGACCATTTCATCTTTTGTATCCCCTAGCATATAATGTCTTGCACAGAGTAGGCACATATTGTTTGTTAACATGAATGACACCTGGCAAAATCTTAAGTGTGTACATCTCCTTGTTTTAAATTTCCCTTGATATTAAACTTCAGAGAATTGACGTATTTGTATTTGGGGCTTCCATAGAAACAAAAATATAACTAGGAATTTTCATGCCCAAGGCAAATAGAATAAAAGATGCCATCACTTTGAAGGTGGACACTACTAGGTGGTATGGGAAAGGAAACAGTGTGGGGTAGGAGGTCACCCCAGTACACCACCTGGTAGCTTTATACTTAAATTACTTCTTGCCTAATTCTATTGTTTCCGGGTTGCTGTGAGTTCTATAACATCCCATAAAATGGGGATCTTGAGGCAAAGACCCAATCAACTTGCCCTAGACGCAACTCTGCATAGACTCTTGTATTATATTAACATGCTCAATAGAAACTTTCTTTTAAGAAATTTATAATTTCCTAATAAAAGATATAATTTTTCTATTAATACATATCTTTTAAAAGCACCATATACTAGACACAGCAGGGATTTTACATTCTCCAACTTCTCAGTGACCATAATGATGTGGTATGCTATAGAAAATGATCTGTGAAAGCTTGTTGGCTTCATTTTCCTGTTTTCTGAGAAGGGGTCTATAATCTTCACCAGACTGCCAAAGGAATCAACGACACACAAAAAAGGTTAAGAATATCTTCCCTAAATGTACAGCAAAGTTCAGAGCATCCAAATTGCTATTTCAAAGGGATACATTCTTTGCAGAACTCACTAGTGGTGGTTGTGTTTGTCACTTTCATAGAGAACAGAGTGAGGTGTAAAATGGATAATTTTGATTACATTAAATTTAAAAGTTTCTGTATGAATAAAACAAACATAGACAGGAGCAGAAGGAAAGCAGAAAGTTGGGGGGGGGAGAATTTTATAGAGACTTTCTGAGATAAAGGTCTCGTGTCTCAAACATTTAGAGAAATTTATAAAATCCAGAAGAGTATGAGTCATTTTTCAATTAATAAGTGGTCAAGGGATATGAATAAGTAGTTTTACAACGAAGAAATCAAAATAATTTAGTCCTATAAAAATTGCTCTAAATCATCATTGATTAGAGAAATACAAATTAAAAGAACCTTGAGATATCATTTTGTACCTATCAGATTGGCTAAAATGATTGAAAGGGAAAGTGACAAATGTTGGAAGAAATGTGGAAAAATTGGGACACTGATTTATTGTTGGTGGAATGATGAACTGATCCAACCATTTTGGAGAGCAATATGGAATTATGGCCAAAGTGTTATTAAACTGCCTTATACCCTTTGACCCAGCAATACCACTAGTAGGTATATTTCCAAAGATGATTAGGGAGAAAGAAAAAGAATCTACTGTGTTTCCCCCTGTATAAGATGCACCTTTTCAGAAAAATTTGGGATCTAAAAACTGAGTGCATCTTATACAGTGGTTGTAGATTTTTTTACTTGCATTTCCTGCTTTTTCACACTTGTTTTTGCACTCATTGTTGTAGATTTTTTTTACTTGCATTTCCCGCTTTTTTGCACTTGTTGTTTTTGCATTCATTGCTTCACATTTGTTACCAGTATATTGGGTTACTTTTTGCCAAGTTCTGCCCAGAAATGGCTCAGAAAAGATTTTCGTACAGTGCTAAATTCAAATTAAAAGTGATCCAGTTTGAAAAAGTGAATGGAAATCGTGCTGCTGAAAGTAAGTTTGGTCCTCCTTCAACTGAGAAAACAATCTGAGACTGGCTACGGGAAGAAGAAACCCTACTGAAAAAGCCGCAGCAGAAGAAGGCCATGAGAGTCAAGTCAGCAAAATGGCCTGATTTAGAGAGGGAATTGAAAATATGGATTGAAGAGCAAAGGGCAATTGGAATTCCTGTGTCCACAAAGATGGTTCAGCATGAGGCAAGAAGAATTGCTGATGAAAAAGAAGTTACTGATTTCAAAGGAGGACACAATTGGTGCTTCAGGTTCATGAAAGGGAATGGACTAAGCATGCGTACACACACCAGACTTGCCCAAAAGATGCCTGAAAGCTATGAGCAGAAGGTCCTTGAATTTCATTGTATTATTGTATGACTTTTTTGATGAATAAAACTTGAGTTCAATGACTTTATGTAATACATTTTTTTTCAAATTTCAGGCCCCAAAATTAAGGTGCATCTTATACATGGGGAAATACGGTATGTGTTCAAAAATATTTGTAGCAGCTCCTTTGTGGTGGCAAAGAACTGGAAATTGTGAGGATGCCCATCAATTGGGGAATGGCTGAACAAGTTGTAGTATATGATTGTGATGGAATACTGCTGTGCTATAAGAAATGATGATCTCGTTGATTTTTGAAGAAAAACATGGATAGATGTGCACAAAATAATTAAGGATGAAGTGAGCAGAACCAAGAGAACACTGTATACAGTAACAGTAATATTGTTTTAAGAACAATTTTGAGTGAAGAAGTAATTTTGACTGTCATAAATATCCAAATTAACTACAAGGGATATACGAAGGAAAATGCTATTTGCATTCAGAGAAAGAATTGATAAATAGAAGTGTGTATGAAATGATTTTCCCTCTGTGTGTGTGTGTGTGTGTGTGTGTATTTGTGTCTAATGGTAGCCATCTCTAGGGCAAGGGGAAGGAAGAAAAAAAGGGGAAAAATAAATATATATGGTAACTTTATTATATATTTAAAAGAAATAGCAAGTTGAACATAATAAATTTGCAGTTTCGTGTGCTATCATCTTTTTTTAATTACACCATGTTATAGAAATTCTTGTTTTATTCAATAAATTAAAATAAAATAAATAAAAAATTTTTAAAGAACTAATACTTCACTTTAACTGACCACGTCCTAGAATGCCCATCATTATGCATGCTTTACATTTTTAATTTATCATTTCTAGATCTTTTCATCAGGGTTTTTCAGTTATATGTGCCTTGAAATTTTCTCTACTCTAACTCCGTGTTTCAGAACATAAATCACTATATGGCAAGGGATTTAGTATTGATTCATTATACTTTTTGAGTACCTCCTGTGTGTGAGGTACTATGCAAACAATATTTGAGTCCTAGAAACTCTGACTGCTAAGATCCTCTGGAGGCACATTCTGTAATATAGGGAAGGGCTCAACATGTGTAGTATTATTGAGGCATAGAAGTCACTCCGTCTTGTTCATATATTATATTTGACTGTGCAATTAGCCTAATTCCAAGAGCATAAATTTTAGCCCAGCAGATCCACTCACTAAAAGGTGACTCCATGGTCACTTCTGAAAAAAGAACTGGCAGAAGGTTTTATTTATATCTTCCTCTGCCTACTCCAATAAATCCCCCAGAACTATTTGCTCAGAATGAGGATGGGGAGTTGCAGCTATATCAGAATAGAGCCCTGAATCCAGGACTGGTATGTCCTGTCCTTGATACACCATTTGGTGATAACTATTGCTAAACTGGAATTTGTAGGGATGTAAGTCTGATCCAGAAACAGAAAGGTGATGATTGAAATAAAACCCTCCAGACCAACAGTGAAAACCAAGTTACTTCTGGGATTCTGTAGCCCCTCTAGAGTTTTTAAGCACTCAGGCCATAGTCTGTTTTGATGGCAACTTCATCTATTCCAGGAACCACACCCACACAGCCCACTGAATTAGTGCAGGTTCTCTTCCAGTACCTATACCAGTATTGGGAACTATTTGATGAGATGGAAAAATGTCCACGCAAGATAGAGAAGGAATTTTTCTGATGATCATAGGTCTACAAAGAGTCTGATGGATTCATGCAAGGTAGAAGAAGCTTTACAGTAGAAGGAGACCAGTTAAAGACCAGCAACAGTTCCTCAGTTTTGAAGGGTGCTACTGTTATTTTGTATTCAGACTTTGTGCTCTGATAATGTCTTTCACTCTTCCAATTGAGTGCACAGGGCTCCTAAGATATGGCTCACAATCACTC